>NC_139523.1:18038434-18538434 GCF_947247035.1 Vipera ursinii | reverse complement strand
CAGATTTTGACATGGTCACCTCCCACACACACTGTAGGAACTGCGGCTCTGTAAAATTAGGAAGCAGCTCAAATTGTATGTCTCAGTGGCACAAAATGCTTCATCAAAAAAAAGCATAGCCATCTTGCTGAGATCTAGATTTCATTTAACTAAATGGGAAGTGAAGACACATAGCCCAATTGCATGTGACCCTTGCAACAGATGCTAGATTGTGTGCTATCACTAGACTTAACATCTCTTGACCAGCTTTGTTTCTTCTTGTGGTTTCTGCTATTGCAATGTTTACCCAAGACACCTCCGGAATACTCTTGTGTCAGAGAGTGCAAAAGCTTCATCATATTGTCAATGGAAAAAAATGTTATTGGTTTCCCAAAGGGCTTTCCATACTAGATATTTTCTTTGGGATGGCCCTTATATGTATGAAATGTCAAGATGATATCCTCATCACATTACATAAAAGGTTTTCAAATGGATTTTTTAAATGGCTCTGGGTTAAATGGCTTACTTTTTCAAACCACCATTTCATTTACAGAGTAATTATTTTAGTGAGAGCTATTGGCTTCAGAGTCTGTTTCTAGGCTGCCAACTGGGACCTTCCTGGCCAATATAGAACGAACGGGGAAAAATACTAATATCAAATTCTATATATATACTTTTTTTAATGTCTCATTTTATAAACCTTCCACTTTGGATATCTACTTCGCCCAGATAGCATTTGGACAACCATTTTTCCTAATGTACACAGTGTTCTCCTTAACAAAATGCATAAATGCACAACTTTCACGCCCAGGGGCAGTTTACTGCAGAATTTTCAATATTTTTTGGGGGGGTGGGGAGAAGAATTCCTCTGCACTATTTGGAAAAGCACAAATGTTAAGTGACGGCTAAGTTTTGGTTTGGGCATTGGTTTTCAAATGTAAAATTTGATATGTCTTATTTATTTAGTTGATTTATCTACTAGCTTTTTGTTTTTAAAAAAAAGAACAAGGTGTTCGTTTACGCACCTTGCCTTCAAGTTCACAGATGCCTACATGTGTTTGGTACAGAAGGAGATATTGTAAAAGGGGCATTCCAAGGTGGCTTTCAGCTGGGGGGGGGGGTTGTTTCTGTCTGTGCGTGTGTGTTTTCTGTCCTCTCTTGCAGGGCTGTCTCCTCTTGGTGTGTGACTTCAAAAACACGCAAGCGAGACCTGGCTGTAGGGTGCATGGAACCACCCCTCACTCTTAGAGCAGATTGGCAGCCACAAGAATTTATAAAAAGGAGTCGCCTTAGGGGATCGTCCGTTTGTTCAGCTGCAGGGTCTGGCGTCTCCTGCAGCACCAAGTTCCCCCTTAAGCCCGTCTTGTTGACCTCAAGGACTCACCATGGGGAAGGCGGTAAGGAAGCTTCTGTTTTCACTTAGGCACTAGGTTTCAACATCACTCAGGATTCCGCTCCCCCCCCTCACTTTTACCAGTAAATGGATCTCCATCATTTAGCAGGAGAATAAGTTTCACTCCAATTTTTTTTAAAAAAGACTGTTTTTTATAGCTCTAATTTCTATTCATGGAATGGCTCAGGACATAATTGTTGCTTACTCTGCTTGTGACTGGGGTTAATGTGGGGTAAACCATAGAACACATCTGGAATGAACCTTCCAACAAAGCTAGATTTTGTGGCGTTGGATATTTGCATGGTCTTAGGCTGCATTAACAAGGGACGCGGTGGCTCGGTGGGTTAGGACGCTGAGCTTGTTGATCAGATGGTCGGCAGTTTGGCGGGTCGAATCCCGAGTGCCACGTAACAGAGTGAGCGCCTGTTACTCGTCCCAGCTTCTGCCAACCTAGCAGTTCGAAAGCACGTAAAAATGCAAGTAGAAAAATAGGGACCACTACGGTGGGAAGGTAACAGCGTTCCGTGCGCCTTTGGCATCTAGTCATGCCGGCCACATGACCATGGAGATGTCCTCAGACAAATGCTGGCTCTTTGGCTATGAAACGGAGATGAGCACCGGCCCCTAGAGTCGGAAACGACTAGCATGCATGTGCGGGGGAACCTTTACCTTTTTACCTTTAGGCTGCATTAACAGAGGGATAGAATCAAGATCATGTGAAGAGTTAATACCACTTTATAATGCCTTGGTAAGACCACACTAGGAATACTGCATCCAGTTTTGGTCACCACGATGTAAAAAAGATGTTGAGATTCTAGAAAGAGTACAGAGAAGAGTAATAAAGTAATAAAGATGATTAGTGGATTGGAAGCTAAAATATATGATGAACGGTTGCCGAAATTGGGTATCTCCAGGGTAATGAAAAGAAGGACTAGGGTTGACATGATAGCAGTCTTCCAATATCTCAGGGGTTGCCCCAAAGAAGAGGGAGCCAAGCTATTCTGCAAAGCACCTGAAGGCAGGACAAGAAACAACGGATGGAAACCAATCAAGGAGAGAAGCAACCTAGAAATAAGAAGAAACTTCCTGACAGAACAATTAATCAGAGGAATGACCATTTACAAGGACTCTTCAGCCGGATGTCCAACAGACTGTACCCAAACCCATTTCACGATGAGGAGAATAAGAGGAATAATGTTAATGGGATGTTATAGTGCAGTCTATACATGTAAAGTCAGAGCTGACTCTGCTATCAGGCAAAATGAAGTTTATTTCTTTGAGCAGCTGACCAGGATAGAAGCCATCAACTTTCAGCGTGAGCAGCTGCTTCACTTGTGGGTTCTCCAAAATGGATTGTGAGCTCAAGATCATGAATCTTTTTTTTTCCTTCCGTTCAATCGTATCTGATTCACGGACAAGTTCCTGTAGTTTTCCTGGCAAAATTTCAGAAGCGGTTTGCCATTGCCTCCTTCCTAGGGCTGAGAGAGAGGGAAATTGGTCCAAGATCACCCAGCTGACTTTGCACCTAAGATGAGAGTAAAACCTACGGTCTCCTGGTTGCTAACCTGGTAGATAGTTCTACATCGCATTGGCTCACAAGATCTGGCTTAGGATGGCATTGAGAAGATGTGTGGATAGTTGCCCTGCTATTGCTGGGGTAGAGAAGCATAGTAAAGAGTGTGCCGGGAGGAAAGGACAAATCCGATGCCCACTCATGTGACCGTTCTCACCGGGCACCTTTAGCCGCGGGTTGAGATCATCCAGAGATGAATGTGTAAATTTAAATCATGTGTGCACACCTTTAGAGGAGAGAAGAGCAGAAAGGAAAGGGGGGGGGGAAACCAACATAGAAGATAAAGTTGAAGTTTTAGCTTTATTTTGACTATGTTATTTGGTTTTTCTGTGGTGTGCTACCCAGAATCCATTAAGATTATAAATGTTAGATAAATCAATCTGCAGACAGAACAGCCAGAATGTCTTAGGTCTGCTAGAAAGCACATTTTACACTGATTCCAAGATGGCTGGACTAAATACACACACACACACACACACACACACACACACACACGGGGGTGGGGGAGAGAAAAGGGGGCATAGCAAGATTGCTGCCTTTGATTTGCAGATCTTGGGAGAACAGCAAATAGTTTCATATTTACTTTAGTATTAGCTCTCCGTTAAGGACAAAGAAAGGAGAAATGATTTGGTGGTTTTTCTACTCTGAAATCCTGGAGTATCACATGTACTGCATGGAATCTTTCCCCTTATTGACCCCGTCAAGAGATGATAAAATGCTTTATTTCGATGAGGTGAAGCAGGCTCCTTAGCAACACTGTAGGCCCCTGTGCTGCCTTCTTTCTCACCTACTGGAGTCGTGTCCCCAGTGCCAGGAGTGCAGAGTTGCTGATAAAGCCTACAACCTTGAGACAAGTATGGAAGGAGATGTGTGTTTTGAAGCTCTGCAGCCACCAGCAAAGAAAACAAAAGAAGCTGTTTTTCCTTCAGGAGTACTGGCGGGTCCAAAAGAGAGGAAAATAAATAATAGCAGTCCGGCAAAACAAAGCACAGTGTAACAATTAAAAAAAATGCAAGAAGCTGGCCCTCAACAGAAAAAGAAGAAACCTCAAAGAGAGATGAGATTTAAGACAAAACAGGTTTGAAAGAAACTTTGATGCATAGCAGTAACAGTCTATATGGGATAGTGCGTAGGCAACTGTAATGGAGTAATAGTAATAGTGTATTGAATAGTATTAATATAAAATATAAACTTTATCGCAGTAGTAATTGAAAAGTAACATATCTTGTCTTAAGAATTGATCAGGGGACTGGAGGCTAAAACATATAAAGAATGGTTGCTGGAAATGGGTAGGTCTAATTTAATGAAAATAAGGCCAGGGGGTACATGATAGCAGCCTTCCAATATCTCAGGGGCTGACACAAAGAAGAGGGAGTCAAGCTATTCTCTAAAGCACCTGAAGGCAGGACAAGAAGCAACGGATGGAAACTCATCAAGGAGAGAAGCAACCTAGAACTAAAGGAGAAACTTCCTGACAGTTAGAACAATTAACCAGTGGAACAACCTGCCTCCAGAAGTTGTGGATGGTCCAACACAGGAAGTTTTTAAGAAGAGACTGGACAGCCATTTGTCTGAAATGGTATAGGGTCTCCTGCCTGAGCAGGGGTTTGGACTGGAAGGCCTCCAAGGTCCCTTCCAAATCTGTTATTCTATTCTATTCTATTCTATTCTATTCTATTCTATTCTATTCTATTCTATTCTATTCTATTCTATTCTATTCTATTCTATTCTATTCTATTCTATTCTTCTATTCTATTCTATTCTATTCTATTCTATTCTTCATCATAGTAATGGTATGGAAATAGCAATAGAACAGAATATAGGAAGAACTCACATATCACTTTTATATGTTTTCACAAAAACAAAGCATCTCCCCAACCCTTATAAAGGTAAAGGTAAAGGTTCCCCCGCACATGCGTGCTAGTCGTTTCCAACTCTAGTGACTGGTGCTCATTTCCGTTTCAAAGCCGAAGAGCCAGCGCTTGTCCGAGGACGTCTCCGTGGTCATGTGGCCGGCATGACTAGACGCCAAAGGCGCACGGAACGCTGTTACCTTCCCACCGTAGTGGTCCCTATTTTTGTACTTGCATTTTTATGTGCTTTCGAACTGCTAGGTTGGCAGAAGCTGGGACGAGTAACAGGCGCTCACTCTGTTACGCGGCACTCGGGATTCGACCCGCCAAACTGCCGACCTTCTGATCGACAGGCTCAGCGTCCTAACCCACTGAGTCACCGCGTCCCTCCCCAACCCTAATAGGCAGACGTAAAAAGCTTTTAGTCCCAAGTTCAGTGCTCTTTACTCTAGGTAAAACAAATTTGGTACAGTTTTTTAAAAAAAAAACACATTCCGTGACATGTCCTAGGGATTAAAAGTAAACTAATATGTACACAGGGTATCTCCCTTTTTTCATCCAACTGTGAAAGGAATTTGAGTGTTAATTTTCACATAGTCCTGGCTAATCCATTTGTCAGTGGGCAAACCACAGAAGGGAAGTGTAGGTGAATTTTCCTGGTCTTTGCAAAAAACCCAAAAAGAATAGGGTGTGATTACAGCATTATTAGACCTTGCCTTCTATCAAGTTTCTAGTTATTGTGATAAGCTTTTCATCAGCTCTGTGGGAATAGATTTTCTAAGTTACGGCTTGCCTTGCCGTAAGCTTTGAAACTTTTCATTAGGGAGATTCAGATCCATGCTGTATAAATAAACAGCTTCTAGGGGGGGGGGGAGATGTATTTCATTCTCACTCCCTTCTCTGGCACCAATCGAATTATAGAGTTACATTTGAGATTTGTAACAGTATTTTTGAGTGTTGGGTTTTCTCCCTCAAGATCTCATGTGGGAGATGTTCATCCTGGCACATCTAAAGGGGTGCAGTGGGGCAAATGCAGTGAGGCTTTGCTTTATGCTTACAGTAAGTGCATACTGCAGCATCCGGGGCCAACCCAGATTAGATCCTGCAACATTATCCTGAGACATGTACATTCGCCTTCATTTACAAGTGCATATTATCAAATTGCATGGCATTGTTTTCATTAACGTAAGTAATTTCAAAACAGCATTAGCAGAACAGGCCTACTGGGACGGAAATATAAATCACTTCAAAACAAAAATAACACCTCCACAGGGAGCTGGTTCAACTCCCATTTCATCGAAACTGTGTGGATAGCGGTCACGTGACCTATCTGATACCAGAAAGCCTCAAAATTCAGGGAACTGCCCACTGCTCTCATTTCCCATTTGACCAAGAGGAAAACACCCAAAATATCATTCTGTTCAGTTTCACATCTGTTAAAAAAATGTGGAACAAGAAAAATACTGAAACTGTTCTCCACAGGTGATGGATGACTGTGGGACTCTTAGGTTTAGATCCACTACTAGAGAAATAAAATTGCAGAGTAAAAGAACCCTTGGTAAAATTCCTCTCTTCTATTCCTAGAATAGGGATGCAGTGGCTCAGTGGGTTAGGACGCTGAGCTTGTCAATCAGAAGGTCGGCAGTTTGGCGGGTCGAATCCCGAGTGCCGCGTATCAGAGTGAGCGCCTGTTACTCGTCCCAGCTTCTGCCGACTTAGCAGTTCGAAAGCACGTAAAAATGCAAGTAGAAAAATAGGGACCGCTACAGTGGGAAGGTAACAGCGTTCCGTGCGCCTTTGGCGTCTAGTCATGCCGGCCACATGACCACGGAGACGTCCTCGGACAAGTGCTGGCTCTTCGGCTTTGAAACGGAGATGAGCACCAGCCCCTAGAGTCGGAAACAACTAGCACAAGTGTGCGGGGGAACCTTTACCTTATTCCTAGAATAATTAGCTTTATTCTAAAGCACAACTCAACAAGTGTATTTGCGTGTACTGTAAACAGCTCAGTCTTAGTAAAGGTGACTGACTCATCTATCAATTAATCCCGTTCCTTTGATGCCAAATGGTAGATCAACATTGACTACAAATCAGTTTGTTGATTATATTTGATAATTTTGTTGAAGCAAATGTGTCAAGTGTTGGGGTTTTAAAGCAATTCCCAGACCTGTGAGGGGGACTAAATAGTCAAGATGGCAGTTGCTAACGATTGACTTTCTTGACACACGCACACACACAAACACACACACACACACACACACACACCACCACCACCACTGTGGACATCATTCTTCTATTCCCTTCAGCCACTTTCAAAGGAAAAATAACTAAGGAAAAGGGCCTTTGAAACAATCTATTTTCAATGCTATTGCTAGCCATTTGGTTTAATTTTAATTCCACCACTTAAAATCTGTTCTGCTTGCCAGAGGTGAGCTTTAAAACTCTTAAAAGAATATAGTGACATCTTAATTAATAATAATTAATGAAGCTATTTGAGCTGACAGACATTTTTCTCTTTGACTTTTTTGCCCTGCCAGGAGAAGTACGAAATGTACTCGGTGGAGATGGAGAAATACGATGGGGAAATGGATGTGAAGATTAAGAAGAAGAAGAAAAACAAAGCGTTGAAGAAAAAAGAGAAGTTAGAGAATATGAAGAAAGAAATGGATGTGGTAAGCCACAGGACCAGAATGGAAAAATAAAATTTCTCTAGGAATTTAGACATTGTCGTTTCCATAGTTGAAAGAGGCAGCTTGCCTATTCAATTAATTTGACAGCTGATTACGGAACTAACCCAGTGTTAACCCAGTTTGCTTATCACACTTAAACATAAAACTAGTCTAATCACACCAGGCTAAACATAATTGTTTTTTACTGAAAGCTGATATACATTATAAGTCCTCAACTTACAACCACTTGTTTAGCAATCATTCAAAGTTGCAATAGAATCGAAAACATGACTTCTGAGTGATCCTCATACTTATGACGGTTGCACAGTTACATGATCAAAATTCAGGCATTTGGCAACCGGCATTTATTTATGATGATTGGAGCATCCCGGAGTCATTTGATTGACATTTATGATCTTCTCAGCTGGCTTCTTACAAGCAAAGTCAATGGGGGAAGCTGGATTCGCTTAATGACATGATTCCCTTAACGACTGCATTGATTTACGTAACAGCCATAACAAAAATGGTTGTAAATCATGCACTTAGCAACCACCTAGCTTAGCAACAGAAATTCTGGTCCCAGTTGTGCAATACAATGCACAGTGTTGCCCCAAATGACTATCTTTTTAAGCATATCAACTTTTAGCAAAAGAAAAAAGAAAAAAGAACTACGTTTAGTCGGGTGTGAGAGACCAGCCCAAAATAAATAAATTCTTCATCCATAAAACATATTCATAATCCATGAACCCAGGATCAGCATTATGGCATTATCCTCACTCTCCTATGAGCAATAGGAGTGATCTCACAAGGCTGTAATTGATTTAAGGAGGGGCACTTTATCCACGTAAGCCCTCTTAAGCTCCTTCAGAATTTGGGATCTGAAAGCAAACATTAAAAATAATCAATAACTGAGACTAAAGGAAATTTGCATTCAAAGCTCACCTCAGAAGTTCTGTATAAAGATTTCAGCACACAAAAAATAAGGAAAGTCACAAACAGGAAGAATTGTAACATTCTTTTGTTTCTTAATCTGGAAACCATTTGAAACTAGGGAGTACATTTAATGTAATTATATCAGTCTTCAGGGAAGGAATTCTTCTCTAAAACAAAATGTAATTTTCTCTCTGAACGTCAAACAAGGAATCTTGTTTTTCCCACTAATTTTTTCAGAGACAACTTCATTCTCTAAAAGTCCTGATCTTTAGAAAATTTCAGCAAATGATTAAGTAATAGTTTCAGAGCCTCGTTCATATGAACAAAAGCAGTGTTAATTCCTTCAGATATCATTAGTCTAATAATCCATTTCATAATTCATAATTTATCCTCTTCTCAAACCTCTCTAATAACAGAGATTGCCTCATTTGAAATTCTTTCTTTCCTAAACGTTTTGGCATGCAAACGTTAGAGCTGCAAATTCTGTTTGTTACTTTGCCTCCTCGGTTTTCTGAGACAGTGTAATAAATTATACTACTGTTTAATACTGGGTGTGTGGAGTTACATATATAAACTAAATTGTTGGGTTTTTTTCATCCGTAATACATTCTTTGCTTCTCTCTGCCTTCAACCCCGATATGCTTTGTGTCTGGAATTTAATCTCCTGGCATCCAGAATCAATTCCCACTTATCCGGAATTTTTAAGTCATTCTATCTATGCTTTCATTTTGCGAGTTTATCTCATTTGTCTGAGGAAATATTAGTTAACTATGCTTATTTTTTTATGCAAAACAGCAGGAAAGAACATTGCATGACGAGGGGGACCTTGCTTAAAAGACAACATCTCTCCATCCACTGAAATCACATTCTTATCTCGGGTCTCTCCTCCTTTTAGAATGATCATCAGCTGTCTATAGAAGAGTTGGAGATGAAATACCGGACCAACATCAAGAAGGTGAAACCTATTGACAAAAAGGGTGCTAGGGGCAAGCTGAAAGGAACGTACAGCATATTTTCACAGTTCATCATAGCTCCTTCTGCAGTCTTGAAAGTACAGTTGCCATCTAGCGTTGAAAAGAAGCGGTACATGAGGAATAGGCCTGGCCTAAACTGATAGCCACTTTCACTGTATCCAGGGTAGGCAAATTTCTAAGAGTCATTACTGGTTTGTTATTATATCCGGCCTCCTTGTCTAGTGGAACAGCTTACGCCCAGAAATCATGGGTGCTCCATGACTGGAGATTTTTAAGAAGAGACCAGACATTCACCTGTCTGAGATAGTATAGGTTTTCCTGCTTGAACAGTAGGCTAGATTAGAAGATCTCCAAGGTCCCTTCCAGATTCTATTCTATTCTATTCTATTCTATTCTATTCTATTCTATTCTATTCTATTCTAGTCCAGTCCATTATTCTAGTCTAGTCTAGTCTATTCCAGTCCAGTCTATTATTCTATTCTATTCTATTCTATTCTATTCTATTCTATTCTATTCTATTCTATTCTATTCTATTCTATTCTTTTCTATTCTATTCTATTCTATTCTATTCTATTCTATTCTAATTATAGTTTATTCTATTCTATTCTAGTCTATTATTCTATTCTATTCTATTCTATTCTATTCTATTCTATTCTATTCTATTCTATTCTATTCTATTCTATTCTATTCTATTCTATTCTATTTTCTATTCTAGTCCAGTCCATTATTCTAGTCTAGTCTAGTCTAGTCTATTCCAGTCCAGTCTATTATTCTATTCTATTCTATTCTATTCTATTCTATTCTATTCTATTCTATTCTATTCTATTCTATTCTATTCTATTCTAATTATAGTCTATTCTATTCTAGTCTATTATTCTATTCTATTCTATTCTATTCTATTCTATTCTATTCTATTCTATTCTATTCTATTCTATTCTATTCTATTCTATTCCAGTCCATTCTACATTCCATTATTCTATTCTATTCTATTCTATTCTATTCTATTCTATTCTATTCTATTCTATTCTATTCTATTCTATTCTATTCTATTCTATTCTATTCCAGTCCAGTCCAGTCCAGTCCAGTCCATTATTCTATTCCATTCCATTCCATTCCATTCCATTCCATTCCATTCCATCTGCTTCCAGGGTCTGACCAGCACAGTGGCCGGAGAGATTCTCCTTCGTGATGGCCCCAATGAATTGAAGCCCCCCAAAGGCACTCCGGAGTACGTGAAGTTTGCGCGTCAGCTGGCTGGGGGGCTGCAGTGCCTCATGTGGGTGGCGGCCGCCATCTGTCTCATCGCCTTTGGCATCCAGTGTGGCCAAGGAGATCTTACCAGTGCGGACGATGTAAGTGCCCACAGCAGAAGCAGTCAGTCAGTTGGGGGTCACCGGGAGGAGAGCTGCCATAGGAGATAGAATGATGATGCAAAGTGGGTGGGGCTTAGGCTCAGGTGGGCAGGGCCAGAATTAACTGTTTCTTCTCTAGGTTTTTAATATAATGAATATATACCTTGAAGGATGCTGGATCACTAGCAATAGACAAATTGAGCAGGGCAAAGTAGTCACCTGATACTTAAATAGTTACAGAGACCTGTTTGCTGCCATCTAATGGCCATCTAGATTTTTGCAGCCTAAACTCTAAACCTCAAAGACGGTCCTAGTTAGAACCCTCCCCAGCTCAGAGATTTTGCCCGAAACAATCATTTTTACACTGAGAGCTTTTATAGTCAGCTGCAAATGGGCATATTGATCAGAAAATGAATAGTTACTAGTGTTTATTATTGTTGTATTTGTGAATGGTTGCTAAACAAGGCAGTGGCTAAATGAGGAGGAGCTGTATAATAAAGGTGGTGTCTGCCAGCATTAATTGAAGCAGGGCAGCTGTGACAACACAAACATTGGCATATTTTTTTCTTCTTCTTCTTCTAGTTATACCTGGCTATTGCTCTTATTGCTGTCGTGGTTGTGACTGGCTGCTTTGGTTACTATCAAGAATTTAAGAGTACAAACATCATTGCAAGTTTCAAGAATCTTGTGCCGCAGGTAGAAATGGCTCTCAATATCCTCACTATACAGGGATGCGGTGGCTCAGTGGGTTAGGATGCTGAGCTTGTCCATCAGAAGGTCGGCAGTTTGGCGGGTCAAATCCTGAGTGCCGTGTAGCAGAGTAAGCGCCTCTTACTCATCCCAGCTTCTGCCAACCTAGCAGTTCGAAAGCACGTAAAAATGCAAGTAGAAAAATAGGGACCGCTACGGTGGGAAGGTAACAGCGTTCCATGCGCCTTTGGCATCTAGTCATGCCGGCCACATGACCATGGAGACATGCTCGAACAAGCGCTGGCT
Organism: Vipera ursinii; assembly: GCF_947247035.1. Taxonomy (NCBI): domain Eukaryota; kingdom Metazoa; phylum Chordata; class Lepidosauria; order Squamata; family Viperidae; genus Vipera; species Vipera ursinii. Next base: position 18,526,712 of record NC_139523.1, on the reverse strand, counting down.
CTTCGGCTTTGAAACGGAGATGAGCACCGGCCCCTAGAGTAGGAAACGACTAGCACGCATGTGCAGGGGAACTTTTACCTTTACCTTTTATCCTCACTATGCATCGGAAGACAACACATTCTTTGGCCTTCTGGGATTTTTGTTTCTTTTGATTCGGGGCAGAAGGGGGGTGGGTGGTTATGGGAAGAAAAGAATGTTGTAAATCCAAATGCAAGTTGGTTTCCTCTCTTCTTCCCAAACGCAGCAAGCCACAGTGATTCGAGATGGTGACAAGTTCCAGATCAATGCTAATCAGCTGGTAGTGGGTGACCTGGTGGAGATCAAAGGGGGAGACCGAGTCCCAGCAGATATCAGGATTATCACTGGGCAAGGGTGCAAGGTACCTAAATAATGAAGAAGGTTGTTCCAACAAGTATGACATCACCTTCTCCCCACTGCAGAAAGTTTGCTTTTCTCACCCTCTGCTGGAGAAAGATGGTGAAACTGGGCCCTTTTGTTTTACTGGAAGAGAGAAAGCAACTAGTGAGTTCCTTGCACGTTTTTTGTGTGATCTCTGACGCAGCATCACTATTTCAACAGTCTAGTTGCACTCCAAATGCAGAAGTGAAGGAAAAACACGCCCAGTCCTACATCTCACGTAGAGAGAGGAAGTGCTCTCTAGATCACTATGTAACGTAGTTTTGGTCTAAGTAACCTAGTGACTACAGCATTACCTTAGGACAGGGGTCTTCAAACATGGCCCTTTTATGACTTGTGGACTTCAAATCCCAGAATTCCTCAGCCAGGAATTCTGGGAGTTGAAGTCCACAACTCATAAAAGGGCCAAGTTTGAAGACCCCTGCCTTTAGGACTTGGTAGTTCCATATTCAAGTCACCATTCCATTATGAAACATACAAGTTATAATCATACTATCCATTCTGTCCTGCAATATATAGCAGTTCTAAAACACATTAATTTCTGAATACTTAATATATTTCCAGGCTTGTTGACTTTAAATCCCAGAATTCCACAGCCAGGATGGCCATTAATGAGAATTCTGGGAGTTGAAGTCTACATACTTGGAAGTTACCAAGATCAGGAAACACTAACTTAATTATTCAGATCAATCCAAAACTCAAAAATGATTCCAATCTGGAAAACAGTTGTAAAAAAAACATGCTCCCCTCTCCTGCACGTACATGTATTTTAATAATATAAGAAAGAAAATGCACAACGTAATGCACAATGCACAACGTAGGAGCCTTGGTGGAGCAGTGGGCTAATGCCTCCTTAAGTAACACCAGCTGCCTGCAATTAGTGCAGGTTCGCATCCCACCAGGCTCAAGGTTGACTCAGCCTTCCATCCTTCCGAGGTAGGTAAAATGAGGACCCAGATTGTTGGGGGCAATAAGCTGACTTTGTAAAAATGCCGCTTGGGGGAGGGCGAAAGCCCTAATAAGCAGGCATATACATAGAATGAAGGCTGTTGCTAAGCACATTGATTTGTGCTTCTTAGATTGTAAGCCGCCCTGAGTCTTCGGAGAAGGGCAGGATATAAATGGGATTAAAAAATAAATAAATTCAGAGTTGAAAATTGTCCAGCCACGGGCAGTTATCTCCATATCAAGAGTTGTGCCTACAGAGTCCCATGGAATTATGGCGCAATGCACATGGGAAAACTCCTTTCTTTCTTCCCTCCTTTATTCCAGGTGGACAATTCCTCTTTGACAGGGGAATCAGAACCTCAAACCCGTGCCCCAGAATGCACCCATGACAGCCCCTTAGAAACAAGGAACATCGCTTTCTTCTCAACCATGTGCTTAGAAGGTAGGAAGCATGGGTTTCTGGAGGGGACACACTGGCTCTCCTCTGGAAGCATCTAGCTCTTCCTTTCTTCTTTATCAGGGACGGCCACCGGCATCATCATTAACACCGGGGACCGCACCATCATTGGGCGCATCGCCAGCCTGGCTTCAGGAGTGGAGAATGAGAAGACGCCCATTGCTATTGAGATTGAGCATTTTGTGGACATCATAGCCGGCTTGGCCATTTTCTTTGGTGCCACCTTCTTTGTTGTTGCCATGGTGATCGGCTATCCCTTCCTCAGGGCCATGGTCTTTTTCATGGCAATTGTGGTGGCTTATGTCCCCGAGGGTCTTCTAGCAACGGTCACAGTAAGTGTCACACACAAGCAGTTTGAGCTCTTTCTGAATATTTACCCCCTGTTCTTTCCATAACACCTTCACACGCTGCTTTGTATGAAGGAGGTACTGTCATCGCTCCCTGGCATTTCCACCAAGGAAGTCCCAAAGGCACTTTTTCAAAAAGCAATTGAGCTTTGTTTTTCCTTGAAGATGTTTCATTTTTCATCCCAGAAGCTCTTGAGTTCTGACTGAATGGTGGAGAAAGGAAAGGTTTGTATGCCTCGCAGTCATCTGGTCATTAGCACTCTTTCTGAGAGTCGTTGAGGCCACGTGGGGTTTTTTTTTCTTGGAACTGCTGAAAGGACTGCATTGAAAACGGGAGATAGGTGGTGTCGTATCCCTCGCCCTCTGTTGAAGGAAGAGGACTAACGACCAGATGACTGCAAGGAAATAAATCCTTCCATTCTCCACCATATCAGTCAGAACAGAAGAAGTTTCTTGGATGAGAAGCGAAATGTCTTTGAGGAAGAACAAAGTCCAGTTGCCTTTTGAAAAAGCACCCTTGGGATAACCACAACCTGAATCTCCATAGACACCTCCACTAGGAAGCCTCTCAAGTAACAAAATATCTTCCACAGTTGAAAGATTTAGAAAAGAATGAACTAAGTCAGTGATGGCGAACCTTTTAGAGACCGAGTGCCGCCAAACCACCCCGCCCCCCAGCCCGCCCCTGCTCTGCCCCGCCCTGCCCCCAGCCCACCCCCACCCACTCACAGGGCCACTCACCGCCTCCACGGCCTGCCACAGATCATCCAGGCAGCCCAGCAGCACCATGGTGGCCATGCCCTCCGCCCGCACCCAACAGCATCAAATGTGCATGATGGGGCGTGAGGGTGGAGTCTTGTCCCCGCTGCCCAGCTGCCATGTCATTGGCTATGCTGCTCCATGCAGGCCGCACTCAGAGGCAACTCTCCTCCAGGGGGGCTGCTGGTGAGGAGGGGGCCACGGGGGGAGGCAGGGCTGGGGCAGTGGCACGCGTGCCCAGAAAGATGGCTCTGAGTGCCGCCTCTGGCACGCATGCCATAGGTTCGCCACCACTGAACTAAGTTATCCTTCCCAACATGGTATCCTTCAGATATTCTGCACCACTTTTCCCATATATTCCAGCCAGCCAGAAGCATAAGATTGAGAGTGGGGGTCAATCTTGAACAAATGGCTTAATGCCCTCAACCTAAGTTGACTTTAGTTATCCCAAGTTCCGAATACTGGACCTCACTTCTTCCTACCCCCTCTTCCCACCCCACCTCCCTCTCGTTCTCCTTGGATAGGTCTGCCTGTCTCTCACAGCCAAGCGACTGGCCAGGAAGAACTGCGTGGTCAAGAATCTGGAAGCGGTTGAAACGCTGGGCTCTACATCAGTCATCTGCTCGGATAAAACTGGGACACTCACCCAGAATCGAATGACGGTCTCGCATCTTTGGTTCGACAACCAAATTCACACAGCGGACACTACGGAAGACCAGTCAGGTATCTGCAATCAGCAGCAAGCCTGGCAACAAGCAGAGAGACAGTTAGTAACGATGGGCACCACGTTGCCCATCCTAAGCTTACAATGTGATGGTGATGATAACCTTTATTGTCATCCCCCCCCCCCCCGTGGGCACAACGGCACACATTAAAATTGAAATTTAGTTGCTTGCTCTCAAAATGTAAGCATACATAACACACATTTAAAAATATACTATATACAACATATGTATATAGACCCACGCCCTTGCATATGAGTAACATGTAAATATTAATCGCTGTCCATCTTGAATACACAACGGAAGGAGGAAGCTTCAGAGTTCACGAGGTTAATACTGTATGTGGGAAGCCTGCCCCGCTGCTGCCCATTGCTTCTTGTTCTGCTTTACAGGGCAAACTTTTGACCAGTCCTCAGAGACCTGGAGGGCTCTGTGTAAAGTGGTGAGTCTCTGCAACCGGGCTTTTTTCAAATCAGGACAGGATAATGTGCCTGTGCCACGGGTAAGAAAAACGCATGTGGATTATTATGTATTTATTTAGCGTTCTATGAGAAGATGGCAAAAGAGTAAACATATACAGGTGGTCCTCTACGTATAACAGTGTATTTAGAGACCGTTCAAAGTTACAAGGGCACCCAGATTCGTGACGTATGAGCATTTTTCACAGGACTGTTGTGTGTGTGTCTCTCTCTCTCTCTCTCTCTCACACACACACACACACACCATGGTCACGTGATCAAAATTCAGACACTTGGCAACTGACCCATATTTATGACGGCTGCAGTGTCCCAGGATCATGTGATCTCCTTTGGCAAAAGTCTGACGAGCAAAGTCAATGGGAAAACCAGATTCACTTTAACAACTGTGTCAGTAATTTAACAGTGATTCGCTTCGCAGTTGTGGCAGGAAAGATCAGAAAATGGAGCAAAATTCACTTAACAAATGTCTCACTTATCAACAAAAATGTGGGGCTCATTTGTGGTCGTACGTCGAGGACTGCCTGTACACACACAACTCCTAGAATCCTCAACCCAAAGACCTAAGATCAAAAGATGAGGTTTTCCCCAAAACACACTTGGAAAGCAGCAGGTTAGGTCAGTTATTCAACTCAAATCCAAGCAAAGGGCAATCAAAAACCTAGAAGTTCTAGAAATTTTATTTCAGCATGAACTATCCAATCTCATCTTCACTATCTTGTCTTCTGGGGCATTTGGGGAGTGGAGGTCCACTCATTTTAAAGCTGCCAAAGTTGAGAAACACTGTTCTAGTATAAATGCAAATTCAGCCAGCCGTTCGACCGGTGCTAATCCTGTTTCTGCGTTTCTTTCCCTTTTCAATCCCAGCGCATTGTGATCGGAGATGCCTCGGAGACAGCCCTACTGAAATTCTCTGAAATCACCCTCGGCAACGTCATGGAGTACCGGGACCGCTACAACAAAGTCTGCGAGATTCCCTTCAACTCCACCAACAAATTCCAGGTTAGCAGCTGACCTTCTGTCCTTTGGTTCCAGGATGTTCAGCTTGTTGTTGTTGTTAGCTGCAAAGTCGTGTCCGACCCATCGCGACCCCATGGACAACCTTCCTCCAGGCCTTCCTGTCCTCTAACATCTTTTGGAGTCCATTTAAGCTCACGCCTACTGCTTCAGTGACTCCATCCAGCCACCTCATTCTCTGTTGTCCCCTTCTTCTATTGCCCTCAATCTTTCCCAGCATTAGGCTCTTCTCCAGTGAGTCCTTAGGTGGCCAAAGTATTTGAGTTTCAACTTCAGGATCTGGCCTTCTAAAGAGCAGTCAGGGTTGATCTCCTCTAGGACTGACCGGTTTGATGGCCTTGCAGTCCAAGGGACTCGCAGGAGTCTTCTCCAGCACCATAGTTCAAAGGCCTCAATTCTCTGGCGCTCAGCCTTTCTTATGGTCCAGCTTTCACTGCCATACATTGCAATTGGGAAGACCATAGCCTTGACTACACACACTTTTGTTGACAGGATGTTCAGCAAGGGCCACCAAAAGGAGCTCTGATTCAGAAAGTACTGAATGAACCTGGCATTTAACTCTGGACTTGGTTTCCTCCTGCTTAGTTCATTGCCCAAAGTCAAGAAGCTAGAAAGTTGCCCCCTGGGTATGGAAACATCTCATGAATTCTATGGTCTCCCCTACCATTAGCTGTCTGTCCATGAGCTTGACGATCCCAGAGACCAGCGCCACCTGCTGGTGATGAAAGGCGCTCCTGAGAGGATCCTGGAACGCTGCTCCACCATCATGATTAAAGGCCAGGAGTTGGCCCTTGATGAGCAATGGAGGGAAGCTTTCCAAACAGCTTATATGGACCTTGGTGGACTGGGCGAGCGTGTGCTGGGTAAGAAAGAATGGTTCGATGACTGAAGTTTTCATTAATTTTTTTTTTAAAAAAATCTACTGGTAGTCCAGCTCTGTCTTTAAGAATCTCATCAAAATGCCCTCTTTCTGGCTCTTCTCCATCACTGACCTCTTGAGCCCTTCTAGGTAGCAATTATGCTCTCATGAGCAGCGTGGAGCCACTCCTGAACTCTTCTACAATTTCTCAGAGGTATTTTACATGATCAACATTCAGGAAATTCAAATAATGTCTCCAAGCTTCTTGAGCTTCACCCATTCTGTGTATGGCAACTACCAATGTATCAACCGTCACCCTCAAGAGTGTCAACTACCTGAATTGTGAGAAAGCTGTAATATCAAGGGAAGGACTGTAGCCTAACTTGAGCATTGTGGACTAAGTGAACATGGAACTGTATTGAATCTGAATAAGTAGTTTGATTTATGGGCTATGATAGAGGTCTCAAAATGCTTCTCTCTCGTCCACAGGTTTCTGCCACCTCTACCTTCCTCAGAATGAGTTCCCCCGTGGCTACCACTTTGACAGTGATGAAATGAACTTCCCCACCAGCGGGCTATGCTTTGCAGGCCTTATCTCTATGATTGATCCACCCAGAGCCACCGTGCCTGATGCCGTCATGAAATGTCGCACTGCAGGTATCCGGGTAAGTCCATCAGATGTTCTGATTTCAATGACTGGGAAAGTATTCATGATAATGGTGTGAAAGCCAGACACGGACATGCTGAAATCTTACAAGATCCTAAGATGGTTCTTTCCTAATCTGAGGCTTCTATGTATGCTGGACTTTAGCTCCCATGATACTTGGGGTTAGTGTGACAAATAAATTTAGAAACAACTGCTGCAATTTCCCCTTTCCATTTTTCCCCCCAGGTGATCATGGTAACAGGAGACCATCCAATCACTGCCAAAGCCATTGCTGCCAGTGTTGGCATCATCTCAGAGGGCAGCGAAACTGTTGAAGATATCGCCACCCGCCTGCGGATCCCCGTGGAGCAGGTCAACAAGCGGTGAGTACCTTAATACCCAGATACGTTGAAGAGCTACTTTGAGTGACGGTGGCGCCAGGCAAGGAAGACACTCTGTGCAAGGGAAGAAGTGATGTGGCACTGCTGGGGTGCTGTTGGAAGGTTTCCTAATCTTGAAGGGTTTTTCTCTTATTTCTAGGGATGCCCGGGCATGTGTGGTCAATGGAAATCAGTTGAAAGATATGGAAAGTGAAGAGTTGGTTGAGATCCTAAAGATGCATCCGGAGATGGTCTTCGCTCGCACGTCTCCACAACAGAAGCTCATCATTGTAGAAAGCTGTCAGAAACTGGTAAGATCCAGTACTTCTTACGAAAAGTGGATATATTCAATACCTGCTTTGTACTTTCCCAGCCATTGAAACCAGAACATTTACAGAACCAGGGACAGTGTTTACACAAAACACCAAGAGTTGGTAATTCTCCCCTTAGATTTTTTTTTCCTTATGGTTTTAATACATATAAAGGCTGGTCAAAGACCACAAGAAAGATAATTGATTTGCGTAATCTCATCAATCATGATTGATTTATAACTTGATATGAATTTCTCCAGATGGGTTTTGATGAATTCAGTAAACAAGTTAAGCATGTTATGTGGACACAGTCCATAATAAAGTAATTGTCTGCATCCTTCCCTTCCTCTAAATATAATACAATACAGGGTTGCCACTTTTTTATCCAAATAATTGCTTTGTGAAATACATTAAGCGGAACAGACAAGCATTCTTAATTACATTACTCTGGGATTTATAGAACTACCTGAAGCACTCAGCCTCTGCTCCTTTTGGGTGGACTAATTAAGGGGTCCCCAAACCCCGGTCCATAGACTGGCACCGGGCTGCGGCATGCCAGAAACTGGTCCACACAAACAAGCAAAGCCCCATCAGTGGGATGCAGGCAGTACATGAAACCACGCTCCCTCTAGTCCGCAGAAAAACCTCTCTCCATGGAGCCAGTCCCTGGTGCTCAAAAGGTTGAGGATCTCTGGACTAATGTTGATATTAGGAAGCTTCTAATTAGCTATGCCTTTCCAGAAGGTAGAGCTAAAAGTCAGAAAAATCAAAAACTGGTCTCTAGAAAATGAAAACCAAGAAGACAGACATGGCATGGCACACCCTCTGAGCAGATGGAATACTAACGAGAAGTGTTGCCCATTGCAAATCTTTGTCCTGAATCCCAGTTGTAAATCCCAAGTCTCACATTTCTCACTCTCGTCCACAGGGTGCAATTGTGGCTGTTACAGGAGATGGGGTGAATGACTCTCCGGCACTGAAGAAAGCCGATATCGGAGTCGCAATGGGCATTGCTGGATCTGATGCAGCCAAGAATGCTGCTGATATGATCTTGTTGGATGACAATTTTGCCTCCATTGTCACCGGCGTTGAGCAGGGTCAGTTCTTATGAGGATCCCTTGCTAGGGAGATTCTGAGACAAGTTGTCCTCACACACCCAGGGGACAACATGTAGAAGGAAGCTATTCCAATTCTGCATTTTTCTCTTTGTTTCTTTCCCCCCAGGACGCCTGATCTTTGACAATCTCAAGAAATCCATTGCTTATACCTTGACCAAGAACATCCCAGAATTGGCCCCCTACTTGATCTACATCACCGCCAGTGTCCCTCTTCCTCTTGGCTGCATCACCATCCTCTTTATTGAGCTGTGCACAGACATTGTGAGTCCTAAAGGGCCAAAATAAAGTTGGCAAGAAGCAGAATTAAGAGACCCACCCCTAAAACCATCTTTCATTTTGTGGGTCCCATTTTGTGGATGCACGAGCAACTTCTTTTGAAACAAACCTCATCCTGGGTTAGCCTGACGGGTTAGCCCAGCCTGTTTTAAGGCAATATCATTGTTGCATTCGCACAACATGCTAAACCCACTAAGCCAGTCGCTGTGTTTATAAGTTATAAGGTGGGTTATTTTTTAAGAGTTTTGAGGCGACTAACTAGGCCAGGCCAATGTAGCCTCTTAGATCAAGGTAAACCCCATTAGCAACCTGTGTTATGAATTAATTAACAGGTTAAACGTGTTGTATGAATTCAACCTACAGGTCTAAAGCCTACGCTTGCTCTAAAAGATTTTCATCTAGCACCCAAGTTCCAAAAATTTCAAAGTCTTATCATAGCAAGTCTGGGGTGGAATGAAAGGTGTTCGTGTGTGCCAAATGCTTATTTTAGATATTCTGCCCTCTCCCATAGTTCCCCTCAGTTTCGCTGGCCTATGAAAGGGCTGAGAGTGACATCATGCACCTGAAGCCCCGAAATCCTCGACGGGATCGCTTGGTCAATGAAGCACTAGCTGTCTACTCGTATTTCCAGATTGGTTCGTATGCATGCAAGAAAGTGGTTAGTGGTTAGAGCTAGCAAAAGAAAGAAAATAACATTTGCTAGGGAGCGATGCACTTTTAATTCAGCTTTAAAATAACCACCCAAATATGATTATTATTATTTTTTAGATAGCTCACTAGAATAGGTTTTGATTAGCCTTATCCAACTGAGACCTCTCCAGATGTATCGGGGGGGGGGGGACTGCATCTCCTACACCAGTAGGGAATTCTAGGTACTGGAGTGCCAAAATTGCTAGAGAATGCTGGGTTAGGAAAGGCTGACCTAACCCTAAAGGGCATTAAGGTTAGGCTTAGATCTAGAAATGTCAATATAGCATCTTTCAGGAGCACCAAATGTCTGCCCTTTTTAAAAAAGAATCTTTCAAAATGCTGCAAAGGGCCATTTGTAAGATCGCTTCAATGGATGTATTACAAAATATAAATAAGAGGGAAAACAGACAAGCCAGGAAATTGTTATTGTGAATATTCCATCCTGCCTACAAGCCAGAAGGCAAGATGGTGATAAGGAGCATCCTGGCCAGCTGGAAGAGATAGCAAGTCGCAACCTCCTGACTTTACCTCATTTGGTGAAAGTGCCTGCAATATACTGTCAAAATGTACTCACCCAGACTTCAAAACAACAACAACACCCTGGCTTAAAAGGTCAAGGTTCCGCTGGACCAGACATCCAACACAACCTGTGGTGTTTTGCCTTGCAGGAGTCATCCAGTCATTTGCGGGCTTTACTGATTACTTTACCACTATGGCCCAAGAGGGCTGGTTCCCGCTCAAGTGCTTAGGGCTTCGGGCCGACTGGGAGAACGAGCACCTCCAGGACCTTCAAGACAGCTATGGCCAAGAGTGGGTGAGTAGGGAAGAGAAAGATCAATCTGATTCCCCAAAATGTTAATCACAGGCCACGTTTACCCAATCGGGTAACAAGGAGTGTTCTTGATGATTCCTTGATTAGGCTATCGTTTACTTGTTTTTAGCTTGTTTTTCGGAAGTGGTCAAACACTCCATCACTGACAGGGAAGCCACTAGCAATAGCAATAGCAAAGGGGTCCCCAAACCCCGGTTCATGGACTTGGTACCAGGCCGTGGCATGCCTGCAACCAGTCTGCACAAACAAGAAAAGTCTCATCTGTGGGATGCAGGCAGCACACAAAACCACGCACCCTCCGCTCTGCGGAAAAACCTTTCTCCACAGAACCGGTCCCTGGTGCCCAAAAGGTTGGGGACCTCTGCAATAGCAGTTGGATTTATATACCGCTTCACAATGCTTTACACCTCTCTCTAAGTGGTTTATAGAGTCAGCATATTGCCCCAAACCATCTGGGTCATTTTACCGACCTCAGGTCTCCTAGAATATAAAGAGAACAAACCCCACTCCCTTCTAACACTGATAACGTTACCTAGTTAGGTAATGAGATGTACGCAAGAAAACAGTCAAGCTCAGATAGCACTCACAATTCAACCCTGAGCTGCAAAGATTCTCTTCTATGAGTAAATATTCCGTATTGCCTCAGAACCTCAAAAACATTTAAGCGGTTCTTGGAATTAACTGGTGGCTGGTGGCCATCTATTGACTTTGCCTTCATACCTCCACCGTTCCTTTCTCCTCCCAGACATTTGGACAACGTCTTTACCAACAGTACACCTGCTATACTGTCTTCTTCATCAGCATTGAGATGTGCCAGATTGCAGATGTGCTTATCCGCAAGACACGACGACTTTCTGTCTTCCAGCAAGGATTTTTCAGGTAGATCACACATCAGCAGCTCAAGTGAGAAGATTCTTAGTCTGGCACAGCTAGGAACATAGTTTTGAAAATGCATGTATTTTATACTGTGATTTTATAAATCAAAACAGAGGGATAGTAGCCAATGGCTGCTTTGAGATGTTAACTGCAATATGATCATTGACCACAAAATATTAAGGAACCTTCAGAATTGTTCAACAATCCAGCGGTGGCTTTGAGCTACCCAAAGAAAAGTTGAATTAGTTGAACCCACTTGGTTCAGTGAAGAACTGGTACTCATAATGCAAAACTGCTATTTAAAGAGTAATAGAAAGGATTTCAGATATTCTAAATCTCTAAGAAGGTTCTTAGTAGAAATAATTTTTCCAGGGGGCGAATGGCACAAAATTTAAACTTTACTGATAGATTCTACAGCAAGAATGTTTCTCGTCAACTCTTCCAACCCAAAAAATTCAACCTGTTGTTTGACCTCCCGTTCTCGTTCTTAGTTTTGGAATTTGTGTTGTTTGGAGAGTGTGTTTTCCTGACCAAATGTTGCTGAAATGATGCTAGGGATGGGCAAATCTGAATCAAACATGAGTCCGGGAAATAAGCTCGTTTCCCAGAAAAATTGGCAAAGCATCTGCAGCTTCCCCCAACAAATCGGAGTTCTCCATGAATTTGACAGTTTTGAGAATTCAACAACAGATGAGTATTTGCCTTCTTATCCTGGAACTGCTTCTTTCCACTGAGTGATCCCTTCTGCCAATGATCAATTGACCATCAATCACCCGATGCTGGTCTATTCAAAACAGAAATTGAGAACAGCTGAACACCTTCCATTCATCCCTACTCATCTCTTTCTCTTTCAGAAACAAGATCTTGGTGATTGCTATTGTGTTCCAGATCTGCCTGGGCTGCTTCCTCTGTTATTGCCCTGGGATGCCCAATATCTTCAATTTTATGCCCATACGGTAAGAACGCTGTACACCTTGGTGTTCTAACATGACAGAACCACTTCTCAAAAGCTCTCAGGATGCCGTGCTACAGAGCGGAGATAGTTAGCTGGCAGGCAGTGCAAAAACCCCATAGCCACCTCTGAACTTGTCTTCCCAAAAAATGAGATGCGTGATTTTGTGGTTTGTTGTTGTGTTCCATTATGGTTTGCAAGAGATGGCTTTCGGTACCATACCGCATGAGGATCCTAGCAACTCTGGCTTCTACAAAAAGATGATTAAGCAAACCAGTGTACTCTGCCCACATTCTTGTTTTTCTCCTTCAATTGTAGGATATCACTCCACGCTTAACATGGCTATAAATCTCAACTCTCCGGACACTTTACTCTTCATTCAGGAATTAGCTAGCTCAAGTGGAAAAACTCCCAGACAAAATTCAACAAGTCACTTCTACTCACACAAAAAACAAAACACGAAGCACAGAGATATAGATTTGTTCACTGCAGCACACAGACATCAATGTCTGTATTTGTTTATTTGATATATAACCTACCCTTTATAACAGTAGCTTAAGGCACCCTATAGGGCTAAATTCTCAAATTCTTTTCCCCCAAACAATAACCCTGTGAGGTAGGTAAGGTTGAGAAGAGGGGGACCACCCCAAATATACAAGGAAGCTTCCATAGCTGAAGGTTAATTAGAACTTGGTCTCCCTCTTTCTGGTCCAACACCTTTATCACTGTACACGCTGGCTCTGTTTAGATTTGTATTATTGTACAACTCTAAAAATCAGGGTTTAAATCCTAGTTATTTTCCTCTCCTTCGTAAATCATCTCTTATTTCTTTACGTATTATAATTCCCTACTCAATTTGCTCTAATTACCATATTTTAAATATATATATATATATATATATATACATATGCTGTTTTCCTCTAGCTGCACTTTCATTGCCTATTGTTTCTCCTATCCCTTATCATCAAAGTTTAGATTTTAAATTCAGCAAAGCAGGAGTCGCTCCTTGACATATTATAATAACAGTCAGTACGGGCACATGCAAAGGCAACGAGGAGTTAAAGAGGTAGAAGGCTACAGCTTAGTCCTCCTGACCCAAATCTCCTCTCTAGCTAAAAGGGGGGAAAGCAAAGTTCCCTCACTGGAAGGAACTTCCTGCAGCTCAGCTCAGCTCAGCACCAAGGACAGCAGCCATTACGGCCCTACGTCACAACTGCTCCCTTTTTCCAGGGACTTAGCAAGAAAACACAGACCAAAACTGGGAAAGAAAAGCTTTTGTTTCGCAGAAGGATACTCAGTGCCCGTCAGTTTCAAGCTACTTCAAAGACAATGCAGCTCGGCAAGCTGACTTTAGTCAAGTTCTGTCAAGCTTAACTTTTTCCATTCTCTTCTGACCCGTCCCATCTAGATTCCAGTGGTGGTTAGTGCCTTTGCCATTTGGCATTCTGATCTTTGTGTATGATGAAATCCGAAAATTGGGAGTCCGGAGACACCCTGGAAGTAAGTTACAAGAATGGGTAAGGAGAGGAGGGGGGCAAGTTGACATAAGGTTCATGGAAAGGTTGATTCGGGCATCTTCTGATGCGATTCCCAATCTTGGATCACTCAAGAGATACTGCTGTACTACTAGAAACCTCCAAGGGTACACCTCTTTGTTTTTCCATCAACTGACAAATTGTTGTAGGCATCCAGGATATCATCGTCATCCTTAACCTGATCCCCATGTTGTCTCTTTCCTCCAGGTTGGTGGGACAAAGAACTTTACTATTAAAGATGAAACTGTGGGCACAAATATGTCCCCACTGGCACGGTTTGTGCTGCCTGGGCTGCTCCCTGTGGATGCAAATTACTACAGTAAGAAGGAACCTAGGATTTGCTTTCTTCATTCGCTACACCTTCTATCGAACTTGTTGAATTTCTTACCCTTCCTATGATGAAGTTCCATGTTCCACACGTCCTACTCCAGCTACTCTGGGACAAAACTCTGCCCAACATCAAGAAAATATTTGGGGATGCTGATATGCTAAGGGAAACGGACGGTTCTTGAGATGGCAACCAAATATAAACATTGGTACAGGCGTCAAGATTTTTTTAAAAAATATAGAAAGTTTCAAACTCCAAAGCCTGCAAACAAAGCAATATGATCTCAAGGAAGAAACAAAGGTGGGTGGTTTGCCTTCCTTTGCTTTCTCCATAAGAAAAGCAGAATTTTTTAAAAAAATTATATAAAATATGCAATGGCACACTAGCATCACGTTCAACTTCTGCCTGATTTGGTCTCCTTGGATTGGTGATTCCTGAAGCATAAAGCTTACAGAACTTTCACACAGTAGATGAAAAGAAAGCAGAGGAATTCATACACAGGCAGTCTCAGTTCAAGATAACCAGACAATGAAGTCACATACACATATTCTCCATTCCTTCAAATTCTGATTACCCTACAGCACAACGGGCTGCAGTAAGAAAAAAGATTATGATACATGCCTCTTGATGGCATCATGCAACATGATTTATATACTTGCATCATACTTTGTGATGCAAGTAAATAATTTTGTTCTTTGCATAAGGATGTTATTTTGAAATCGTTGCCAGTTAACAAACAGATTGATCAACCGCCACCACAAACCACCTCCTTGTGAGAAATTTCCCTTCCTCCGTGGCTAGCCATCCTACGAATAAAGAGAATGACCCTTCCATGTTGCTCACCAATGTGGCGGTAGCTATAAGGTTGAATTAAAGGGAAGGATTGCCGTGCCCACAAAGTCTCATTTGATGGCTTTTAAGAACCCAGTTCCTGCAGAAGAAAACACCCCTGCGAGTCAGACTTAACCACTTTGCGCTAGTATACTTCATGTAACTGTACTTGCCGATACTTGTCAATTATTATTATCCAAGAATATGCCCTGGGACAAAAATGAATCTTTCTGCTTCCCTTGTTTTACAAGTAGGAGGACAATTAGATAGGTATGCAGGTGGACTTGAAAAACATTCTAGAGAGGTTTCCAAAGAGTGTCACCATAACCCTCCCTAAATGCAGCCAGCAACTCTTCGTATGCCCTGAACAAAATAAAAACGGTTTGCAGAGTGAGAACTCTCCAACTACCAAGAGTCATGCAGAGAAGAGGGACCTCTAAGAAGATGGCTAACTGTCCATGAAAAACCCTGCCTCTCTCATCCCATGGGCCTTTAGCAAAGGCAGCATCCATGCACAGTTGCCGAATCAGGAAGAAAAATCAAGACCCGCCTTATTATTATCCCCATGACAGGCCAAATCATGAAAACCCCCATTTTAATTGTGCCATTTTATCCCCAGCTACATATGGCTTTAACTGCAAACCAAAGCCTACATAACCTCTGCTTCAAATGCAGTGCAAACATTATTATTCCAATTCATTGTGGCTTTTAAGCTTTGAGCTTCTCCAAACCCCATCCAGTTTTAGATCAGATAATACAGCAGCAATTTCTACGAGGGAAGGGTGCCAGGGGTACATCATGATGCAAATGATGGAGCCTGTAATACGATGGAAGTACTTGCATCCAGTGCTACAATAATACGTGTTACCTTGTGTGTGATGATCTTATGACGTGTTGTCATTTTGATGTTATTCTGGCTGGCTATGGATGCCGAGACAATACAGCTAAGATTGAACAGGACAGGAATATGAAATTACTGTGTATACTTGTTGGTTGAGTGGTATCGGTCTTGTTGGCTTAGTGGGTTGCCTAAACACCATCACAGTGTAATAAACACATGTAGAGAACAGCCACATGAATTCAAACTGGGCAAAGTATAAATAATACTTTTTAAATTAGCATCATTCTTGGAATGCCACCGTGATCATAACTGGAGCCGATCTCGCAGCTGGCAGGCGGTGCAAAAGGCCTGCACACCTTTGCAAACAGAATCCATAGCTGAGCGATCTTAAGACGTACAAAGACGAGGCCTCCCAAGTTGGAATAACAAGTGGTGGAGCTTCAGTTACTGTGTACCAGGGTGACGAAGAGAGCCAGGGAGCTGAAGGAAAGGAGGCCTGTGATCACGGCTTTCACCAGAAGTGCAGTCCAGCTACCCAGGAGAAAGACGTGCACAAACGATCTAGAAAAGCAGAGAGAAGTAGGCGAGGCTGAGATTTTAAGGCTGGCAAAAAACCCAACAACCCACTATTACATCAATATCCCAAGCTTGATTTGTACATCACGCAGAACCAAGATACTGTGAATCATCACGCATATGGTCAGCAAATAACTCTCCTTTATAAAAACAGTGGTTGAGTTTGTCATGTAAAGACCCAACAAGCCGACATGATGGCTTTTAGTGTTGGATGAATGCAACCAAATGTAGCCACAGAGAGGGGCGTACACTGGGTGGGAGGGTAAAAAAAAGTCAAAATGGTGGTTTTGATCACAACCCCACCACCCCCATTTTTACTTTTTTTTTTTTGACCTAGCACAAATACTGAGATGGGAAAGTTCTCCAAGCATTTGAAGAAAGGAAAGTCTTGATTCTTTGAAGAAGGAGAAGAGGAATTTTAAAAGAAAGGAGCCATGGTGAGGATGTGAGAGGCTTCAATTCCTCACTCATACAAAAAGGCTACTCAGTTCTGGGGGGGGGGGAGATTTTTGTACAGAAAATAAGTGAAAGGGGAAACAAGGGTTTGAACCAAAGAACCTGGAAGTTCCCAAGGTTTTCCCTCCAGCCCCATAACCTCCCTTTGCCACCTTAATTCCACCAAGAGCACTCACTCCATAAAGAAGGCTTTGTAGACACTGACACCCAGGAGAAAAGTAAGAGGCAGTCGGTAATGTTTGGGTAAATCATAGCGGGTGAACATCCACACCAGAGCAGCAGTGGCAATGTAATGCACCTGTAGGGACACAAAAGGAGAGATAAGGAAAGATTCCTAAATGCTTTCTAAAACCTAACTGACAAGCAGAACATCTGACATTCACGTCAAATGGGACTTATAAAACACTGCATTATAAAATTCCAATATGTTTCTTCCAATGCTAGCTAGCTAGCCACCTCAGCCCTTATTCCTCTTTCTTCTTTGCAGTGCCCTCTAAGTTCAGATTTCCTCTTGGTGCTTTCCTGGCCCCCAAATTCACTCAGTTTCCATTTTAGCTCTTGGGGGCGAAACCCTATTCCTTACAGCAATGTTTCTCAGCATTAGAAACTTGAAGATGTGTGGACTTCAACTCCCAAACTGGTTGGCTAGGGAATTCTGGGAACTGAAGTCCACACATCTTCGAGAAACACTGCCTTAAACATTTTCTTCCATCAAAGAAAAAGTTTGGGGAATTCTTTACTGGAGTCGTGTTTCATTACAGAAAGTTTCACATTCATAGAATGATCTCACTTACAGAACGATCTCTCTGTTACAGAAGCCAGACAATGGAGTCTTTTAATTTGAAATATATATCTATATCTATATCTATCTTCAGGAGATAGTGTTTTAAAATTAAATTCTAGTAAACGCACGAAAGTATATGAACATCCTGTCTGTGAAATATTATTTTACTCTTTCACATGCAAATTTAATGAACTGATTGATATTTTTAACTGAACGGCCAATCAAAATGTATATAAGTGGGGAGGCAAATCTCCATACATTGCCCTCCAAAACCTTACTAAACAAACAAAAACTTCTTACACATTCCTAGTCCTCAGTAATTTAATCCTGTCATGAGGTATTATTTTAGAGCTCAACCGAAAACAGGGAGAAAATTAACACTTACCAGGCTGATGTTGGAATCAATACTCATCTGAATGTATTTCCAATCAAACTCAATGCCGCGAGCTCCCACCCACAGTGGGATGCATCTGTCGGAAGGATGAAGGCAATCAGGATGAGACACATCATAAAGAGAGGGACACAAAACTTTGCACAGCAGCCTTGCAGGCTGCACTGTTGAGCCAGCAATCAAAAATGTGGGTCTGGTTTCTCCCACCCCTCTTCTGAACAGTGAACCCCTTTAGGTAATCCCAACTCACCGAGACATGATGAGTTCTGCCGTGGCCCATCCCAACGCAGCTACCATGATCTTATATTCCCCTTTTCCTGCATTCCGGGACATCACCAGGTGTAGACCCACCAAGTCAGCCAAGTCTACAGTAGCTTTCATGAACTCCTGAAGCACAAGACAAAGCTCAGAAATGGACAAGCAATCTCCACGTTTCAACTCCAAAGGTTCACACACACCCACACACAAATCTCAAACCCAACAAAGTAGTGTGCACCCAAAGAGCATTCAGTTAGGTCCCTGAACAGGATCTACAGGCAGTAGCAGCCAATATTCAGACTTATGTTCCAACAACTTACACAATTATTTGCTAATGGAAGTGAGATTACAGTGCTGCAGATTTGCAAAATGTACTCACTTCCACCTGTCCATGCAATGTACTGAAACCCCAAATTACTCTATGCTCAAAAAGTGTTTCTCTCAGGAAGATGGTTTTACTTAGGAAGGTAGTTATTTAATACAACTTTCTGCCGCCTTGAGCATTTTACATAGCAAAGATGAGGATGTTAACGTTTTTGGGCATAGGTTCCCCCAAAGGAAAATAGAAATTTCAGTTTCAAAAATGGCTCCAGCCCCAACAGGATCGCCAAACTCCCAAGATTTATATTAAAGAATGGCAATGTACATAGAAAAATCTACCAGGAAAAAATAATCACTGTCCTTTGGATTTTTGTTTTGTAAATACATCAGCCTCTTGAGCACCTGGCAGCACACAAAATGACAACTTTAGACTCTTCCTTGCTTGCCAACTGCCACACTTACTCCAACAAAATCATAAGCTCCTGCACCACCCTCCCAAGTTGGAAAGAATGTAGCTAAAAACAGCATCTGTAAAAGACAGAAAGAGAATAATCCATCACAACTTTTTGCCATTACAGGCCTCACATTTTTGCACCCAGATTCTCATTCAGTCCTTCATCCCTCCTTCAGCAAAGAGTGTTAACCCATACCTTGCATAGCTGGACAAAGAGGTAGGTAGCTCCTGCTTGCACACATCGCCAGAAGGCATTATATTCTGACCTGCAAAAGAGAGACAGCACAATCAGGCCTTGGACAAAATCTCTAATTTTGCACAGCATTACACTGGTAATTATAATGAATACTGATCCATCAATGAATCAAAATGCTGCTGCACTATCCTGAAAAACATTACAGGGTTTTCAGGGGCTGAAACCCTGTGTAAACTCCCAGGCTCTCAAAGCAACATTTAAAGCATTCTCAACCTTGGCAACTTTTATAAATGTGTGTACTTCAATTCCCAAAATTCCCCAGCCAGCCATGTAAAAGGTAAAAAAAAAATGTTGATAGACTTGACAATTAAAATTGAGCCACAAAAATACCATAAAGGAGACTGCAGTGCTTTTCAACTTTTCACCTTTAGATGGGGAGTTCAGGTAGTAGAAATTCACACAGTTTAAAGTTGCCAGAATTGAGAAACACTGGTTTAGAGACTGTCTCTGAACTACAGTGTAGCCCAGATATTGCGAACAGCCCCAAATTCTATCTCGCATTCACCACCAGCATATAATACGCACCCATACCCCTCTTCCAAATAAGAAAGGCACTCACAGGCCGCTGCATTTATAGGTGATAAAATAGGGGAAATAGGCCAGGGCAAAACAATTCCCAAAGTGGAAAAGAGTCATCTTGGCACACAGGTGGACCAGGTGGGTGGCTTTGCCCACCTAGTACTGCGGTGATGTTCCTATGGAGAGACAGAAGGATTAGATAATTAATAAATGAATAAATGATGAATGAATAAATAAATAGTAAGAAGGAATAGACAGACAGACAGACAGACAGACAGACAGATAGATAGATAGATAGAATAAACAAATAGTAAGATAAATAGACTGGATAGATTAGATAGAATAAACAAATAATAAGATAGATATAGATATAGATATAGATATAGATATAGATATAGATATAGATATAGATATAGATATAGATATAGGATAGATAGATAGATAGATGATAGATAGATAGATAGATAGATAGATAGATAGATAGATAGATAGATAGATAGATAGATAGATAGATAGATAGATAGATAGATAGGATAGGATAGGATAGGATAGGATAGGATAGGATAGGATAGGGTAGGAATATATCCACACCCACCACAACTACCCGCACAGACTTTCTATGTTTCCTCACATCCCAACTTGCCCTTTCCAGACTACAACCCCCATCATCCTCAGCCAGTGTTGCCAGTGACACGTGCTGTGGCAAGCCTTGGAAGCCCCCCACCCCAATCCTTTGCTTGTCACAGCACCCGACCACCCTTCCCGACGCTCGAGAAGCGCCCCCAGAAAAGCACCCCGAGTCCCTCTACGGAGGTCTCCGCTGAGGGGGATCCTCCCGCCCTTAAACCCCTTTGCTCCAAACCCCCGTCCCTTTCCTTACTCGCGCGACGTACACGTCCTTCTCCGCCTCCTCAACGGCATCTGCGCGTGCGCCCACGGCGCCCTCCCTTCTCCGGCGGCGCTCGTTTGAGGGTGGTTGTTGTAGTTCTTTCCCGTGGCCGCCCGCTTCTTTTTCCATAGAGCCCAGAGAACGGGATGCAATACAATCCCCATGATGCCTAGAGGCTCGGGGAGGGGCGGGTGCATGGCGGGAGTGGTAGTCCTTGGTTTAAATCACGTCGGCCTTACCACGAAGGGCGCCGTGGAGCGAAAAGGAGGAAAAGAGGCGGTGCGCCTGCCGAGCGGTGCACTCTGGGAATTGCTGTCCGAAGGTGAAATGGGCGCAATTTTTCCCTCGTTGATGGGAGTTGTAGTTCTCGAGTCCGGCTTGGACGTCAGGAGGTCTGTGAAGTCCCAAAGGTGCTTTTTCAAGAGGCAGCTGGGCTTTCTTGTGTTTCTTTGAAGATGTTTCACTTCTCATCCAAGAAGCTGAAGAATCTCCGGAGACTTCTTTGGGACGTTCATGCAAAGTCCCATCCCTTTAATATTACTCTACAGTTTTGGCTTCAACAATAGTCATTGCTCTTGTCATCTGATGAACAGTGAGAACAATTAACCAGGGGAACAACCTGCCTCCAGAAGCTGTGAATTGTCCAACACTGGAAGTTTTTAGGAAGAGACTGGACAGCCATCTGCCTGAACTGGTAAAGGGTTTCCTGCCTGAGGAGGGGGTTGGACTAGATGACCTCCAAGGTCCCTTCTAACTTATTATTATTTTATTATTATTATTATTATTATTATTATTATTATTATTATTATTATTATTATTATTATTATTATTATTAATTATTAAAAAGTAAAGGTAAAGGTTCCCCCACACATGCGTGCTAGTCGTTTCTGACTCTAGGGGCCGGTGCTCATCTCCGTTTCATAGCCGAAGAGCCAGCGCTTGTCCGAGGACGTCTCCGTGGTCATGTGGCCGGCATGACTAGACGCCAAAGGCGCACGGAACGCTGTTACCTTCCCACCGCAGTGGTCCCTATTTTTCTACTTGCATTTTTATGTGCTTTCGAACTGCTAGGTGGGCAGAAGCTGGGACGAGTAACAGGCGCTCACTCAGCTACACGGCACTCAGGATTCGACCTGCCAAACTGCCGACCTTCCGATCGACAAGTTCAGCGTCCTAACCCACTGAGCCACCGCGTCCCTATTATTATTATTATTATTATTATTATTATTATTATTATTATTATTATTATTATTATTATATTTTATTATTATTATTATTATTATTATTATTATTATTATTTTATTATTAATTATTATTATTATTATTATTATTATTATTATTAATTATTATTAATCCTGGGACTCTTGTAAATTGGCTGCTTTTCTACTCACTCCCGTACTAATCATAATCGTAAAGTTGGAAAGGACCTTGGAGATAATAATAATGATGATGATGATGATGATGTTAGGTCATCTAGTCCAACCCTCTGCTCAGGCCGGAAACCCTATACCATTTCAGACAAATGGTTGTCCAGTACTGTCCCCTTCAACCTCCTTTCTGGAAACCACAAGGAGTTCGTGAGCCCATGCCAGAAAGGTATTTGTTCCTTTCCACTGTGACAAGACTTTCGAAAGCTCAAGGTATCCCGATGTTCTCTGAGGCCACAGGGACACCTGACGGATATTCAGATAGGATACTCCTTTTTCCTTAGGTGTGATCAGCTTGCATATTAAAAAGGGATTATCTCTGACCCTTTCGTTAAAGAGAACTTGCAGAACCAGAGGGAATCAGTTTAGAATCATTGCTGTTCTCGATTACAATTTTGGTTAATGTTATTTTTAGAATAGTTTTAATTGTATTCTTGCGTCTTGTTAATCTAAGCCAGTGAGAATAGCAAACATCACTGGCCTGGAAATGAAATAAATCAACAACTTCTCTCGAGACTTTTGCTGATTTTGACTGAAACAAATCAAGCCGTGCTTTGTCATTTATTTCTGATGTTGAAAATTGGCTTGAAATTATGTGTGGATTACTCAGCCCATTAGTTTTATGGATCAATATTTTACGTAAAATCAGAAAAAGACTTAACCTAGTAACAATGTCATGCAAACACTGCCAAGGTAAGGCAAGCTTCCACAATTCTAGTTTTGTTCCTTATGCCAAGGAAGACCATCCATTATTCTTTCCAACATTTTTATTTCTATTGTTTCTTCCTTTCTCTTTTGCTCAACATTTCAAGGTATCTTTTAAATAAATATACAGGGGATGCTGTGATTGATGAAAACCCACAGTCCAATTAGATTTCTCCAACTAGCATCTCTGCTGGCTGTGGGTAATGAGAAGTGTTTTCCAACACTTCCAGAGGTGCATTTATTCCAGAAGGGTATTTTGGACTGGCAAATGGCTTTGTTGATCCCTCTTAATATCTCTCTAAAACTGCATTGGATATTTCCAACCTCCTGTGCCTCAACAATAGTTACGGCAACACCCTTTTCTTCCTATAGTAGACCAAAGTTGTTTGCTAAAATTAGCCTGCAGTCCAGGAAACCAGTATAATGCAGATAAGATCAACAAAACCTGAAAATGCCATTAGCTTTACTATTAGCAATAAGGCAAATATAGAAGCAGAATTCCCATTTTCTTAAGCAAAATAGCTTAGCGGTGCTGAAGTTTTGAGAAAGTGTGGAGCGTAGAAGTTTCCTAGCAAGCGCCTTCCAGAACATGGAGCTGTGGAAGCTGAACGCTGGGAGCTATATCTCAATAACATCTGAGCTAAATTAGGGTTCCTTTTGATTCCTACTATACGGACAACAGACATGCTCCATCATATTTACCATTATACCAGATGCCTCGAGTTAAACAGTGTTTTTCTTTCAAAAAAATAACAATAAAAATAAAACCCTGATCATTGCTGCACTTCCAGACAGTTCTTCTGCATGTACAAAATGATTCCCTTCAGAGAAATGACCTATTATGATCAGGAGAAATCCTTTGACACCATTGAAGGGGGTGGTTAAGAGAGAGGCATTTGCTTAGCCTTTGTAATCCATGCTGATTTCTGCTAAGTTCAGGCTATCAGTTGCTATAGTTTTTTGGTGTGGTTGTGTAAACAAAAGCACAACGCGATTTTTTTTTCCCCTTATTGGAAAATCATCCATGAATATAACTCAAAGCAAAACAGAAGTTCCCAGAGAAGGGGCAGCTTTCAATGCTCATAAACCTCACAAAGCACATTCGTTTGGCATGGTCAAAGAGCAAGGATACCAAGTCCCTAAGACGTTTAAAATCACAGGGATACCCATCAAGGTCAGTTTAACTCCAGTGTTTTTTTATTTCAGCACTTGCAAGATCTTGAAGACGCTACAGCCACACAAACCAAGGCATTAACCCCAGAGGCTAAGGCTCCCTTCTCCAAGGAGGAACTTGGTGTAATTTATCTTCACTAAATAAGCTGCTGGGGAAAGAAGGATTCACGCTCATGGATACGCGCGCACACACACACACGTACACACAAAGCTTTACACAAAGTGCAGTGTTTGGGATTCTGTGGTGGAAGCAAAGAACCTAAGGACTAAAAGTGGTGAGGCCCTCTACTAAATAGCCTGGAATGTAATTCAAACTTAGGGTTCACATCTCCTCCTTGCTGTACATGTGCTTCAGGAGATCCGCTACACGACAGCTGTACCCATATTCATTGTCATACCTGCCAGAAAGGGGGGGAAAAAAGAAAACATAAGCAAATCTTTATATTCAAGAATGACAGTGTACAAAAGTCAAAAAGCTGGAGCACCCTCGATATACAGTGCCCTTCTGAAGTTATTCCATACTTCCGTTTTCCAACTCCTCTAAATCCAGATTCAGGAACATTTGGTTAAGGAAAAACGCATTAACAATCATCTGTACTTATAACAAGTTGCAGGTCAGCATTAGTTGTACAGGCATTCCTTGTTTAGAGACTACCTTGTTTAGTGACCATTTTAAAAATTTAAAAAATCATTTTCCATCCAATGCCTGAATCTCCTACATCTCTGACAACACAAATCTTCACTGTGAAACTCATTAAGGTCTGGCCAGTTTTAGGCAACAGGGAAAGTTCTAATCAGGAAATTAAGATGGCGGGAGGGAGGGGGGGGAGGAAACCAAGTCAGGTAGCGGAGAGTGAGAGAACTTTTATGTGAATGAGATAGCAACAGCCAATAAGACCAATTCTGTAGTCTCTGCTCAGTCACAACTTCACTTAGCAACCTTTTTGTTTCCAATTTAAAGCACGGATTGTGATTGCTAAACCAAGAGAGGATGTCTAGTCGTCAGAGCCAGGCTAACTTAGAAATAATCAGACATTAGCCCTCCTGGGGAGCAAACCTAGATGCAATATCTGCAGCCAAAAAGATGAGCTGGTCTTGCAGCACCACCATGCACTCTCTTTTTCAGCTGCAGGGTAGAAAGGAACTTTGTTTTGAAAATAGAAAGGTTGGGAAAAGATTCTACCAGGATCCACCCAGTGTGGATCCGGTCTGGACTGGCCTTTTATAGACTTTCTTTCGTTTTGTTTTTTATAGCAGTGGGTGCAGTGGTGGGATACAGCCGGTTCGCAACACTTCGGCAGAACCGGTAGCTAATTTTTTTGTTGCCCAGGCCCAGAATGGACTTTTGGAAGCGGCATCCACACAGACAACCAGTTGTTCACCTATTTGAATCCCACCACTGAGAGGGTGGTGGATTTTGTTTTTTGGGGGGGTCTTTTTCGCTTGCTTGAAAATAATAGTAATAAAACTTATATTAATAACAAAGTGCCAAGCAGTCATGTCCTAGGCACGGATCTCTGAGCAAGGTGAATGGGATGTAAATGATCAGCAGGTTAGTATCTAAACTCTGGTTAATGCTAAGTGAAGCTCAATGTCTGAACGCAGTGTATACTTTGTGGACTGGGAAAACATCCCTGTTTTAAATGAGGGGAAATGCGAGGTGTATTTTCCATATTACAGTTCAATATTTTTCCATTATTTGAATTCTAGCATTAGCTGATGAAATTACTCTGCAAGGGATGGGTCTGGTGTTTTGACAGACTGTGTTCTGAACCGGCCCTCTTCTAACAAACCCCTTATCAGAAAGAAGAGACTGGAGAGTGTCCAAGGCTAAAAGGCTTCTGCCAAGATTTAATTACGCAGTTAACAAAAACACTAGAGCTTGTCTTCTCAAGCGGAAAAGTTGCTTTCAGCAACCAGCCCCTCCCCAAACACTCCTTTTATAGAGAGCTCAGGGCGTGGTCTCCCTGTGCCTCCTCCCGAGGAGTCCCATAGCCTTTCTTTGTTTGTTCCTGCTCGACTGCCTCCTGCGTCGGGCGTCCTTGAACAGGGCCAGCTGTGGGTCATCATCCTCCGCACTCTCGGGCTCACGCAGCTGAGAAGAGGTCCCCGGCTGAGGACTCTGCAAAGCCTCCAAATCATCATCAGCCGGTTCGTTTCCCTCCTCCCCCACATCTGAGTCCTCCGATACGTCGGAGCCGGCTGTCGGACCCACAGGCTGGCCCTGAGTCACAACAGACTGAAGGCATCTAACTATATCCTTATTGGTCAAGGAAAGCAACTCAAGACAATTTTGATGGGCAATTCTCCTTGTGGCAAAAAAATCGCCAGATAATGACCTGACCATTTTCATTATGAGCTATCTTGGAAAGCTCAACTGGGAGAAGAAACAAAACTCAACTTACCAAGAGATGAGCTTCACAAAGTTATCATTGAGGGAGATGCCTGCTCCAGCATCAAAAATAGAGGAACGATCGTCACCAATGAAATCAGTCGAAACAACCTGCGCACAAAGAAGAGAAAGTTACAGTATACAAAAAAAGATGGAAGGAGACACTGTAATAACCAACATCCTGAGCTCAAGCTTGAATTTTGAGTATCAAACACTTCCGAGGGGATCAAGAGCACTCCACTGGAAATGGAGTGCTTCGAATTCAAATGCTTTGCACAGTTCTGTAAATATCAAGTGATTAAGCTGCCTGGCTGAGGGGTTCAACATTTTGGACAGAGTCCAGAGACATATATACCCTTTATTGAAAACCCTAACACTGCATTTGTTTTTAATTTTTTACAACCTGCAGTTGGCTCTTAGGTTTAGCCCAGGGGTCTTCAAACTTGGCAACTTTACGACATGGACTTCAACTCCCAGAATTCCTCAGTCAGCCAGGGCTGGCTGAGGAATTCTGGGAGTTGAAGTCCACAAGTCTTAAAGTTGCCAAGTTTGAAGACCCCTGGTTTAGCCACACATTCCCCTGTGCCTCAAAGGTATCTCATTTACCATTATTGACATGTCCTCAGAACGTCATCTCATCCCCAGCCTGCAGCTCAGGCTGCTTAACTATACCTGATTCAAGGTTAAAACATCTTTCTGTTGTTCCCCACACAGCTTTCTATATGCACAATCTTTTGCACCTCAGT
This sequence comes from Vipera ursinii, assembly GCF_947247035.1. Classification (NCBI taxonomy): domain Eukaryota; kingdom Metazoa; phylum Chordata; class Lepidosauria; order Squamata; family Viperidae; genus Vipera; species Vipera ursinii. Next base: position 18,499,747 of record NC_139523.1, on the reverse strand, counting down.
GACGTGCAGTTGGTGGTCCTCTTTGAACTTGGCTGTTTGGTTGCAGATATTTCATAATCCAGCTAGGTAACATCAACAGTGTCAGAGTATGGAGCTTACTGCCTGTTTATGTATAGTAGCTTGCCCTGCCAGTTTTGGTGAGGGTGGGTTTTCCTTCTTGGTAGTTCCTTGAGTTACAGATGTTCTCCTCTACTGGGACTAGAGTGGTTACACAGAAGGCACTGGGACCTGCCCTGGTCTCCCTGGCTATTTTCAGCAGCAGCAGCAGCAGCAGCAGCAGATACAGTCTCTTCCCTTTAAACGCTGGCCAATGGCATTAAGGCTTGAGCAGCAGGACAAAGCAAAGGGGCATCTGATGCCAGCCCCTTGCCTACACGAATAATGTCCTGACTGCAACAGCGCAGATTGAAGAATGAAAATCCATCCGCTAACGCCTGTCAGCACAAAACACACACATACCACACCTCTGTAGAGACAGTACAAGAGGGAGAGAGCAAACGAGAGTACGAGAGCGTGACGGGGAGAGAAATGAGTGAAAAGAACAAGAGTAAGTCAGGGGACCAAAAGAGCCAATAAAATGAGAGAGAGAAGATAATCCATAGAGGAGGAAGAGCTGATCCACTGGGTGAACAGACCGCTTCCTGATAAGACAGGGAAGGCAGAAACCTCTATCCACTCCGCAGATCAGCTTTTCACACAAGACTAAACCCACTGGCTTGTCTTATCGAAACTCACCTCTTTCCTTCCTTCACCCCAACTCACGTTAACGACTGGTGATATTTTTCCCACCAGCAAGAAATCCACCAGTCGCTTTCCCTGGACTGTCCCATATTACAAGCTTCCCCTCGTCGGCATTATTACAAAAGCAAACAACAATCAGCCGTTAGGCAGAGCACATTATGCCGGCCCACTCTGACGTTGCCTTGCCTTAAATCTGCTGAAGCTTAAGCTGGCTGATCTCCAAATAATCCTGCAGCTTGCCAATGGAAACATACAACAGCATGTTTATACCTCATCTTCTGTATATCCCAGGATCCCTTTCATTGGCCCTTTAGCTGCCTTCTTGATAGCTTCTTTAATCTGAGCGTAGGTAGCTGACCGAGAGAGGCGGCAGGTCAGGTCAACAACAGACACATCGCACACTGGCACACGAAATGCCATGCCGGTCAGCTTCCTGGTGGGGAAGAAAGATTTGGTCATTAAAAGGAAAAAAACCAAACACTTCCCATGGCAATCTAGAGTTGAAATGTTTTACCAACAACAACTCGGTCCTCCAAGGAATGAGGGTGAGAATTGAGTTTAAGCACCTATAACAGGGCTTTTCAACCTTTTCACCCATTGTACCACTTTTAGGATATGGCAACAGCCGAGGACCACCAGTTGCCTAGCAAGGTGTCAAAAACTTGATGACCAAAAAAAAGGAAAAAAGTGATGAAGTACAGGTAGTCCTCGACTTACAACAGTTCGCTTGGTGACTGTTCGAAGTTATAATGGCACTGAAAAAGTGCCCCCCAAGCCACAGCCGAGCAAGACACCTGCCTGCCCGCCCGGCGGCGCTCTTCCTCCTGTCCGAGGTTTCCATTGTTATGAGCATTTCTGTTGAGGATTGGCAGTGGGGGTGGGGGTGTGTTTGGTTTTTATTCCCCCTCATCTGCTGGATGGTTGCAGCAGGTTTTGGTCACTTCACATGACCCTGGGACACCGTGACTGTCGTAAATATGAATCAGTTGCCCAGCATCTGAATGTAAATCACAAGACCCTGGAGATGCTGCAACATTCCAGCTGATCGGCATTTCTTCTGGGCTCAGCAGAAGCACCAGGATCAGCGCCGAGCTGCAGCTGGAGCCTGGCACTGATCCTGGCACTTCCGCTGAACCCTGACAGCCCTGCAGCTCCAGCCGTCTCTCGCTCAGGCTTGTGCAGTGCTGCCACCAGTTCAGCTCATTCCCCTCCCCCGCTACCACTTCTCTAGGATGGTCACGTACCACCTGCCAGGTGCCAATGTACCACAGGTGGTACCCGTACCACTGGTTGAAAAGCCCTGACCTATAAGACTCCAGCTAAGTATCCCCAACTGCAATAAATACCATCTGGCAGAATCTGTGGCATTTTGTTTTCTCTGCTTTTATTAATGACTTTATTATTTCCTTAACGAGGCCACCAACCTACCACAGTGGGGTAGATTGTTACACAGACTGCTGTCGACTGGGGTCAGACTGAATGTAAGTAAGGACAGGTTTTAGACTAGCTCTTTCATTCTTCAAAGTAAGCCTGGCTAATGATCGAGGATTATTGGATAAATAACATCTGGGTGTTTTGAGAAACATTCTCAGAACGAAATACTGGCAGTTTTATTATTTTTCACTTATTCTCATGATCACCAATCAGTAATTAGAAATACGGCCTTGCTTGGCTCATGGTCACATCTTTAGGATTGGCCCAAATACATAGGCCAAGCCCCCTCCCCGCTTTTCAGAAGAGAAATTTGATCTGCATACCCATTGAGTTCTGGAATGACCTTGCCCACTGCTTTGGCAGCACCGGTAGAAGCTGGAATAATGTTCTGGTGAGCACCCCTCCCATCACGCCACGCCTTGGCAGAAGGTCCGTCCACCGTTTTCTGAGTGGCAGTGTAAGCATGGACAGTTGTCTGCAGATCAGAAATGTCGGTTGGTATAAGAACAGACATACAAGGCATATTCAACAGTAGATTTCATCTCACGAGCCACTTAGGTTTCCTAAAGAGACCATTTTTCTATGTAAAACCTGAACTGATGCATAATATTTTATCGTGCCTTTGCCATCACTTGCAGCCATTGTATTTATCTTGAGTGATGCACAAATGCTGAAGACAGAGCTTTGTGCCAAAACCGATGGAAAGGGGTTAACCTCTCCTAGTAAATCTCCCCCAAAATCAATTAAAACTAGAAGTGATTTATGCATGATTTTGCCATAAGCAAAGAGAGTAAAATATGACTGTTAGCCAACCGTAACTTGGCAAACTGAAAGTGCTGTAATTTATTGTTAGCTAATGTGTGGGATTAATCAAAACCCACCCAGCCCTCTTCCTGAGGAACTCCATTTATCCATTATTCCCAACTGTTTATAGTTATGAGACACGCAGGAATGCCAGTTTCTGCATTTTATCAGAAGGAGAAAGTGTGTTCTCCATGGGATGAAGAAAGTCATTTTAAACCGTTTTTTTCCTTTTTGAAGTGGAATTGCTTTTACAACTCTGTAGACCAGGGGTGTCAAAGTCACAATGTCAGGTGACATGTCGCGACATATCGCAACTTTATTGACATTGCCGGCAATGGGGCGGGCACAGTTTTGCTATGATGCATCTGGCCCACGGCCCGTCAGTTTGACACCCCTGCTATAGACTATATATATATATCTTAGCTGTCTTTTCGCCTTTCTTTCTTTTGCTTTCTTTCTTTCCCTTCTTTCTTTTTCTTTCTTTCTTTCTTTCTGCTTTCAAGTCAATATTGACTCCTGACGACAGCTGGACAAATCCCTGAAGTTTCCTTGGCAAGATTTTGGAAGTGGTGTGCCCTTGCCTTCTTCTTAGGGGATCAAAAGATAACAATTGGCCCAAGGTCACTCAACTGGCTTTGTGTCTAAGGTCACATAGTCTCCAAGCTTCTAACCTGGTGCCCTTAACCATTACGTCAAATTGGCTCGCCTGTATGAATTTGGCAGTATAAAAACGTCACAAATCGAGAAATGAATAAGCATATTGGAAAGAAGAACATAGTTCTCACCATCAGTCCCTCCACAATGCCAAAGTTCTCATGGATGACCTTGGCCAAAGGTGCCAGGCAGTTGGTGGTGCAGGAAGCATTGCTGGAAAGCAAGAGTTACAGATGACTTTTTGTTGTTGTCCAGCACCCACCAACCCAGATATTAAGTTACATCTCAGTACAGATCTATACTCTTAGCTCCTCTTAGGTTTTTAGCTCCATCTCCTAATCCAACAAAGTTGAAATGAAATTGCTACGTTGTGCCTTAAGTTTTCTTCTTTGTACTGGATTATTTAAATTGCCAATAGGGAAGGAGGGGATTGCATTGATTTTATATAATTGGCCTATCAACCCATAGGTTTTTCTCCAGTTGGCCAAGTTCTATCTTACCTCACAATATTCATGCTAGATGGATCGTACTTCTCATGGTTGACTCCCATAACAAACATGGGTGCATCTGGCGATGGGGCAGTCACCACAACTCGCTTGGCTCCTCCATGGAGATGAGCCTGTAAAACAAATGGCAGATTTCAGTTATAGAATGTCAGTTGGTCGGCCAGGACAAACAGCCTGCAGTAAGGAGTAACAAAAGGACTGTATGCTTTATTCCAGTAAAGCAGAAATCTATGCTGGCCCATTATAAAAGCCAAGCATCTAAGTGAAATCTCCTCAAAACCCAGCAAATGTCACAAAAGGGAATAATTCTGGTTCTTATCTCAGAGAAGGGACCTGTTCTGTACCAGCCTACTACCGGCCCTGCAGAAAAGGCAGGGACAACCCCTTTACAAAACGGCAAGAGGCTGGAACTAAGCCTGCCAAATTTATTGACACAAAACAGAGCAAACTGAACAAAACACGAACCACAAAACAGGAGCTATTCAAACGGTTGCCTTCAGCAAACCAGCCCTCCCACACATTCCCCTTTTAAACAGTTCAAGGCGTGGCTTCTCTCTGCCTCCTTCCGAGGTGCCCCATTGCCTTCCTGTTTACTCCTGATTGACTGCCTCCTGCGTCGGGCGTCCTTGAACAGGGCCAGCTGTGGGTCATCTTCATCTACGCTGTCAGGCTCACACAGCTGGGTCTGCGTCGTAACCAGATGGGAGGGGCCTGGCTGTGGGCTCTGCGGAGCCTCAAGGCTATCCTCTGGAGGCTCTCCAACACCCCCCTCCTCCTCCTCTGAATCGTCCGACCCAACTGCCAAACCCACAGGCTGGGTTCGGTCACAACAGGACCTACCTCAGGATACTTACCGAAGCTTTGTCAACAGTGAGAAAAACTCCAGTGGACTCTACTACATACAAGGCACCTGCATCGGCCCAAGGAATCTCATTTGGTTTCATGCTATGAAATACAAGAGGACAATCTTTATTTGGACCTGCTCACCCGGACTTCTATTCAAGCAGGAAATTACTTTCACGGCCTCTAGTCTTCAGCAAAGTAATTGGATGATCACGTCATGGAATCCACTCCGCTCTCTGACCTTTAGGAACACAAGCATCCCTGACATTCACCTGCACTTTCTCGTTTAATGTGTGCAACTCCCACCAAAGGTTTACTCTCCTGAAGTAGCTCCTCAACGAGATTCATACTGTGAAAAGCAATTAGCTGTTCAATAAGTGGTAATTGGTTAAGTTCACACATGGTGAATCTAGACAAGTGGATCAGCTTTATCATTTAGCTCATAATCTGCATTATGATAAGAAGGAAATGGTATAAATGGAAGAGTTGGCGCCAAAAGCATTGGTTTTACTCTAATGTCACTAGTCACCCTGTTTAAATCCACAATTATGATGCCCCAGGAAGGCATCAGAAAACCAAGAGCCTTGCCAGAACTCCATCTCCAGAGTCACATTTGAGAAGGGGGCAACTATAAATTTGGTAAATACTGTAAAATTCTGTTTGTCATTTGATTATATTTACACAGAGACGCCACATTAATGCAAACCCTATCAAATAGGTCTTATACAGTCTTGTGATCAGCTGAGTATTTACACAGCCCCAATGAAAAATCTCAACCTCTTTAAACAGACATCTCCTAAGGGTAAATAAGAGCCAGAGTGTCGCAGTAATTAAGGCTGCAGGTTAGAAACCAGGAGACTGTGAGTTCGAATCCCACTTTAGGCACAAAGCCAGTTGGGTGACCTTAGGCTAGTCTGTTTTTCTCGGACCCGGGAAGTTGGGAATGGCAAACTATTTTTTAAAAATGTTGCCCAGGAAACTGCAGAAGTAGTACACACACACACACACACACACACACACGTCATATTATCACAACTTTCTTTCTAAGCTGCCCAACTACCAAGGTTTTATTTTATTTTTTATTTTAATTCCATTTATATCCCGCCCTTCTCCGAAGACTCAGGGTGGCTTACAAGCTTAGCAGTAGCCTTCATTCTATGTATATGCCTGCTTGTTAGGGCTTTCACACACACCCCAAGCGGCATTATTACAAAGTCAGCTTAATTGCCCCCAACAATCTGGGTCCTCATTTTACCTACCTCAGAAGGATGGAAGGCTCAGTCAACCTCAGGTTCTCTGGGCAGGCCACATTACTGAGAACATTAAAATACTAGCACATTTTAAATGGGTAAAGCAATGAAATGGGATGAATGCATTGTGCTGCCTCTTATTCCCACTTACTTCTGGAATACTGAGATTTTTGAGCCATTCACTACCAGCTTCCCACCATCTGCCATGACCTCTCCCTTGAAGCGCCCATGAGTAGAGTCATATTTGAACATGTAGACCTGTGGAGGAAGGAAGCCAAAGCCATATCATGCCAGGAGAACTGGATTTGTGCCACCTCTTTAGCTTGATTGAGGTCTAAAAAGAGGCAACCTGGTGATGATGCCATCCAATAGCTACACAATGATGTTGGGTTTTCAAAGGATTAGGCACCCAATCTTCTTATACAGCTGGTCCTCGCTTAACAAACAGTCATTTAACGACTTACAGCAGATCCCTAAAAAGAGACTTACAACCCAGATTTGAAGTTCCAACATCTGACCCCACCCCAACCATGGTCACGTGACTGCATTTTGGATACTTGGCAAACGGTCTGCATTTACGTCCATTTGCAGCCTCCGAGGTCCCATGACTGCAATTTACAGTATATATTTTTTTGCCAGAAGTGGCATTTGCCTTTATCTTCCAGCAAAACATGCCCACTGCAAACAAGGGGTTTGGCTTTATGACCACTGCATTCACTTAACAAGCACCGCAAAAAAAAAAGTTGTAAAATCGGGTCAGTCACGTGATGAACTCACTTAACAACCAGCGTGACTTATGACAGTAATTTCAGGCTCAATTATGGACATACGTCAGGTACAACCTGTAAACAGAGATCATTCCTGTTTCCCAAAAATAACTAAGCATCAAATTGGAAGAGTCCTAATCTCTGCTTAGCCTCTATTGCTGGAGTCTCAGCTCCCTCTCCATTCCAGCATATTTCACAGAAGGAGATGGGCTACATGCAGAAAGGACCTTCTCATCAAGTTTTCAATAAACTCTGACACTTTTCGTATCAGGCCTTCCTTTTCTGCCTCGTAAGGAAACTAAACTATTTCCCACAAGACGTTTGGTGTGGTAGTCTCATAAGAAAAGCCATTACCATGTAATTCAGATCAATGAATGGGTCGTTGACAGCCACCACCTTGATCCCCTTCTCCACGCAGGCCCGGAGGACCAAGCGCCCAATACGTCCAAATCTGCAGGAGCAAAGCAGCCCATCCATTAGAGCACATCCCCCAAACCCCTTTGGTTCAAATCAAGGGATTTACTTAAAAGAGATTTCCTTTAGTTCAGGGGTTTTCAAACTTGGCCCTTTTATGACTTGTGGACTTCAACTCCTAGAATTCTGGGAGTTGAAGTCCACAAATCATAAAGGGGCCAAGTTTGAGGACCCCTGCTTGTGGACTTCAACTCCCAGAATTCCTCAGCCAGGCACACTGGCTGAGGAATTCTGGGAGTTGAAGTCCACAAGTCATAAAGGGGCTAAGTTTGAAGACCCCCTGCTTTAGTTGCAAGGTTTCTCAAGCTTGGCAACTTTAAGACATGTAGACTTCAGCTCCCGGAATTCTCAAGCCAGCATGAGGGAGGTAAGGTTGGGTCCCACGGGCATGACCTCTGCCTGTATCTATTTTTGAAAGTGGCCTCAGGAACCTCTGCAAATTGCTATGACCTTCAGAGAGGCAAGCCAGCAGGAAGATTCCCAGAAAATAGAAGGTTTGGGTGTCAGGGGTTTGCCCTATCAGTACAATCACGTTATACTTCCACCTAGGTTCACGGCAGCTTTCCAACTTAACATAGACAACCACAGGGTGCAACCCAAAAAAATTCTGGCTGCACAATCGCGTTGGAACCAAACCAGCAAGCTTTGTTCAATCACAAAGGCTTTGTCAGAATGCTTGTCAATGCTGCTAACATCGAATGTTCTTGCTTGACAAGAGATGAAGAAGTAGCCATTTCATATGTTAAACTTGTGTATTGCTTTAAGAGATTAAGGTTGGGAGGGGGGAAGAGGAGGATTGCACCTTCAAGGCCATCTCTAACTAAAGAAGATAAGACCTTGGCGGGTATTCTAGGAAGGGAAACTGATTGTTTAAATTAATTGGAGAACATGATTAATGACAAAATTAGAAAGGTGGAGAATTGTGTTTTAATGTATTGTGCAAGGGGCGGAGATTTCAGATTCCAGCTTCCTTCGAGCATGCATTTGCCGGTGTATTAGGCTGAATAAAGGACTTTTAAGGTAAACAATGCCTCAGAGTCACTTGAAAAGCCCATAAGTCAGAAACTTGACAACGCTCCTGTTGCAAAAGACCAAGAAGAAAGAAAACACCCATTTCCTTTTCTATCACTGGGAGGCCATTTTCTAGAAACTGGAGTACCGTTTCCTAAGGGGTGGGCTTCAACTCCCAGCATCTCCCAACCTAATCTTAAAGATGCTTCCTTATATGGGCGTCATCGCTTTGCAGATACCGAAATCTCAGCTGGGCGCCGAAGGAAAAAAGCTCACCCATTGATTCCAACAGCAAACTCAGCCATACGTTTTTTAGGGGGTGGCGGAGGCGGTGGAGGGGGCGGAGGTGGAGGAGCTTCTGGTTCTGGCTCTGGGGTGGGTGGCTGAGGCTCTGGTTCCGCCTCAGGGGTACCTGGCACCGGCTCAGGAGAGATCTTTGGAGGAGACCCGTCACTGATCTCAAGCCTGCAGGAATATAAGCATCACGAAAAAAGCAAGAGGAATTGCAGATTTATCTTGGCTAACATTTGTAGCATTGTTCAAGCAGAGCCTTATACAGTTATAGCCTCAACCAAATACTCTCTGTGTTTGTGCGTGAATTTAAGTCCCTATTAACTTCACTGAAAGGTTTCCCCCCCACACACCCTGTAAATATCTTTACAACCCACCTGCACTGGAGCAAGAATTCACATATATTTTTCTCAAGGACTTTCCTGAAATCAATAAACTTATTCTAGCGGTGTCATCCTTCTGAACACTATGTAGTTATCAGATGCATTGTTTACATTTCTGTCTGCAAATTCAAAACTGAAATGTGTAACTTAATTGTAGGATTCCCATCCTTCTTCTCCACTGTCTTTATTTTTTTATTTTTTTGTAGCTTTGCTTGATAAAAAATTTCTGAAAATTCAAAGTCAGCATGCTCATCTTCACTGGGATCAATCGAAATGATTCAACAGTGAATCTGAAATTATTTTTCCCTGGAACCAGTGTGGTTATGGCCAGTTCACATGTAGATTGGTTTCTCTCATCACTAGTATGAACCATTCTATTTGTTTGTTTGCTCTTGGCTTAATGTGAAATATAAACCCAGCCATTATGGTTTATAAGTCATGGTTTCTGATCTAGCGCAGTGAGTACATTTTACCTGTTATTAAATTCATATTAGAAACTAGTACAGTTCTCCTTCAGGGATCTGGACAACTAAAATTTGGCAAAGGTACTCCTTTAGACTCCAAGAGAGAAGGACTGGCAAATCTTATGGACATATCTACTCCAATCACCATAAGATCCTCAATTGTTTCTACAAATTCTTTCAAGGCTAATGGATGTAATATTTGTGAAATTGAAGCAAACAAGCAAAAATAGATGCCCAGATATACTGATATTCCTCCTTTATGTAAAGAATATTCAAGATAATTATTTGAGAGGACAACCAGAAAGTTATTGGATATTTTCTTACATGTATAGCTGAAATATACTCATTCGGCAAGAATACACTTAATACAATAGGTAGATGCTAAATAATTTTGATCTGGCTGGGCAGGCTTCTAAAAGGACATTTTGGAAATGCTGTTATTTTTGCTTCAATGCCCATCCCTCCCCTAATCTTAGTGAATATACATGAAAGTGATTTCTTTCCAAGTACGATACTCTATATCAAACTCAATTTCATTGAGGGCCACATCAGCATTGCGGTTGCCCTCAGGGGGCCGGGTGGGTATGGTCTGGGTGGGCATGGCCTACTGGATGGGCGTGGCCAGCTCTACATCATTCGCATCAAGGGTGCCTATGGGGGCCTGGGCAGGAGTGGGACAGATGTGAGGGTCTCTGCAGGAGGAGGGTCTCTGGGCCAGGGCCAAGGCAGCGGGGGCCGTTCCCTCACAGTTTCCAGGATGGCTTCGCGGGCCGGATCTGGCCCCCAGGCCTTGTGTTTGACATGTCTGCTCTATATTGATAGGCATACCATTATCCTTTAATGAAGCATTGGATAACATATGCCCCCCACCTCCATCTCCAGCACTGCTGGGCTGCAATTCCCATCATCTTCACCATTTATCACAGTGGTGGCAAACCTATGGCACGCATGCCGGAGGCGGCACTCAGTGGCCATGTGTGCCGTCGCCCTAGCCCCCTCCTCACCAGCAGCCCCCCCCAGAGGAGAGTGGCCCCTGAGCATGGCCCACATGAAGCAGTGCAGCCAAGGACATGGCAGCCAGGGACAAGACTCCGCCCTCACGCCCCATCACGTGCAGTTGATGCTGCAGGGTGTCAGTGGAGGGCATGGCCACCATGGCACTGCTGGACCACCTGGGTGATTGTATTTAGGTGGTGAGTGGCCCGGTGGGCGGGGGTGAAGGCAGAGTGGGACATGTGGGGCAGGGGCGGGGGCAGTTTTTGAGCACTCGGTCTCTAAAAGGTTTGCCATCATTGACTTATCACGTTAGCTGAAGCTGCTGAGAAATGTAGATCACAAGTTCCTCACCCGTTTCAGGGCATAAATCAACAGATCTTACCATTGGTTATATTGATTCCATAAACTTCGTGGAAAGGACAGCAGTTAACCTTTAAAGCCTTTCAAGATATTTTCTTACCTGAAGACTTTGACACTAACTGAAGTGCTACACTGATCCATTTTCGGTGAACTATTGCGTTGATTTCATATACTGGCTGACCTATCTACTGCTTCTCTACCTAGAGACACTGAAACAGGATTTCAAGAAAGTTAATATTTTCAGCTGAGCATTCTTTAACCATGATCAGAAAACACTTCCCTTTGTCTCCAGTCACAAATCCTTTTCTTCGTTTTCCTTTTATGCTTCAACTCATAGACTGACAAAAGTAATGTCTCAAACAACTTGGGATAGGGCAAAACACTTGGCTTCAACTAACTATCCCCAAATGTGTATCTTCAAACACTGTTGGGGTCTTCTTGAGCTGGAAGTATGAGATAAGCATCAGCACCAAGGCAAATCAGTTTCACTGAGACCAGTTAACATCCTGGACATTTCAGAATCATCTTCAATTGGATAATAGCCTCAAGTCTACTCTAAGCAGATGTTTTCTATAGCATCTCTGCAGAGATTAAAAAGTATAATTTTGGACCCTGGAATGTACATATAAAGTAGTAAGGATCACAAGTAACTTCAACCAAGGTGCACTGGGTCACTCCCAGCACAGATCTATTGAATCAGGGATCCCCAAAGTGGTCAAGATCAACCCTCAAGGGTCAATGGGACTATCCAAGAGGTCAATAAACAGCTGGGGGTCAAAATAAGATCAATAAATGTCTGGGGGGGCGTGTCAATAGGAAAAGACTGTTCCTGGAAGATTGTGATTAAAATTCCCTATTCTCCAACCAAATATCAGTGCCCTGTTTCGATGCTCATCAGATGCAGCCTTCCCATACTGATATTAACAGTTTCAGTAAGAAAGGAATGGCAGACCTTAAGCTTTAAATATTACCTATTTTTATAAAGTCACTATTATTCTTCATTGTGTTATTAAAGTACTATTATTTTTGTATGTTTCATGTTTGATGAACAATCCAAAACTTCATAAATGGATTGATGAGCTGAAGAGTTTGGAGACCCTTGTATTAAATCAAAGAAAGACAGGTAATCCAATGAGATACACATTTTGTCCCAATAAAGACATCTCCTTGGATTTTGTGTTTATTTGAAATCATTTTTTGACAGCACATCAGGCACAACTTCTTGGCAGCTACTACAAGACAGAGCAGAAGACATTTTAATTTATATCCCTATCAACTCAACTCTGCAGTCCCCCAAACATTTAAGCCATTTTACTAAAAACACTTTACAGATTCGTGACAATCTTTTTGTTTAGTAATTCTTTATGCATTTATCAAGATTTCTGTGTAACACTGTTCTGTCAGAAAGGAAACTGCAGTACATACCTTAAACGCAAAGCAAAAAAAAACCCAAAAACCTTTCTCCTGAAGTATAGCAGTAGCAACAGCTCACAGTTCAGCTATGAAAACTGTTGCTATAGAAATAAAAAATGTGAGAATATGAGCTTTCTTTTAACAAGTGTATATAAGCTGGCATATCTACCATCTATGATTATAAGCATATTCGGCAATGCCTTGGGATTTTATGACAGCCACAGAAGATTAGCCCAGGAAATTATTCCATACCGACTTAAAATTGACTATACTGTTTTTGATGCACCACCGTTTCATATATGCAATGGAAACATTCACCTATCGTAAAAAAAATATATTCTCATCTCAATGCAGGCTTTCAGGTGCTGCAGTGTTACTCTGCGGCAAGGAACAGAGTAACAGAGTGCCAAGCTTACACAAAAACATATGAGATTCCAGCCAAGGACAGCCTCTGCATGTACAAACAAGTCCATAGACAGACAGACAGACAGACAGACACACATATATATACACACATACACACACACACATATATATATGGGACGTGGTGGCTCAGTGGATTAGGATGCTGAGCTTGTCAATTAGAAGGTCGGCAGTTTGGTGGGTCGAATCCCGAGTGCCACGTAGCAGAGTGAGCGCCTGTTACTTGTCCCAGCTTCTGCCCACCTAGCAGTTCGAAAGCATGTAAAAATGCAAGTAGAAAAATAGGGACCACTACGGTGGGAAGGTAACAGCGTTCCATGTGCCTTTGGTGTCTAGTCATGCCGGCCACATGACCACGGAGACGTCCTCGGACAAGCGCTGGCTCTTCGGCTTGGAAACGGAGATGAGCACCGGCCCCTAGAGTCGGAAACGACTAGCATGCATGTGCGGGGGAACCTTTACCTTTACCTTTATATATATATATATATATATATATATATATATATATATATATATATATATATATATATGTATATGTATATGTATATGTATATGTATATATGGTATATATACATATACATACATATATACATACATAAGGTAAAGGTTCCCCTGCACATGCGTGCTAGTCGTTTCAGACTCTAGGGGCCAGTGCTCATCTCCGTTTTAAAGCCAAAGAGCCAGCGCTTGTCTGAGGACGTCTCCGTGGTCATGTGGCCGGCATGACTAGACGCCATACATAAAATCTTGGCTGCAACTGCTATGACCTTGAAGAAATCACTGACACAGAATGATCTCCCCTGAGTGGCTGGATCCCAATCCTATACCATGTCAGCTATGTAGAATGCTTTTAATTTCAGACACACAACTGTAGCCACAGAAATTTAAGTAAAAAATTCTTAATATCTGTGCACTGATCCTGCTCACAGCAAATGCAATCTAAATTTTGGCTCTCCTATCTCCTTCTGGTATCTGCCTCCAGTCCTCCATTGCTGGCTTCTGATTTCCATAGGAGAGACAAGAAGCCCCGATTGCATGCTTCCTTCTGGGGTTCTAGACAAGATAATCCATTCACCACAGCAATGAGGACTTATCCCTCCCTATCAGAGAAAGGTCAGGCATTTCAACCAAGGATCATCTCTCCCCCTCCCTCCCCAAATCCACCTAGCTGGTGCTGCAAACTCCAATGCAGGCACGCTAGCCAAACATCAGCTAAGCTTTCCTATGCCCTCAAGCATAATGTGGGTTGCCCACCATGACTTAGCACTGTGCAAAAATCAGGCAATTCTGGCTTAATCAACTAGCGACAATTAAAAAAACGTTTTAGTACAATGTTCTGTATGCTTAAATTTAGAATCATCACTCCAAATTTTTTTAAAAGGTTTTTTTTGAAAAAAATAGGCAAAATATTTAAGCACAAAAATATGCAACACTTGTTCTGTACAAAGTCTGATTTGCAATGGGTGATTGTGGTTTTATTCACAACACCATGGAACCCTCTTGTTACAATAAATATGCAGCTCTGCTACCTAGAATCCTGCTAGCAAATGGAGGCAGATTGTCCTAACCCTGGTGAGTCTTAACGCCAGTAAGAAAGTCACATCAATAAGGTAGATCTGTGCAATTAGAGCCGATTCTAGAAGCAAGCAAACCAGAGGGGGTCTTTTTTTATTTCCTCCATTTCAAAAAGATCTGATGTCAAATGAACTGGTCCAGACCCCCAAAGATGTCATGCATATAAAGTCACTAAGTGCCTTTTTTCTACTTAAGTGTGGATACATTAGGATTTCTTTAGAGCTATTTTTTTATATGTATGATTTATTTGGAGAAGAGGGTAAACAAATGGAAGACTTCTTCAGCAACCCTTTTCTCTCAAACACGAGCAGAGAATGGGGTGAGGGTGTCCAATATGCTAGGTTTAGAGGAGCTAAAAGAAAAAAAAACAATCATACAGGATATGGACAGGCATTAATTTTGCATTTGATTTCCGCAACCAACAGTAAAAGGGCTCCCTTTCCTAACTGAAGGTCAAGGGCTGAAGCTCCCCATCTAACATTGCCTTCTAAATCTAATCAGGATTATCAATTCTCCTGGCGTTTCTGACGCAGCTGCATTTTTAGAGGGAGCCATTGCAGAGACCAGGAGGAGCACAAGCGGATGACTCTGCATTCCCATCTCCCTACCCTGGGATCTCCTCTCCAGCAAGAACAGCAGATAATCCTTCCTGCTGCAACTCACAAAGGCTGAAAAAAGCTTTGCCAGCTCCTCATAATCCTCAGGACTATTGCTGGCATCCTCTCTCTCAAGGACAAGGGCCTCCCTTTTCCTGTCTGCTTTCCAAGCAACTGCCCTTCTGCAGTCAACCAGCCACCCTGCGGTCCCTCCCCAGCCCCCTGCAGCGGCTTAGCAATCCCATCTAACACTCTCTCCCATGCCAAATCTAGAAATCCCCCTTCAGACATTACCAAGGGGCTGTCAAACCACCCAAAAGCCTGCACTGCAAAAAACAACTCTCCTTTCCTCCCCCCTCCGCCCCCCTCCCCCAGTCATTGCAAGAGCGAGATATTGACTGCCTGTCAAGGAGCTACATCCCTCCTCTAATCCCTTGAAATGTCCCACAAAACCAACCCCCATCACCTTTTCTCACCCAGGTAAAGATACCTTCTGCCCCCATCCTTCCTTCAGCCCACAAACACCAGCCTGCCCTTCCAGATAACACCTTTTATACCTGGCTTTTTCACGGAACCTCCCTCCCTCCCCCCTCCTACCAACCAGCATCTGGGGGACCCCCTTCAATTTACTTCAGCTCCCCTTTTTAGGGGGCCATTGAGGGCGCCTTTTCATTGCCCTCCTTTCCTCCAGCGTCTTTGTTCAAATCACTCCAGCCCCCCCCCCCCCAACACACACACACACACCCCTTCCAATCTTCAGCTGCACAATTCAGGCTGATTTATATATAATAAAAGCCACCACCCCCTCCAATTACTTATCTGCTATTCCCACCATCCCCATCATAGCTTGAACCAAGGTCCCTATGCTCAGGGTGATGGGAGGTGTCCCCCTCCCCAACACCCCCTAGAGCAACAAGGGCATGGCGGGGGGGGGAAGGAAGCCGCTTAAGAACACCCCCACCCGCCGCCTCTTCAGGGCTGCTGGTCACCCTGGCTCGCCGGCTCACCTTCCCTCCCGCTCACCTGTCCACCTGTCCGCCTGCCCAACCGAAACAAGATCCTGGACGGGCGTCGAACACGAAGAGCAACGGCCAAGAGGTGGCTTATATAGCTGCTAGGCAACGCCTAAGGCCCCCCCCCGCCCCGCCTTTCTCATCAGCTGAAGACACGCCCCCTCTTGTCTCCAAGCCCGCTACTGCGGGGGCTCTCAAGGAGCCGTAATGCGCGTGCGTTACTCCGCCGCTCAGTCAGGCGGTGGTACCCAACGGCTGTTTTGGCCGCTCCTAGGCGCGTGCGCAGTGCGGCTATGGGTACCTGCCGCGGGTGAAGGAGAATTGGCATTGCTCGCCCTTGTGGAGTGTTTTTTTTTTTGTTTTGCCATTGTGCGTCGTTAGAATATTTCGCTTATTAAACGTGGGGAGCCTGGAATTCCCATAGTCTACCCCCAATCGTATTAGCTAGCGCAGGGGTCTTCAAACTTGGCCCTTTTTAATGACTTGTGGACGTCAACTCCCAGAATTCCTCAGCCAGCGTGCCTGGCTGAGGAATTCTGGGAGTTGAAGTCCACAAGTCATGAAAGGGCCAAGTTTGAAGACCCCTGAGCTAGGGCAGCGTTTCCCAACCTTAGGAACTTGAAGATGCGTGGACTTCAACTCCCAGAATTCCCCAGCCAGCATAGCTGGCTGGGGAATTCTGGGAGTTGAAGTCCACGCATCTTCAAGTTCCTAAGGTTGGGAAACGCTGAGCTAGGGTGATGGGAGTCGAGAAAGGCTGGAGAAAAATCGGGTGTTTTGTGGTATAGCACACCTGAATGGGAATCTGATCAGCTGAGTAAAAGGGGGGGAAAAAGGCATCCAAGAATAAGTGGAAATCTGGTGCAAGAATTTGGGGTGTTTAATTTGGAGATTAGATTCATTGTGATCTCCTTGGTGCCGGTCAACAACAGTTTAAGACAAGCAATTTTCAAATACATCAGAATAAATAACTTGAAATGTATTTTTTTCTAGCAGTTTCTAGAAATTTTCAAGTGTTTATAAATAACATAAACAACAATCTAGTGTACTGCTTGCAAGTAATGACATGATCTTCAACTCTTGAAAAAGAGAAAAAAAATCCAGATTCCTATTAGGGTGGAAGTATTTTGTGTTCTCAGAAATTCTGCATCAAAGTATTAAAAGAGTGAGAATAGAGCAGTGGGGAATAGGAATATTCTTCATTGGCTGAGTGTGATTGGACACACAAGGAATTTGTCTCCAGTGCATAAATTCTGGAGCCACACCTCGTGAGAAAGAATTCTTGAGAACCTGGAAGCTTGTACACCGTGTTCCTGTATTTGCCTATTCAAAATCATTCAGCTAATATGAACTAAAAGTCATTATTTAATAGACACCACCTACTACATACCAACACCTCATTTCCGCTCCTTTTTCTCTCAGTATTGCAGTAACGTGTACTTGTGTTAACTCACAATTTCTTCAAACTTGAATTTTACAGCTTTTGTTTTCATTTTGTAATCTGAATTCCACAGATTACACATTTATTATAGAATGGTAAGTTTGATTTTGAACAGAGACAGGAAGAAGCTGGAAGGGGGGGAAAAACAGATTCAGAGTGATGACAGAGTAAATGTTTCAGCAGATGAACATAGCAAGAACTCTTCCAGACTGGTTTTGCCCTCTGATTTAAGTTGCTTTTCTGCATCTCGGCCCAACCACATGGTGCGAGGACACCATAAGTGCAAGCCGGCTTCTGTGCTGATGTTGAGATGAGCCAGCACAATTGAGCTATTAATAATTTAAGAATCGGGAGCGACAAGGGAAAAAAGCATATTGACAAAACAGTTGCTCTCCTTTATGTCCTTGGGGGAAAAAAAACCCACCGTTCTTAGAACGCAGCTATCCAACATGGAAGATCCATCAGTGGTCAAAATGGACCCCCAAGAGTAATGGGGTTTCTAAGGGTTTGAAAATGGCTGGGAGTGAATAGGAGGTTGATTAAACGATGGAAGGTTAATAGGGGGTCAATCTCTTGGGGTCTCTGTAAGAGTTCCATGCCAATCAGTGCTAACGGTGAGGTAGCTAGTGGCAACATTAACCAGGGTTGGTTGTTTATATTAGTGATATTATATGAATAGTCTACAATTAGATTCAAGTCCTAACCAAGTACTTAACAACCTAAGGTATTATAAACATCACATGAAATCACAGCTGCCTCTTTTTTATTATTTATTATAGCACTGTTAGTTGAAGGAGTATTTCTTACCTTATTTTCATATAATCAACTTTTGGGTGATTAATGAACAATCTGAAACTTCATGAAGAGAGCTGAAGAGTCTGCAGATCCCTGATCTATGGCCAGGACACATATGCTTCTCCATGCATTCTTGTCAACAGCTCAGAGGAGTTTCTGTGAACTGAAAATTTATCTCTGAGAATACCAGAGATGTCTACATGTGACAGATGCCAAGAAATCAATCCATGCCAATTTGGATTTTCATGATGCAGCACAGCCTACCAGGGCTTAACCTCGGTATTAACATTTGTCTTGATTGGGTTTCCTCAGTGCACTAAGCCAAAACAAGATAAAACCACATCATGGATGGGTAGGTTGTGTGGTTTGTAAACCATGGCTCATGCTTTGATTTTTTTTTCAATACGTCATAGGCCAAGTATAGCTGATCATTCTGTGAAAATCAAGCCATTCAAGTGCTACTGTGCTTATGAGGTTTGTTTCATGTTGTATTTTTTTCTACGTGAACAGCCATTACTGATTTTTTTTATTGCAGCAATATACAAATATGTTTGTTAGATAAATGTGAGAAATCCAAAATTGGCAAGCAGAATTAACCATTTTTACCCCTCCACTCCTGAAAAAGAAATCCATCTCTGATGATACTCAGGCATCACAGAAAATATAAATACATGGAATATGATTTGAAAATAGAAATTGCATTTTGATGTGCATCACTGGATCCCGTTTAGAATGGAGGACTTTTCTATGAAGAATAGAATTCAGACCAAATTATTTCCAGTTTGCTAATTTCTGCTAAATAAGCTCAGGCTTGAACTGTGGCACGTCAGGAATAATAAGAGATGACTCTGAATCAATTGGTTTGCTATGCTTTGGTAATAATTTTGTGTATCCCACTAAACAGTACTTTATGTAACCATGACTCCTTGAATAATCTTGTATTCATGCATGCGGAACAAGTTTCTTTCCTCTCAATTAAACAAAAACTGGCTATTTTACATAACAAAATAGTTTACAAACCTCGCTGAGTTCAGAAATATTCAGCCACAAAATAAGAAATCCATACTTTAGTCAGTGATGTTTGAACCCAGACAAGGGCAGAATTTCCCCAATGCATTAGTTACATAACAGTTCTTACCATATTTATGCAAATTCTCTATCAACTAAGCCCATCCCGTTTCATGTCCCATGACTACGACAAAAGCAAAAAGCATTCATTCTTGACCCCAGCTCTTGAAAAGAGGACCACAATATCTTAAGAAAACAGCTAAGTTCAAACAGTATGCAAAGCCCCTGCTTTTTGCTTTGAATAAATTCAAATTATCTGGGGTCACAGCCTCCAGCGTAGTTGTTACAACAGCTGGGATTTATGTATTGTGCTAAGCCAGTTACATACAAACCATATCCTAGCTGAACTCAGCGTCCCTGTTTTAAAATTGCTTTTTGGTTGGATTCATTTAAAGATACTAATTTGAAACTGTAAAGGCCGATTGTGTGGAGAGAACAGTGATTAGAAGCCTTAAAAAAATCCTTTATCCTGATTTGAGATTTTCCACTTCAATCTCTGATTAGGAATCGAGGATGTGCTCCTCTTAAAAGTCACCTTACTTCCCTCACTCAGTGGATGAAGGAGAAGACGGCAGTAGTATCAACAGATGCATCTAGCAGGCATTCATATCCATCACTATCTCCCCTCTAGAAAACATTCTATCTCAACCTGCCACAATCATCTTTTCCTGGAGCCTTGGTGGAGCAGTGGGCTAATGCCTCCTTAAGTAACACCAGCTGCCTGCAATTAGTGCAGGTTCAAGTCCCACCAGGCTCAAGGTTGACTCAGCCTTCCGTCCTTCCGAGGTAGGTAAAATGAGGACCCAGATTGTTGGGGGCAATTAAGCTGACTTTGTAATAATACCGCTTGGGGGGGGGCGAAAGCCCTAATAAGCAGGCATATTCATAGAATGAAGGCTATTGCTAAGCACATTGGTTTGTGCTTAGATTGTAAGCCGCCCTGAGTCGTCGGAGAAGGGCGGGATATAAATGGGATTTTTTTTAAAAAAAAGTCCATTTTTGGAAACATAGCAACATCTTTCAGCTTCCCATCATCTTAAGCATCCTAGTGAAGCTAGGGAAAGGAGCAGCTGGACTAGAGTTTGAAGATGGGTTTTTTTGACTCTACAAAATTGCACAGCAGATCCGGTTGGAGGCCCCAGGGCAATGGTGAAGTGCAGCTGAAAATAGCTCAAGCTCTCCATTGAAGCGAGAGGAAGGAAGGACGGGCAACAAAGAAAGAAGGAATTGCCCGACCAAGGACACATGAAGGCACAGAGGAATCAGGTGGTGGGGATTCAAATAAAATTCTCTAGGTTACCTGGGCCAGTGGGGATTAATGAAAGCAGCAAATTCAATTTATAATTAGTTCTAGGCATCAAAATAGGTCAATTTCTCTCTTCCAAAGCCCGTATTTGTGAGTTGACATCTAGTGATTGAAAAGCCCGGGGCTTTTTTTTTTGGGGGGGGGCAAATCATTAAAGAAGCATACAAAACTATTTCTATCTATTTATGTGCTCAGCTCAACAGATTTTATTCCACAAACTGCCATTTTAAATCTTGGCAAAACAGTGGCAAGCAGCTTTGCAAAGTCATTTGATTCAGTACGGTAAGGCTTTTGTAAAGGTCGTTTTCAGGCCCCCAAAATGGATGAGTATTACAAAGTGCTAAAGGACTTCCTGAATGAAGCAGTGATGATGGCAACACCTTTGGGATCTATTAACATCCTGTAATTCTTGAGAGGGCGAACAGATTCCCATCCCCCACCCCAGCTGGCAGAGTTGGAGCAGGTTGGACAGCTCTTCCGTGGAAAAAGGCAGTTTAGGCCAGGGCAATTAAAGAGAACAGAATGGCAGTGCATAAATTGGAGCAAATAAAAATAAATAGAAAACTCGGGAGTCTAGAATAAAAGTAGGTCAAGAAATAAAAGCAAAGCTGAATGGAAGGTACAAGGCTAAAGGAGCGATTCACAGGAACTATCGAAAGAAAAAAGGTGAATATTTTCGACTCAGGAAAACAGCAGAATGGATAAAAGAGGTTTACATACCGACTTGATGCTGCAGGTTCTAGCTGTCCGTTTAGAAAGTTCAAAAAAATGTTATTTTTAATTTATTGATCCATTTATTTAAATGTATTGACCACGGGACTCTAAATTGTAAGCACAATCAATACATAAACGGAGGAAGCTGTGTTGTTAAGATTTATATCCTCATTTTTGTACAAGGCAATGTAGATAATGGTCCCTTGCTGCGGATTTCCCCTACAAACAGCAGCCTGTGAGATGGGTTGGGCCTGAGGGACTAGCCCAAAACCACATGGCCAGCTTCCATGCCAGAGGGAGTAGAACTCACAGCCCGCCCCCCATTCCTGATCCAATTCCTACATCACTACACTATCTACAGATTGTTGTGACTCAGGGCCAGCCTGTGGGTCCGACAGCCGGCTCCGACGTATCGGAGGACTCAGATGAGGGGGAGGAGGGAGACGAACCGGCTGATGATGGTTTGGAGGCTTTGCAGAGTCCTCAGCCGGGGACCTCTTCTCAGCTGCGTGAGCCCGAGAGTGCGGAGGATGATGACCCACAGCTGGCCCTGTTCAAGGACGCCCGACGCAGGAGGCAGTCGAGCAGGAACAAACAAAGAAAGGCTATGGGACTCCTCGGGAGGAGGCACAGGGAGACCACGCCCTGAGCTCTCTATAAAAGGAGTGTTTGGGGAGGGGCTGGTTGCTGAAAGCAACTTTTCCGCTTGAGAAGACAAGCTCTAGTGTTTTTGTTAACTGCGTAATTAAATCTTGGCAGAAGCCTTTTAGCCTTGGACACTCTCCAGTCTCTTCTTTCTGATAAGGGGTTTGTTAGAAGAGGGCTGGTTCAGAACACAGATTTCATACTTAAAGCCAGGGGTCCCCAACGCCCGGTCCATGGACCGGCACCGGGCCGCAGCATGCCAGCAACCGGTCCGCACAAGCAAGCAAAAAGCCCCATCCGTGGGATGCAGGCAGCACACAAAACCACACCTCCTCCGGTCCATTAAAAAACCTCTTCTCTACAGAACCGGTCCCTGGTGCCCAAAAGGTTGGGAACCTCTGCTTAAAACTATTTTTTTAAAAAAATAAATAAAATAAAATAAAATAAAAAGATTGAATCTTGCTCCTGCCGTTCACCAGGATTGCTTCATTCAAGCTTAAGCATTCAAGCTTTACCTTGATTAGTATCATGGAATATCAAGATGACTTGGAGAGACAGGAGTCCCCAGTGGCTTAATGGGCAGGGAAAGAAACGTAGGAAGGACCTGCCCTAATTGATCAGGCAGTTAAAAGTGGCAGCTGGAAGTTTGTATCTTGAGGCACTATTGCTCGCCAAGAATTAAACACAGGAGATCATTTTCTGGGTTGCTTGGTTGCTCACTGCAGCTTTGTTGTACGCGTAGCTTCACCCCTATAAAATGCTACGAGTGTTTGTACACGTATACTCGAGAACATCTGTTTATGCTACGAATAATACCCAAGGCGCCATTGAAAAAAATCCCGCTTTTTATTCAGAAAGCACATCTCTACATTGTGAAGGCACTGAAGAGTGAGGATGGTCTGTCTCGCTTTATGGCCATTCAACAAGATAGGTAAAGATAGCTGGCCTGACCTGCCTCTCTCTTGTGGCTGGCTGGTGAACAGCACACATCATTTTGCGCTAGCAACTTAGGGAATGTCCCACTGTGTTATAATTCTACACAAGAATTATTGTCTCCTGCTGGACAGTTTCTAAGGTATGACCCATCTATTTATTTTTTCTCTCTGTAAACCTGTAGCAGAGGACTGAAGTACAAGTTCCAGGACAGATGTTAAGTCATCCAGCAATGCACATGTGACTGTTTTCAAAATAAGCAGCAATTGTAGGAATCTGTTATTTATTAAAGTGAAAATAGCAGAACTAATCATTCACATTTTCTCATGTCCTCCATTACGATGGGTAACTTTCTGAACGTATATATTTAGATGTCCAATACGTGACCTCGCACACATCTGGAAGATAGGAGGGCTGGGAAGACCGGGAGGAATTTCACTCCACTCTGAAAATGCTGATACATGTGCTCTGTTCATTTTTGTTTTCATTCCTATAAAAATGTAATCTCATTTTTTTTTAAAAAAAAGTACAGAAATAAAAAAACCTTGGCTTATCACTTAAATATTTACAGCATCAGTGGTTTTAAGGGTTCTAAAAACCCTTAAACACACAACTCACATTACTTAAGTATCAAATGTGTTTAAAGCACTTCTTTAAAATCAGAACGAAAAAGGTAATACATATGAATGCATCTTTCTTTGGAACCCTCTTCAAATTTACAGGGGGGGGAGGGGATTAAAGGCAAGTAGGTATCCAAGTGGTGTTCCAATGAAATAAACCATTTCTTTCTGTTTGCAATATCAGGGTATCACATCTGAAGTGATCCTCTTTCCAGAATAGCACATTTCAGAAATACGATAGCTCTGAAATTCAAAAGGAGTACCCAAAACGTATTTTAAAATGTCTACAATACTAAGAATCTTAAGGAATCTTAAAGAATCCTAGCCTGGCTCTGATGAAGATGGGCTAAGACATCTGTGAGGTGACCTGGTGCAGTAAGCCCAGTCTTTTGCTGGCTGCTCAGATCTCCCATTTCATCTCTAGGTCCTCCTGAATCAAACTGATGTGGACATGAAGAGTGTTCCTGTAGCCATTCAAGACACAGAGTCTCTCATATTCCAGAAAGAGCGGGAAGAATTAAACAACCAAGCTTTCTCTGCTGACAGCATGATTCTGTAGAGGAAAGGGGGGAAAAAATCAAGGTTAATCATACCATAATCTTCAGAACCGTTTTAAGATTAACAACACAAGGTTAAAAATAAATAACAAACCGGCTATGTACACACAAATACACATTTTGCAGACAAGTCTCCAAGGTGCAAACATTGGCAATTTGGGACCTCACTGAGACATTAAAAAAAAAGAAGATACAGGATACATTCAATATGGGAGGAAAAAAACCCTTTGCAACAACAGCGATTGCTACGGTATGCAACTTAATTCAATCTTAAGGGTTAGGGCTAAATCCTTGGAAATCTGCTCTATTTACCCCATGCAGAAAGTACCTTCAGTTTGGTTTGTGGTTTGTCTTGTCCTCCTGACTTACTTCAACAAGGCACGACTAGGCGGATTTACACTGCATTACGTAGTGTAAATACAACCAAATATATAACGAAAGCTAATGCACAAACTGTTCATGCACACTCAACAATAATGTGAATATTTTGCTCAAAGGAACCTTATCCATGACATCTCCATTTACAAAGCATTACAATTGTGGGTCCTTCTCCTCAATTTTTGGTCTCACCCTTCTCAGTTTGCGGTCATCCTTGCTGTGAGAAGATACAGATTCGGTCTCTGTGTACGGAGGTGGAGGAGGAGGAGGAAAGCCATTGCTATCTTCAACCCGTTTTTTCCTGTGGCCAGACCTCCCATTGGAGGTGCTTCCATGATCCAGGTCTTCACGGCTACCTGCCCGTTGCTTCTTCCGCATTGCTTCCTCCAGGAGCCGGTTATCATAATGGGTTCGCTCCAGATCCCGCAGGTCATCCCTACTTCGACTTCGGCATCTGCCGTAGCGCTCAGAGTCGTAGCGGGAGTCGGGGGAATAATCACGGTGATGCCATTCATTGTCCGAGCCATGTTGACCCCGACTTCTGGGCCGGGAAGGGTAGGAGTCCCGTTCAAAATCATCCAGACCATCTACCGAGCGGGAACGCAAGTGTCGGCCATGGCTTCGTGGTGGAGAGTCCTCGTAACGGTCACGCCAAGTGGTGGGAGGCAACAAGCGGCGGTTCTCACTGCTCCGTACGCTTTCCTCCTCCACGTCCCTGATGGGAGACATGGCCTGGCCACGCAGCCTCCCCATCCCCTGCCGCAGCTCATAACGCCGATCATCTTCGTGAAGAGAGCTTAGTTCACTCATCACAGAGGCTGGAAGACAAGACAGAGAATTATTCATTCTCCTCCCAACACTATGGGGCACTCTGCTGTGACAACTCAGTGAAGGGTCAGTTGGGCACCCTCTAGTTCCTACACAGCAAAGTACCTTTCTCAAGCCTCCCATTGGGCTGCCCCGGGCGAGTAGGGTCAAAGTTGGCCAGCTCCTTCTCCATGTAGTAGAGCACCCGCATGGAGTCATCCTGCTGGTTGGCTTGGATGCGATAGCCACTGCGTACAGCTGGGGAAGAGAGATCAGGAGCAGGCTTTAGGACATAGGGCGGGTATTTTTTTTATTTTTAAGGAGCCATAAGCCTCGAAACTTAACATTAAGAAAACCAAGATCATGGTATCCGGCCCTCTCAATTCCTGGCAAATAGATGGGGAAGAAATGGAGGTAGTGACAGATTTTATTTTCCTGGGCTCCAAGATCACCGCAGACGGGGACTGCAGCCAAGAAATTAAAAAACGCTTGCTCCTGGGGAGGAAAGCCATGGCAAATCTAGACAGCACACTAAAAAGCAGAGACATCACCCTGCCAACAAAAGTGCGTGTAGTCAAGGCTATGGTCTTCCCAGTTGCAATGTATGGCTGTGAAAGTTGGACCATAAGAAAGGCTGAGCGCCAAAGAATTGAGGCCTTTGAACTATGATGCTGGAGAAGACTCCTGCGAGTCCCTTGGACTGCAAGGCCATCAAACCGGTCAGTCCTAGAGGAGATCAACCCTGACTGCTCTTTAGAAGGCCAGATCCTGAAGCTAAAACTCAAATACTTTGGCCACCTCATGAGAAGGAAGGACTCACTGGAGAAGAGCCTAATGCTGGGAAAGGTTGAGGGCAAGAGAATGAGGAGGCTGGATGGAGTCACTGAAGCAGTAGGCGTGAGCTTAAATGGACTCCAGAAGATGGTACAGGACAGGAAGGCCTGGAGGAACGTTGTCCATGGGGTCGCGATGGGTCGGACACGACTTCGCAGCTAACAACAACAACAAAGCCTTGGGGAGATTGCCAAATAGGCTGGCAATCGTGCGAGCCACCCACCACTGTCTCCTTTCCAGCTGCCGCTACTGAAATTGAAAGAGGAGGCAGGACCTGCTTTTGCCAATTGTAATCCCTCTTGTGCTTTGCACCGAAGAGTGCTGCTGCTTGAAGCAGACAGAGCAGGTGGCACGAAGCCCTCGGGCTGGGGAGGTTTTGTTACCTCTTGCTTCAGGAAGCTCACGGTTGTAAGACTACAGACGAAAAGTATGTGGGTGTTTTCTCTCCCGTTAAGAGGAAAGATGTTCCTGCTGAACTGAGAATTTATCTCAGAAGATCTAACTTGTGAAAACTTCATCTCTTCAGTGAAAGGATCAATCAGCCAAAGCTTGCAGGAATCTCTATCTCAAGAAATGGCCCCGGGGCATCTCTTCAAAAAGCAGCCATTCTGACAAGTGTTTGGAAGGAGGGGAAGGGAGGAGTTGTTTAAAATTAATTTGGTTTAATTTTATGAAGTTTAGATCTACTGAACTTCCACTTTGGGACATGCTAGGTGGAAATTCGGTAAGCAGAAATCCTAACATAGCTGTATAGCACCAATTAGAGAAAAGGGGTAGGGGGTGGGGAATGTTTCTAGGTAGGATGGGTAGATCTAAAAATTCAGCTGCAAAGCTACTGCCACTCCATAAGCCAAGCACTAACAACAGTGTTTCCTATTCTATGTGGTAGGAAGGAGAATTAGCATCACCCTCAGCTGCAAACAGCTGGATCAGCCAACTGAAGCAACATGATAATTATAATTCCTGTGATGAACAAAATGTTGAATCATCAGCATGAGCAGTTTCACCACAACCAAGCATGCCTGATTAGACAGAACCACAATATCTAAGCAAACTCGGTATTCCATTCCATGTTTCTTACCAGCGTTTGCAACACTTTCAGTATCCCTCAGGAGAGGCACTTGGGAGCTGTTTCCACCAACTGTAATGCATTCAAAAGACAACAAAAAGTTTCCATAAAAGGGATGTGAGACATGCAACCAGTAGTAGGCAGGACAAACTGCCCCGTGGCTGTACTTCTGAATCCTAGCAGTGGCCTGCAATATAACACTGTAAGCTATGCTTTCACTAAGCACATTACAATGCAAGCCTTAACAAGCCATAAAATAAAAGGCTAGTTGGTCTAACTTTCTGTTTAATGCAAAAGAACCAGGGGTTCAAGCAAATTTGAGAGAATTCTTCCCTTCCCCCAATTAATTATCAACTGATTCCAACTGTCCGTGAGATCTAGCATTAGGGAGACTCAGAAGAGGCATCCAGTTAGATTAAGGACAGTCCAAAACGCAAACTAGGAGACAACCCAAAAGTATAAACCTCAGAGTAACACAAGGTCTTTTAGACCAGGGGTCTCCAACTCCTGGGCCATGGCCTGTTCAAAGCCTGCATGCACGAAGCTCCACTCACATGAGTGGTGGGCACGCATGCGCAAAGCTCCACTCATGCGAGCAGAGGGCGCTTGGGCTCATGAGCAAAGTTCCATTTAGGCAAACGGAGCTTTGCACATGAGCACAAGCTTCCTCCACTCAAGCACCCTCCGCTCACGTGACTGGAGTTTCGCGCATGAGCACAAGCGCCTTCTGCTCACAGCCCCCCCCCACACTTTGCACTGGGCCAGGCCGCCAAGCTGGAAAGGTTGGTGACCACTGTTTTAGACAGTTAATTCCACTAGCTGGGATCTAGCTGGACCAACATAAATTCAGTCGAGTGAAGTCACTTACCTGAGCTGGCTCTATCATACTCCACTCCATAACCATTGTACATTGGAGACATTGGGCCCATAGGGATCATGGTGGCTGGGGCAGCTGGTTTCAATGGATTGCTGGAGGCATAAACACTGGGTGCGTAAACACTGGGGACTCCAGATGTTGCAGCTTTCCCTGCTACATACACTGGAAAGACAAGATTCCCAGATAAAGGTCTGGTGTTTGCTTTTTAAGACAACGTGGCAGGGATTACAACCTACCGTTACAGCCGTTAACCTTGAGAATGTGATCCCTGGATAAAATTCGATTTCTTTGCAGTCTTCTGAAATTAATAATAGTGCTTCTTTTTTCAATTTAACGATCTTGGGTTGGGAGGGGGAGGGCATGGTGGTAAGAGAGGCAAGTCATCTGTACAGGTTGTCCTCGACTTACAGCCACTCATTTATCAAAGGTTCGAAGTTGTGACAGCACTGAAAAAAACTGTCTCAAAGCTACGACTATCGCACCAGCCCTATGGTCCTAACTGTGATTTGGGCACTTGGCAACCAGGTCGCACTTACAATAGTTGCCGCAATCTGTAGTCGCATGATCACAATTTGAGACTTCCGACCAGCAAAAATCAATAGGGGAGGGCCAGTTTTGCTTAACAACCATGGTTTAAAAAAAGGTCTTAAATCGTATCATGACGTGATTAACAACTGCATCACTTAGTGACCAAAATTCCATTGCCAATCGTGATCATCAGGCAAAGACTCCCTTTACTTAAATGTTCTTGGCAATCCCTTTAAGTTTGACTGTAAATAAAAGCATCAGAAACAAAACAGCGTAACTTTAAACACACCCTGAATACGCCCAGCTTAGGAATCCAGATAACCAATTTCAACTCTATTACTGTAGTTGAGTAGGATGGCCTCAGCATGCCCACGCCTGTCTAGCAATGCCCTGCTAAGGATTTTCCCCTTACCCACTGCCCTCTCAATGTGCTGGACCGACTTCCAAATCTCCAGTAGCCAGCAAGGGATTACAGCACTCCCAACCCAACACAGCTGGAAGCCACCGGACTGTGGAACATGATGAATATTTTGCTTGAGTAAATATGCAAAACAAACAGGCCAACTTACAAGTAGAAGAGTCTGTTCGATGGGACCAGCACAAGAATTACAGAAGCTTAGAGAAGATCTTAATAATAATAATAATAAAGTTGGAAGGGACCTTGGAGGTCATCTAGACCAACCCCCTGCTCAGGCAGGAAACCCTATACCATTTCAGACAAATGGCTGTCCAGTCTCTTCTTAAAAACTTCCACTGTTGGAGCGCCCACAACTTCTGGAGGCAAGCCGTTCCACTGATTAATTGTTCTCACTGTCAGGAAGTTTCTCCTTAGTTCCAGGTTGCTTCTCTCCTTGACTAGTTTCCATCCGTTGCTTCTTGTCCTGCCTTCGGGCGCTTTGGAGAATAGCTTGACTCCCTCTTCTTTGGGGCAGCCCCTGAGATACTGGAAGGCTGCTATCATGTCCCCCCTCGTCCTTCTCTTCATTAAACTAGACATGCCCAATTCCAGCAACCGTTCCTTGTATGTTTAATCACTTCCAGGGAAAAGGTGAAACCAGGTCCGTAAAGGGAACTTACGTGCTTCAGGGCAGCAACATCTCTCTGGGCAACAAGGACATCGGACATAGCAGCAGCAGGTATGGGGGCAGCACTGGCACCAACAGATTCCAAGGAGCAGGAAGACCAGAAAGAAGGCCAGCACAACCAAGACCACAAAGACCCAATCTAGGAAGAAACCATGGGAAGCAGCCCTTAGAGATACAGCCAATGAATCCCACTGGATCGAGAGAGTCGGCTATGGTGGTTTGTTAACATCTGCCAAGAGTCTATAGAGATGGGCAAAACAATCCCAGCATCTCACTAACAGCACTCTGATTGGTATAAAAAAAATAGAGCTTTAGTTTTAATTATGTGTATTGAGTGCCCTGTTTTGGAAGGCTGCAGTGGAGGACTCCCAAAAATGTAGATAAGATTTCAAAGAATCCCCTCATTTGAGTCTGATCAGTGGAGCTAAACCCCAAATGAGGGAGTCCCTGTAGGCTTTAAGATAACAGTCCTTGTTTTATTTAATAATATTTATTTAATAATATTTATATACCGCCCTTCTCCCGAAGGACTCAGGGCGGTGAACAGGGCAGATATATAAAAAATACAAAAATACAAAAGTTAAAAGAAAATTAAACATATGCCCAACTAAAAACAGTAAATACATAGCAAAGGATGGGCAGACGTCTGGAATAAACTGAGATGGCCATGCCATTTCAGGTGCAATTTCTGCATTCCTCTTTATGCTGATTTTGCTTCACTTGGACATATCCCCTGTGATGTATATAACACTGGTTCTGAGCATTTCCCCCTCCCCTCCTCTATTATTGGTGTAGAGCAGGGGTGTCAAACTCAATTTCATTGAGGGCCGCATCAGCATTGCGGTTGCCCTCAGGGGGCTGGGGGGGGGGTATGGCCAGGGTGGGCGTGGCCTACTGGGTGGGCGTGGCTAGAGTGCATATGGCCTACTGGGTGGGCGTGGCCAGCTCTACATCGTTCGCATCAAGGGTGCCTATGGGGGCCTGGGCAGGAGTGGGACAGATCTGAGGGTCTCTGGGCCAGGGCCAAGGCAGTGGGGGCCGTTCCCTCACTGTTTCCAGGATGGCTTCGCGGGCCACATGAAACCACTTCGCGGGCCGCATCCGGCCCCCGGGCCTTGTGTTTGACATGCCTGGTGTAGAGTATTGGACTTTATCACCGTGACAATTTATACCTCGTTGACAATGTGGATAATTCCACCTGCAAAATACCTCTGGGGGATCTGAAAGAACATTTCTTAAGCAGGACCTATCAATCCCAACAAGGGAGATTCTCAACTTCAACTTACACTAAGCAGAAATTTATTTCAAAAGGGGTGGGGGGGCACAGAACAAGGGCATGGGACTGATAACACTTTAGACCAGAGGTTGCCTACCCCTGCTTTAGACTCAGAAGTGGCTTTTCCAAACGAGGTGCCCTGGCATACCCCAGCTTGTCGTAACGGTCAGTACAGGAAGGGAACAGCACATCCTAGCTTGGATGCCCAACGTCACAGAAAGTGAGGGGTACGAAGCAGACTGTGGATTTTGCATTGGTAATTCAGCCCAAAGCTCCACAACACAATATCTCTGTGCGAAAGCCCACATTTTTGCAGTAGTGCCAAGGGGTACTTTTTTTTTAACGACATTAGGAGGAGAACAGAAAAGTCTGTATCTTGTAATAGCAAGGTCACGGTGGGAAAAAAAAAACAGACAGACAGACAGACAAGCATCGCAGAACCCTTTGTGTTCCAAGCACTTCTACTTCTAACTTTGAGAAATTTGAGGAGAGGAAAAATTAAAATAACAGGAGTGAAGTCAACAGTTTCCCAACCATTTAGAAATTAAGCATGGAAGAAAAAGGCAGTACCTTCCATATGCCCTATCTGAAAGCCTGGCAAAAGATCTGAGACACCGGAGGACTTGCCTACAGAACAAACAAACAAACAAAAAAACAGGAAAAAGTTATGAAGATATCTGGCTGACACGGAGGAAAGTCTTTCTAAGCCAGAGGGTGGGTGGGGAGGGGCTTCATGAAAAGCATCGACTAAATTCTATCCGACACAGTACAGCAAAAGCTGCCAGGAGCTTTTATAAAGAGTGGAAGGGGACTAGCAAAGTATTTACAGTAGAGCAACAAGGATGCTTGAGACACACTGCTTGACCGTGATCGCAACATGGGTGCTTTAGCAGCCAGCTCACAATTATAACATCGCAGCATCCTGCAGTCGTGTGTGTGTGTGTGTGTGTGTGTGTGTGTGTGTGTATGTGTGTATATGTTTGCCACTTGCAACTTTCACTGCTGGCTTTTGTCAATGGGGAAGGTCGCAGAAGGTCGTAAGTGTGCTGATCATGGGACGCTTAATCTCGTGTGATTCACCTAAGGACAGCAACTGGAGCAGCCATCGTAAATTTGTGCAGTCATGTGACATTGCACTTTATGACTTCGGTTGCTTGGCAATGGAGCGCTGAGTCTCAATTGCCGCAACCTTTACAAACAACTGCTCTTACACAGCACGGATATCCTAACACTGAGCTTAGATTAACTTGACGCTGACGCTGGAGTCCTTCAATGGAAATTAGTTGCAAAAGAGAGGCTGAAAAAGCAAAAGCCAGACTGCTGAACCAGCACCGTCCAGGAATTAGTCAACGATCTACAAATTGCACACACATCCTTTCATGCAGGGGTTCGCCTCTATCTCCCCACGTTTCCTTGATTTCAACAGCCTAACTTGGATGGTAAAACAAACTGTGTCACTGCTGTTCCATGCCAAGCGTTAGTGCTCTTGCCAAGCTAAGACAAATCCATTTGGAATATTCTCAGTCATCGATCAACTTTCTGGCCACCTGTTGCCCAATGCAGCCCTCTCAATTATTTAGCTAGTCAATTTGGCCGGTCCATAACGATTATACCCAAGACAGTTTTCCGTTCTTTTGAAACTTGGTTTCAAACTGTCCCCAGGGAAATGCACGGAGAAAATGTACACTTCCTGCAGCAATGGGTTATCCATTACAAGCAAGGCGTATTTCTTTCAGCAGAGAAGCGATGAGCGTTTGTATATCCGTTTATACCTAGCTAAGCTTACAGCTTTCATCTTCCAGATATGAGGAAAGCTTAAAGGCGTCAAGGCAGGTGTTTAAGTGAGTGTTCTGTACCAGCCTGCTACCGGCCTTGCAGAAAGGCAACCCCTGTACAAACGGCAGAGGCTGGAGAGCGTCTGAGGCTGGAAAACGTCTGCCAAGTTTAATTCACAAACAAACAACAGAACAAGAAACAAGATACCGGAACTTTGATCCTCAAACGGAGCGGTTGCTTTCAGCAACCAGCCCTTCCCCAAACACTCCCTTTATTAGAGTTCAGGGCGTGGCCTCCCTGTGCCTCCTTCCGAGGAGTCCCACAGCCTTTCTCTGCTTGCTTCTACTGGTCTGCCTCCTGCGTCGGGCGTCCTTGAACAGGGCCAGCTGTGGGTCCTCTTCATCTGCACTGTCGGGCTCGCGCAGCTGAGAAGAGGGGCCTGGCTGAGGGCTCTGCGAAGCCTCCAAGCCATCATCAGCAAGTTCGTCTTCAACACCCTCCTCCTCCCCCTCGTCTGAGTCATCCGAGTCATCCGACCCGGCTGCCGGACCCACAGGCTGACCCTGAATCACAACAGTGAGCCTTGCCGAGGGCCTCTAAGTCAGGAAAAGGAATGTGCATACAAACACACACACACCCTTATGGAGCAGTATATTTGAGACTTCCCTTCCCAGATATTGCCATACTTTAAAAAAAACAAAAACAATTCATCCTGGCCCAACCAGGTACACCATCCATCGCTGCTCTCAGCATGGGGTCTGGCAGGAATAGAACAGGAAATGACATTCAGACTTCAGAGACTCGGGTGTCGGAAGGGAAACAGCCCCCCCTCGCTGCCTTTAACATGAAATCCAACCTCAAAACAACAATGCTGAAGTGAGCCGTGCATCAAGGCTACTACCCCAGGCGCACAAGCTTCT
Organism: Vipera ursinii; assembly: GCF_947247035.1. NCBI lineage: Eukaryota > Metazoa > Chordata > Lepidosauria > Squamata > Viperidae > Vipera > Vipera ursinii. Next base: position 18,466,120 of record NC_139523.1, on the reverse strand, counting down.
GCTTGCTCTGCTCCCTCTAGTGGGAAAAACTCTCACACAATTCTCCAGGGAGCATGTTGTTGTCAACAATAGGAACGCGTGGGAAGGAAAGGAAATCAGCTCACAAGCACCAGCCAGGATTTTAGAAGCTATATAGCAGGGGTCTTCAAACGTGGCCCTTTTATGGCTGCACGCTGGCTGAGGGACTCTGGGAGTTGAAGTCCACAAGTCATAAAAGAGCCAAGCTTGAAGACCCCTGCTAGATATAGGGTCACGCCAAGAAGCCCTGCATCCAACAACCCAGAGTGGCCAGCCAGATGTTTCAGAGAAGCTATGAACCTTAATAGCTCTCCCTTGCTTTATATCTTCAGTACAACATATTCAGCTCTTATGCGTGGAGATTTCCTATAGCTAACAAGGTGAGAAATTATAGATAGTCTTTTTCTACTCTTGTTAGTTTGTCTAATGCTGATTTGAGCTTTCCTCTATCGGATACGTTATATGTATGATTTGTGAGCCGAAGGTCTTATTCAGAATGCTGGCAGGGGGATTCTGGGAGTTGAAGTCCTCACAGCTTAAAGTTGACAAGGTTGAGGTTGAGCCTAGGAATGACTCTGGATGATAGACAATCGCCATGCTGATTGACATTTAAGACAGCTGCATCTAAACCTTTCTTGGGGGAAGGTGCCTGATTCTGGAGTGGAACACAAGATTCATGTTCAGAAAACTCCTCTTTTTATTCCTGTTATTTTTGGACAGCATCTCTAGGAAGGAGCATTAAAGGTTTGGAAGGCCTACATAGCTCTTCCCTGTTTTTCACGACAGATAGTCATTAAAGGGGAAAAAAAAGTAAAATGCATGCCGATTTGCTTATGACAAACTGAAGAACATCATTTTTAAAAAGCAGCCAAAAACATAGGCTCTCATAGCAAGGATCAATGTTATAAAGCAAGCCAGTTGGCATTGCTCATGGAAAGGAGAAACAGAACAATATTGGCTTTCCATCACTCCCCACTGCCCCACTTAAAAATGGTTCCTCTACTACAAGGTTGTCAAACACGATTGCGTCATGCGACGCACCGTGTCATATCACGATGTTTTTTGCCCTTGCGGAGCTGGGGTGGGCGTGGCCTGCATGTGACGCATCCGGCCTGCGGGCCGCCAGTTTGACACCCCTGCTCTACTGCACTGTTTTTCAACCTTGGCAACATTAAGATGTGGACTTCAACTCCCAGAATTCAACAGTCAGCATCTCACACATTTTTCAAGTTGCCAATATTTGAGAAACACTGCTCTACTGCAACGAGGTTATTGTTTCATGGGCAAAGTGTGTAAAAAAAAATAACCTTTGTGAAAATAAAAGAAATATTAACCTGTTTCAGAGTATCCTGCTTTGTCTAGCATACTGGCATTTATTTTGATGACCACAAAAGAATACAGAAATATCCCTGGCAAGTGATGCATGTGCTCAGACACACCTAGGTGTGAAAAAGATGGCGACAGAGAGAGAAGTAGCAGCATGTAAACAGTGTAAGGCCTGCACATAGTAAAGGAGACAGAACAGCACTGAAGTCCCAGGCATGAAACACATATACTCTTATTTTATTTTTTATTTTTTTATTTTAATTCCATTTATATCCCGCCCTTCTCCGAAGACTCAGGGCGGCTTACAAGCTTAGCAGTAGCCTTAAGTCTCAGGCTGGACCTGTACAAATACAGAAGAAGAAAAAATGGAGTAGATTGGAATGCCTTAGTTTAGATTTAGAACACAAATGATTGGGAGTGGTTCTGAATTTTCCCTCCTACTTAAAAAAAAAGGAAAGTCCAAATATGTAAATAAAAAATAGGTCAGGTGGGATAAAAACTGTAGCTAGCTTTCTCTTTGAGATGGTTATATATGTGTTTCATACTACAGCGGTCATGGGTCATGCTTTGCTTAGCCAAAAAGAGCCTTGGTGGAGCAGTGGGCTAATGCCTCCTTAAGTAACACCAGCTGCCTGCAATTAGTGCAGGTTCGAGTCCCACCAGGCTCAAGGTTGACTCAGCCTTCCATCCTTCCGAGGTAGGTAAAATGAGGACCCAGATTGTTGGGGGCAATTAAGCTGACTTTGTAATAATGCCGCTGGGGGGGGGGCGCGAAAGCCCTAATAAGCAGGCATATACATAGAATGAAGGCTATTGCTAAGCACATTGGTTTGTGCTTAAATTGTAAGCCGCCCTGAGTTTTCGGAGAAGGGCGGGATATAAATGGGATAAATATATATATATATTGCTTCATACAACATGCAAAGCCTTAATCCATGATTTACAAGCTACAATGGCTAGGTGTGCTAAATATGCTATGCCAAACAAAACCAACCACACCATGCTTTGGTGCATGTGTGAACCAAGGCTGTGTGCATTTCTTTTTATCAGCAATAGAGACACTTTTTCTTTTTCAGTAATAGGAGCTGCCTGCCATGAACCCATTCCTTCTGTGGGCAAACCAAAACCAAATTTTTACCTTTTTAATGGATGGGAGGTAACGTTGCCAGTTTTGTGAGCAACATCCTTTTTGCCACCCAAGAGGCTTCGTACCTTTGGGAGACTGATGTGATTATTATCTGCATGCAATAAGAGTGTTCTCACTTACCCAATACAATGAGTTCAGCATAGGCTTCGTTGTTGCCTTGCAAGTCTTGAGAAGATGTCACGGTGCAGTAATAAACCCCACTGTCCCTCCAAGCCGTCTGCTCTATGCTGAGGTCAGCATCTACGGGAAGAATGAACAGAAAAGGTATCAAAACAGACACCAAAATCAATTCCTCAAACAGATGCTCAAATAAAGAATGTTCTTCATATTCATTCCCTATATCTTTGCTCAAGGTTGCACCACTGCAATAAAGAAACCTGAGGATGGTTAAAAAGAAAAAATTATTTATGGACTTCACGACAATCGGCTGAATGTGCTCATGATAAAAGAGAGGAGAAAAACAATGAGAAATGCCAATCCGTTATTCTTTACCTATTTTCCTATTATCTAATCCAGACATGTCAAACACAAGGCCCGGGGGCCGGATCCGGCCCGCGAAGTGCTTTCATGTGGCCCGCGAAGCCATCCTGGAAACAGGGATGGAACGGCCCCCACTGCCTTGGCCCTGGCCCAGAGACCCTCCTTCTGCCAGAGACCCTCAGATCTGTCCCACTCCTGCCCAGGCCCCCATAGGCACCCTTGATGCGAACGATGTAGAGCTGGCCATGCCCACCCAGTAGGCCATGTGCAGTCTAGCCACGCCTACACAGTAGGCCACACCCACCCAGGCCACACCCACCCGGCCCCCTGAGGGCAACTGCAATGCTGATGCGGCCCTCAATGAAATTGAGTTTGACACCCCTGAATCCATTTCTCGTTTGAAGAAAGAAATGAACACAGCTGGCTGATGAAATGTTTGTGGTTATTGTTTATGGTTACACTCTACCTTTCCTTCAGAAGCTCCAGGTAACATCCACAATGCTCCCGCTTTCTTTTCTTTTTTTTTGCCCTCAACCACAACTTTGTGAAGTAGGCTGGCTGTGAGAAAGTGAATTGCACAAAGTCACCCAGTGAACTTCTGAAGGAGGAACAAAACCCAGGTCTCTCACTCCAAACCCAACATCACTGCGTCATTCTGGTTCTATTCCCAGCATAGTGTAAGCACACATTCAGCACACATTACTAATTCTTTAGTATGATCATAAAGCAACAGCTAAAATGTGCTATAAAGTAATTGTATCCTTGCTGTTGCAAGACATCAGCAAAGCTGGGGGGGGGAAGAAATCAGAGATATTTCCTCCCTTTGGAATTTTTTTTTAACCATTAGTTCATTCCATCCCCTGACTACGTCACTGTATCTATGTATAACTGTCCTGTGGTCATGAGTAACTTCAAAAAGTATGAGTAATGTGCTATTTCACAAAGAAAAAAACAACAGTCCTGTTATATAGAAAGGTTATTCTCTAGATATCTTTTCTCTTTCTGTAATACAAGGGTACACCAGAACGAAATTTACAGATCCCCCCCAAAAAAAATCTTATAGAACTAAAATAAGCAATGAATTAATGCAATACTATGAAAATGGGAAGAAATCCCTCAAAATAAATACATGTGTTGTTCTTATTGTTCAGTAAAGTACAACTGCCTGCTTGGACCAATCCCTGCAGTTTTCTTGGCACGGTTTTTCAGAAGTGGGTGGCCATTGCCTCCTTCCTGGGGCTGAGAGAAAGTGACTGGCCCAAAGTCAATCAGTCACTAGTGATGCACCAGTGACCAGCACTGCTTACTTACTAAGTAGCTGTTGATATGAAATATGATTCTCTTTTCTTGCTGGAGTCATAAATAAGGGTTTGTTTGAAGAAGAGAATCATCCTTGCTTACAGGAAGCTGAGCTGAGCTGACCTAATGTTATTTTATGCAAACATTTCAAGAGAGTGGCCCCAGGTAAACCTATATGTGTGGGTGTAAACACGGGCAACATGGCAGGGGTTGTTCAGAATTGCAGTCAAATTCATCAGGAAGGCTAACACAGAGTGAGAATTATTTGCAACTGTAGTGAATTTATGGAAACACTTGTGAAATGCTTCCGTAATGAGACTAAGGAATGTGGCGCACAAAACATGTCAGAATGCCGCAGTCTTAGGAACAGACAAAAAACCTTAACAGCAAAACTGCTAGAAGGGTCCTATGTGAATCTGTAATTGAATGAATGGATCTACCCAATTCGTGATCTTCCAAGTTCAGCATTTGCAGGACGGCTTGCTACACCGACAAATTTTGTTAGCAACAGGGCAATAAAACCTGCAAATTATTTTCAGTTTTCTACGTCTCCTTTCCAACATAAAATTATACGTCTGAAAAGCACCTTCGCGTGCGCAGCAGTTTTGGTTTAGGATAGCACCCTGCTATATAATTTAAATTCTCTCATGGAGGGGGGGTAGTCTAATTACAAATAAATATATAAATTCATCATCATTGGCAGTAAAGCTGAATCAACAGGCCGTGCCATTTCAAATGAGGAAATATTGCTTTAAAGATAAGTCATGGAAGCATAAACCCTGCCAATGTTGCTTCTGATGTTATGATCAGCCTGAATCAAGCCACTGCAGGAAGAAAGCCTCTTCATTGAAAGTAATGAACCATGATCTACCATCCTGGCCCAATGTAGGTTTGCAAGAAGATGGGGTTTCTTTTTACCTCCCAGTCTGGGGGCTGAGAGAAAGTGATTGACTCCAACCCATTCAACTGGCTTCCATGGCTGCGGGAGAACTAAGACCTAGGTCTCCCCATCATGTCAGCACAAGGAGGAGGAGGAGGAGGAGGAGGAGGAGGAGAAACCTCTACCTAGCATCAAGCAGAAAGTATGCATGCTAGTTTTCTAGTAGTACAATACTTTCTCTGCAAGAGTCATTCAAAATGTTATTCCCACAACTCTTTGTTTCTGAACCATGGCAAATTTAAGATGTCTGGACTTCCAGAATTCTCTAATCAGCATGCTGGCTGGGGAATTCTGGGAGTTGAAGTCTAGAAGTTGCCAAGATTGAGAAATACTGCTCTAGCATAAATGTTACAGTTCCACTACTTCTCTTTCAATACAATTTCTACCTGCTCTTCATACAATTATGGAGGATGTGTAGAAACAAGAGATAAGTCATTATTTTCAAAAACTCAGGAGGATGTTCACTATGTATTCTTGCTCTACTACTTAAACCTTATTTCCATTTTGCTTAATAGAATAAAACTTTGAGCAAGACTTTAATCACACTAGCAATTAAAATTTCGTAGCAAAGCCAAAAAAAAAAGATTAATGCTAGATGAATAACTTCTAATAAGAAAATCTCAAGTTCACCATGCCTGCCTAACAGTGTGTAGGTCAGCAGCAAAGAAACATATACTGCTTAAGATAGCTGTTTTAACCAGATTTTCTGGGTTTTAGATGTTAAAAAATTCAGTGAAGATGAAAGCTGCACTACAAGAAAAATTTTAAGTTATGGTATATACTGTACTTCAGCTGCTCACCAGATTTTGCACACCTGAATCTGTTCTTTCAAGAGTAAAAAAAGAATATAAACAGAGAGAATAAACCACAAAATTAACAAATATACAATACAACAAAAACATAAAACATCCAAATGGAACAGTCGTGAGTCCAATCTTGCTAGAACTTGAAAGAAAAGCTCCTGTTGATTACGCCATGATTTTGGGAACAGGAGTTATGCAGTAAATGAGAGAAAAACATGTAGCATTTCTAAAACTGACCATGGGTGCTTGTTTTAGAACATGTTATCACAGGCTGTGGGGTATTGCCATGGACTTTTGACCTGCTAAATTCATCAGCGTTGTTCATTCTTGTTTTGAACTTCCCTTCAAGTCCTTGCTATAGTTATGAAAAACAACACCCACATTAAAAATAATATTCAAGCCTAGCAGTGGTTTTCTGACACTCATCAGAGAAAATTACAAAAGGATTACAATGGAGTAAATTGCAAAAGAATTATGATGAAGTACCTAAGTTTAGTTCCAACTGCAGGAAACTGAAATATTTATAGCACAAGCCCACATTTGTTAACTGATGTCATCCCATAGAGTTGGAACTGCAACATTTTAAGACTACAGATTAATAGATTGAAAAACAAGAACACTTTCTGTTTATTGCCCACACTATGGCTGACCAGATAACTGGTGCAAAACATCTGGAGGTTACCAAATTATCTTCTTGTGGAATACAAGCAGAGGCAGGATTCTGCCGGCAGAACCGGTAGCTAATTTTTTGTTGCCCAGGCCCAGAATGGACTTCTGGAAGTGGCATCCACACAGAGAACCGGTTGCTCACATACTTGAATCTCACCACTGAATACAAGGTATTGTTCAGCTAAACTCATTAGATCAATGTTTCCCAATCTTGTCAACTTTAAAATGCGTGGACTTCCACACCCAGAATTCCCCTAACTGTGGAATTCTGAGAACTGAAATCTACGTTGCTAAGATTGAGAAGCCACACACTAAACAAAGATCGTTATAGCTTGAGGCTGAGTAAGCTAACACCAAAATATTTCTCTCCACTATTTGGAAATACATTTTCTGAACAAGTTTATAATGGTTATACTTTAGAGTGAAAGCAAGATTTCTCTATTGAAATTTGCTCCTTGCATTCCAATACATGTAAACTTATTCTTCTCCAAAGGAAACTAGGGCATGGGGAAGTTACGGAATCTGGCCACACCTAACTTGCTTTGTTCTTTAAAGAACAAAAAAAACCCTGATATTTTGCCAGTTTTCTATTCTGTGCTGAAGGGATTTACAGTATTTCATTTTTTAAAGGCTCCTTCATCTCATTTTATAATTTTCCTGGCTGCAAAGGTTTACAGTGGCCTTTTTCTAGAAATCAGGGTGTAAGCTTCACCGCTCAGTCTAGCCTATAGACAGGAGGTTTCTTCTGATCTACCTACCACTCAAATACTAACCAGGTTCAAATATCCTTAGTTATTCATGTCCAGTTGGTTGCTGCAATCTAGCTTGGACTTTTTTTTAAAAAAAAAGTTGAAAAGCATTATAACAATAAAATAGCAAAAGTTCACATACCCAACAGAAAATTGGACCAATCAATTGAAATGTCTATTATTTATAAACCAAGTTTTATTTGATATTTTAGCATAGGTAAAAGGTAAAGGTTCCCCCGCACATGCGTGCTAGTCGTTTCCAACTCTAGGGGCCGGTGCTCATCTCCGTTTCAAAGCCGAAGAGCCAGCGCTTGTCCGAGGACGTCTCCGTGGTCATGTGGCCGGCATGACTAGACGCCAAAGGCGCACGGAACGCTGTAACCTTCCCACTGTAGTGGTCCCTATTTTTCTACTTGCATTTTTACGTGCTTTCGAACTGCTAGGTTGGCAGAAGCTGGGATGAGTAACAGGAGCTCACTCTGTTATGCGGCACTCAGGATTCGACCCGCCAAACTGCCGACCTTCTGATCGACAAGCTCAGCGTCCTAACCACTGAGCCACCACGTCCCTTGTTTTAGCATAGTAGTAGTTATTTTAAAGATAGATAGATAGATAGATAGATAGATAGATAGATAGATAGATAGATAGATAGATAGATACACTTTTACTCTCCATTCATTCAGCTGCATTGTGAAAAGGCTCTGAATTCAAGGGAATCTCAAAGTTCAAATTGTCAGGAATGCATTTGTCTTTTTTCAGCAAAATCCTGTAACATTAGTGCTTAAAATACTGAAAAGAAGCAAATATCATCATATCCACCGGGGCGGGGAAGGGGGAAGAGTACCACAATTAGGAAAACAGACAAAATGGTTGCTAACAATCAGAGTAAGAAAACAAGGACTCAGCCTAACACTAACTGGTTATATGTCACAAGAAGCCAAAATCCTGGGTTCATGGTGCAAAAAAATAACATCTCAAAAAAAAATTATGAGGATTTGTAACATAAGGCAAATTATAGCAATGCATCTATTTCCCAAAGCATGCCTTTCTATACACACTTGTGTAGGCTAACATGACTTTAATTTCAGCTGGGATTGGCAAACACAGATAACTGCACAGCTTACAGAAATATGCTCACTCACCTACCTGCACCTGTATTAGTAATGTACTATTTTTTTTTAAAAAAACAACTTTCATAAATCTGTCACCTGGCATTCTTGTTTATTCTGTCTCATCAACAACAATTACTGTTATAGACTGTGAGCCAGTACTGTGGTGTCCTATACGTACCATTTGTGATAGTAATGCGCCGGCCCTGGTAGAAATCCCCCAGGGTCACTGTATTGCCTTGCTTGGTGGCCACAACTCGCACAGTCCTGGAATTGTCTTGACATTCCACATAAGGGTTGTATCCTGGATTGTTTGCTTGCAGTTGGTTGTTGATTACGGTGTCCTGGCTGTTGGGGTTAAAAGCATCGGCCAGGCGGCTTCGACAGTAAGATTTGTATTTCCATAAGACAATAGGAGGTTGGGTTGCTGTAGTCTGATAGTTGCACTGTAGAGTGACAGGTTGAAATAGGATGACTACGTTGAAGGGATTTGGCACACTGACCTGCATTGCAATGGCAGAATCTGTAGATTGGAACAGATAGAAGGAAACGGTGAATTAAAACAATGTCCCTAAATACTACACACTTTCTTTCTACAGCATTCCCTCCTTCTAGTGATTACATCACAAGACAGCCAGAGGTGGCTTATCTTCTCAGCACAGTCTCCTTGGACCTTAGATGAAGAGAAGGACAAGGGGTGACGTGATAACAGAGTTCCAATATCTCAGGGGCTGCCCCAAAGAAGAGGGAGTCAAGCTATTCTCCAAAGCACTTGAAGGCAGAACAAGAAGCAACGGATGGAAACTAACCAAAGAGCCTAGAGGAATACTAAGGAGGAATTTCCTGACAGTTAGAACAATTAATCAGTGGAACAACCTGCCTCCAGAACCTGTGAATGTTCCAACACAGGAAGTTTTTAAGAAGAGACTGGACAGCCATTTGTCTAAAATGGTGTAGGGTTTCCTGCCTGAACAGGGGTGGGTGGACTAGATGACCTCCAAGGTCCCAACATCATCATCATTATATCAATCATCATCATCATTTCAGGACGGTACAAACTTTCAGCCATTTAATTTTGACAATTGGACGTTTGAATGAGCATTGCCTTCTTCCCCACCTTCCAACAGGAAGTTGGATCAGCCAATAAACATGCAGCATGCACATCTCCACAAAACACATGGTTGAGAATTGAGGTGGGTGCACAACAGCCATCTGCAACCAATACTTAACTCATCAACCCCTTCACAGCATAGATATGTGTTCACCAGTTGCGAACACGTCTAAATGAAGCTTATGAGGGACAAAGAGGAAAGAAAGAAAGAAAGATTCCCTTGCATTTTATAAGACTTAAAATTTTAGAACCAAGGTGCCTCTACCATCCTCCCCGGCAATTTGAGGTACTGTTCATTACAAGCCCTGAAAATACAATTCAAGGGATCTAAACTGCAAAGATGCATCTACTGCACAATATTAAAAATCTACTTTCCAGGATGCCTATCTGGTTGATTCTTAGAAATTCTTTGTTATGAAAGGCAAATAGGTGAACAGTTTACCAACCTACCAAGATCTTTATTTCTTTCATTCAGCGAGGATGCTGCTACTATTCAGAGATGTCACTTTTTAGCCTAGACTTATGAAACAGACAACAAAAATTCTAGCTTAACAAATGTCAGCCCTGTATTAATTTAAGTCTGGTATCCTTAGGCAAAGTGTAAAAAGTACAAGATGCCAATCTCTCTTTTGTGTCTTCCAGAGTCCTACCAAGAACAGAAAGGAGTCAAGACTTTGGGTCCCTTATTTATTTATTTTCAGAGGGCTGGGGGTTTTAAACAGAGAAATCAGCAATACTTTTTAAGACATATATCTCATTATTCAAAACTCCTAAAGCTTCCTCCCTCATCCACACAAAACCTGATTCAATCCTTAAGTTAAAAGACAGTTCTCCCCCTGTATCCTGTATCCTCAGACCTCATATATAATTCAGGTTTTCAATAAAATGTATACAATATAGAGTTATCAAGTAGAACTGACTAATCCCAATGTTCACACAACATTCTACTCCAAACCCAAATTCTATTAGAGTTGAATAGTTAAACCATAAAGTAGTTTCCCTGGATTTGGTTTAGTGGGTTGTATGAACCCAATTAAAAAAAAACAATGTCACAAAAGACCACCTGCAGTAAACTCTCCAAATATATCAATATTCACTGGAAAAAAAGCTTGGAAGAGTAAATCAGCTTTTCTTTGGGAGCAAAAGACAGACGGTCACACCTTTATTGCTCTTTGGGGAACAACATTCAAAAGACCAAAAACCTCTTAGAAGAGCCCTGCTTATATTTACCAGCCAGTCACAAGGCATTTTCCGCCTTTGCAAAATAATGGCAAGTTTTATTTTTACATTGGCTTTTTTCAATTGTCTGCTAAGAAAACCTTTTTCATTTTTCTACTTTCTAAGTTTTGTTCTGACAAACAAGTTTTGTTCTGACCAAAGGAAGTCTGTCTCCATGCATATCTTGTGCTCACAGTCTCCTCTACTCCTTTTATTTGTTTTTGTGGTTTCATTCCAGCCTGAAAAGGGGTTGGCACTAGGATCAGTTTCCTCCCACAAAGGACCTGCAGTTTCGATGTATCTATGTGTGTGTGTGTGTGTGTGTGTGCGTGACAAACGCTGCTCCAGTCTGGATCAGTCATCAGCCTTCCAGGAAGACCAGTCTAAAAGGGCACACCTACAGGTTTCAAACAAACACATAGAAGGTCTTGCCCCAGAAACCAAAAGTCCCTTGATTCTTCCTGAAACATCCCCCTTTTCAGAGGATTAAGGGTTAGGAGCTGGCTAACTCTTCCCTTCCGTAGGTTGTATGTTTACCTTGCAGGAAAATGATAATATGCCAAACACGACACACCCTGCCATGTGTTGATCAACCTGCCTAGTACTAGGATGTGAAAAACCACCTAAGCAAAGGCATAGTGGAATTATTTTGGCTTCAAATCTGGCATTTCAAAGCTTTTAAGGCCCTTACTTTAGAGCTACCCAAATAAAGTTTTAGGGTAGTAACACTGAACACTGCGGAAAAGCTGTGTCTTTGGCTCTAGGTGGAGAACCTCACAGCTAAACTTTCTGTCCTTAGACAAGTTGGAAAACATTTAATTTTGCATTATTGGTAGAAGCGTGAAGGAAAAAAGCCATGTCTTCTTCAAACCACCCCATTTCCTTCCCTTGGAGGGTACATTCTTTGTTCCTTCCAGCAGGCAAGACAAAGGCAAATGACCAACAGGAAAAGCAAAGGGAGGGGGGGGGAAGCATTTTCCTCCTTTCTTGGGCTATGAGCCAGATAATAATATATAAAAAGAAATCTTCACCTGAGAAGAGCCAAGGACATTTTTCCTGTGAAGAGCAAGCCAACTAGCTAGCTTCAGTTGGGAAAGAAAAGCTTGGGGAGGGTTGGAAAGAAAACACTTTATCACCACTAGCATCCAATATGGTTGATTATAGTGATTAAGGGACTAAGGAAACCAGACTGAAGTCCAATCTCAACCACAGAAATTCATTGTCTTTGGGCTGGTCACTATCCTTCAGCCCCAGCATATTGTACTTTGCAGAGTTCTTGTTGGAGAGAAATTGGAGAAAATGTTATGCATGCTTCTGGTGGAGAGGTGGGATATCTAACAGAGAAACACAATGACAGTATGAATGTGCAAATGCTCATTCACAAAAACACCAACTGCAGATCTAAGTCTCCACCCCAGGCACATTACCGCCTTCGTACCATCATAACCTCGGGACAAACCTGAGAACAATTTTAATAAAAAGGAGTGACATCATGATAGCAGGCTTCCAATATCTCAGGGGCTGCCCCAAAGCACCCGAAGGCAGGACAAGAAGCAACGGATGGAAAATAACCAAGGAGAGAAGCAACCTAGAACTAAGGAGAAACTTCTTGACAGTTAGAACAATTAACCAGGGGAACAACCTGCCTCCAGAAGCTGTGAATGCTCCAACGCTGGAAGTTTTTAAGAAGAGACTGGCCAGCCATTTGTCTGAAATGGTATACGGATTTTCTACCTGAGCAGGGGGTTGGACTAGAAGACCTCCCAGGTCCCCTCCAACTGTGTTATTCTATATTCTAGGTCACTGTACCCTATGTTCACTTAGCCCCGTGTCCGTTAACCATCCCAAAAGTTGCGTAGTAGACCTCTTAATCGGGTTTCATTTCAAGTGAGTTTCCGCAGACTGGATTGATAGATAGATAGATAGATAGATAGATAGATAGATATTAAAGGATCCCTTGCCTACAAGCCCCCATTGGGCTGTTGAAGCCTAGAAAGTGGGTTAATTCAAAATCCCAATTCAACAGGTTGCACGCGCGCAGCCAACAGGTGCAGATCTGCTTCGTCCAGGAAAAGCGCCGTTTCCTCCTGCCTGCCGTCTCCAGAAAGCCGCCCCGGGGGAGAAGGATCTCACCGCACCACGACGGCCGGCGGGAATGGGGGGAGGGGGCGAAGGGGGAGGGGGGGCTTGGAAAAGAAGCGCGACCCTTTCGGGTTCACACACACACACTCACACACAGCCGCGGCGAAGTCCGCGCGGGAGAAGCAGCGGGGAAAGCGATTGGCCGAGGGCCCTTGGCGATCGCCCAATCAGCTCTCGAGTGTCCTCTCCCCCTGCGCACTAAAGCAGCGTTTCCCAACCTTAGGAACTTGAAGATGCGTGGACTTCAACTCCCAGAATTCCCCAGCCAGCATAGCTGGCTGGGGAATTCTGGGAGTTGAAGTCCACGCATCTTCAAGTTCCTAAGGTTGGGAAACGCTGCCCTAAAGAAGGGCTCCCCGAGGAGTCTCCCCCTCAGAGGAGGGCGGAGGGGCAAAAGGGCGGAGGGGTGTCGCCGTCGGGGGCGAGCGGGGAAAACACACACACACACACACACACACACACACACACACACACACACCGCAATTAGGACTGCCCCCAACCTCCGTTCATTCCGCCGGGACCTGGGAGACCTGGCTCTTCGAGCTCTCTGGCCCAGGCTGAGAATATTTTTAATTTTAACTGGGTTTTCATTTTCTCAGGCTTCTATTTAATCTCTTTTAATTTGTTTTAACGTTTGTATTGACTGTTTTTTTTTTAAATGCCCTGTAAACCGCCCTGAGTCCTTCGGGAAAGGGCGGTATATAAATCTTAAATAAAATAAAATAATAAATAAATTCTCTCTCACTCGCTCACCTAAAATCCAGGCGGTGCCGCAGAACCACAACAGGAGCAGCGCGGCCGGCTGACGCGCCCTCGGAGTCTCCATTTCCCAACCTTCGTACGGACTTTTGAGTCGGTCCGCTCCGCGGGGGAAAAAAAAAAAGAAGGAGGGAAGGAGACTGGGGTATAAATGGCCCCGGGCTCGTTCGATGCCAATCCCGCCTTGCCCGCGGAGTTCTTCAGCGGCACTCGGCAGCTCGCTCCCTTTTCGCCTCCGACCCTGCTGAGCGCCTCAGGTCGATGCGCGCCTCACAGATGCCGCTGCCCTCACAGCCTCGCCCCAGGAACGGAAGCTACCAACTCCTTCGCAGGGAAGCGGGGAGCCTCGCCCGAGGCTTAGTCACGGGGAAGTTTCTTTCGGCAACCGACTGGCTCGTCTCTTCACCTCGGGTTCACTTTTAAGGGCCAGCTGAATAATTAGGGGAGGGGAAGTAAGAACGAAGGTCAGCCTTCGGGTCTTCCTCTCTCCCCCCCCTCTCGGGGCGATGGTTAAGCCTCAAGGCGCTCTTGAATGGATTGAGAAGGAGCCGAACTATTTGGGAAAAGGGGGGGAGAGAGAGAGAGAGGAGAGAAACTTTGCGAAGTCCTTCTCTGCTCCCCTTCCCAAGGAAAAGTGAACTTGCCCAGGTACTGCCTGCCAGAACACAACTTTCAAATACCAGGAAAGGTGAAAGTTTACGAGTTTTTTTTCTTTTTCTTTTCTTTTTTTTTTTTAAAAAGACTGTTGGTCCGGGCAATCTGTGCTACTGATAACTTTTTAACAGCGGCTGGAATTTAAATTGTGGAAAAGCTAAAACGTTGAAGCATGTCTGCTTGTTATTTATTGATTGTATTACTTTTGTGTTTCGGAGTATCTGTTTTTGGTTTGGTTTTGGGTTTTTTTTAAAAAAGGTTTTCTACGTGCTGACATTTTTTTAAAGTAGTCTTTAAAGATTTGTTTGATGCACAGTCTCGTTTTAAAAATATGAACAATACAAAAGTGGTCTTGTTATCTCAGCTTCCGGGCTATGCATTTTATATAGCGAAAGGTTCAAAAGGAAATAAAATTGCCACTAGATTTAAAAATAATAATAATTTCACCCAAGATGCTGAATCAATACTGTGTCTGGGTGGGATCCCGTCTTCCAGAACAAGGTCAGTTTTAACAGTAGCATTGTTCTGCCCATTATGACATCAGGAGTGGTGTCACAGCTGGATTTTTTCCCCCTTCCCTGGGTTTTCTTAATAGGTCAGTATCCAGCTTGCCATGTCCGGTTGGGCACCCTTGTGGGCTTTGTTTCTGGGTCTGTTCTTAACCATCACTGAAGGTAGCCATTATGAAGGCCACTCACTGGGCGAGCCCTGCTTCCCTGGCCGCCCTTGCGTATTAGCATTTATCTCTGATAACCCCGTGATCCTACGTTGTCCACGCTCTTCACACAAAGGCCATATCACTTGGCAATACCTTGACCCATCTTGGACCGATGAGCAACCACTCACCTTCTTGCGCTCAGGTGGGACTTCTTGGCCCTTGTTTAGCCATGCCAAGCTGCAGAGACTACGTTTCAAATCCCGACTGATCGCCAGCAACCTGTATATCCCAAGTCCCAGTACAGAAGATTCTGGCTTGTACATCTGCCGTGCGGGAGACACCACCCTTGGCTATTACGATGTTGATTTTCAGGATGCCGGGCGTCTCCATGTGTCACATGCAAGTCTAGGAGAAGCCACTTTGAGCAATGCTACGGTGCAGCTAGATAATGGAACGCAGGCCATCCTGTTCACTTCCTGGAGCCCTTGGCAGTCTTGCGATCGCTGTGGTCACCCTGGGGAACGGAAACAAGTGGGGTTTTGCTATGCCCAGATGATCACGGTGGACTCTGAGGAGGAGGAAATGCCATTGCCTTGTGGGATAGCCAGGCAGAAGTATTTGATGTTGCCACAACGGGAACCAGAGCTGAGGATAGAAGCCTGCCAGATGCCCTGTGACATATACTTGACTGGCCAAGAGGAGCCATACTGGGTACCACTCTTGGTCTTTACCACCTACCACCCACAGCAAAAAGCCATCGCTCACCTTCGCTGCCCAACATCTTCCATCTACAGGTACTACCTAAGTCTTTCCTGCCCCCATCAGGCAGGGGTCTATGACAATTTGCCATGGCCAACTCATCACTGCCAACTCACCACAGGACAACTAATAACAAAAAAATATGGTGGAATAGAAGCATTAAAGCAAGGAGGGAAAAGGAGGCACAGAATGAAATGGGGTTGGCAAAAATTAAAATATTTTTTTGTATTTATTTTAAATAATTAAAAAGAATTGTTAAATTGTTGCACAGTGAATTGTCTCATGGCAAGTTGGCTGTGGCAAGTTAGCCATGGTGAGTTGGCTGTAGAAAGTTGTCCCATTCCCTCAGGCAGACCTCCAGTTCTGTTTAGCATACACACAAAATGTAGTTGATTCTCTATGGCAGGGATGTCAAACTCATGACGTCACGTGATGTCACACGACTTTTTCCCCCTTGCCGGCAATGGGGTGGGCGCGGTTTCAGTCCAGTTTTCATCCAGCCTGTGGGCCGGCAGTTTGACAGGCCTGCTCTATGGTATGGGCTTAGTGTATTGTAGTCACTGTGGTTCGCCTATAATGTGCTAAGTCTATCAATTGTTTATTCAATACAATGTATCCCCATAGCAGGTCTACACATCCTAACTAAGCAATAATGCGCTTTGTGGTTGGGCTTAGTGTACTGCAGGGGTCTTCAAACTTGGCCCTTTTATGACTTGTGGGCTTCAACTCCCAGAATTCCTCAGCCAGGCATGCTGGCTGAGGAATTCTGGGAGTTGAAGTCCGCAAGTCATGAAAGGGTCAAGTTTGAAAAACCCCTAGTGTACTGTATGAATGCAGTCTTTGTAGTCTGCAAACTTGTTGATGGCTTATTGCACTGGAACATGGGCAGGGTCAAAGCAAATCATAACTATAACATACAACCTCTCTGACTTGTTCCCAAATTTAAAACTGCTGTGGCTGTTGTTCCTTTTCTCCATAAACATTCCCTACATGATTAGCTGAAACAGGGAAGTATAAAAAATCGTGCGATATTTGTAAGCCATTCACAAGGCTGCTTTCTCCAAATCCATGTAGTATTGTTTCTATTATTATACCTAAGGAGTCCAAATTCCTGCTAGCTTTTTGCAATCACCTAGAGACATCTTAATACAGCTATTATTTCTGCCACACTTAATTATATAGTGGGGTTGTTTGTTTGTTTTTCCAGAAGCAAACTTTGTTAAATTAGTGCACTCAGGATAGCAGTTTTCCTTATCCAAATTTAATTGGCTCCACCACTTAGGCTCTCACACCAGCAGCCTTAATACCATGAACAGGAGAAACAGGAAATGTTGATTTAGTTCTCTTGCTTTTGCTTGAATCTCTGTACATTGTAAAAAAGAAAAAAAGCAAGTTAAACATTGACGAGTTACATGAACCTTTCACCTTGGGATAGCAGATGGAGTTCCAGTTCTGCTACTTGCAGCAAGACTGGTTTTTTTTTTAAAAAAAACCAATAATCAAGAGAAACTCAATGAAGGACACACAATAAAAACAGCTGCAGGAGCTCAAGGACTGAGCTAAGGCTAAGCCAAAGCTAATGTTAGCACGGCAAGCAATTCAACGGCATGTCGATCTGTCCTATTATTATCCTCCAGGTGGTAACATCTGATTATCCTTGTCTGGGCTTAATACAGGTAGTCCTCAATGTACGACTATTCAGTCCCCAACTTACGTTAAGATGGTGCTGAGAAAAGTGATTTATGACCGGTCCTCACACTTACAACCATCACAATCCCCACAATCACATGATCAAAATTTGGTTGCTTGGCAACCGGCACTTATTTACAACTGTTGCAGCATCTTGAGGGGGTGGGGTCACATGATCGCCATTTCTAACCTTTCCAACAAGCAAAGGCAGTGGAGTACACAAGTCATAAAAGGGCCAAGTTTGAAGACCCCTGGCTTAAACAATTGGGATTGGGATTTGCTGCAGCAAAACAGATTATAAAATCAAGCAGAACTTACTTAATGGCGATTTTGCTTTGCCCGAGAAATTCTGGTCCCAAGGTCCCTCCCAACTCTGTTATTCTGTCAGGTGGCTAACAGTTTTAAAAACATAATAAAAACCAAGTTTAAAACCACAGAGGTAATATAAAATAACTGAGCAGCTGAGAACACCCCAGTGAATATAATCAAGATCAAGAAACATTTTCACCCTTACTATCAGATGAAGCTTCCAAATACTCTTCAAGTGCATTGCAGTAATCCATGCAGGAAGTGACTAAGGCATGAGTAACCAGGAACAGGCAGAATCAATGCACAACTCAAAGCTGTGGCTGGCCATAGCTGTCACCTGCTGTTTGCGGACCCCCAAATTGTTGCAATTCTAGGATGAATTGATGGATCAACAAATGAAGACATAAACAAGCCGATGGGCAATTAAGCATTATTTGAAAAGAGAAATGCTACAGAATAGAACAGCATATCTGTAAAGTAGGGGGGGGGATTCATGCATTGTTCTAGGCCAGAATGAGTAACCTATGAATTGTGGGCCCCAGTACCATACGGGTTTTCCAGCCCCTGAAGTACATTGTTATTTTTAGAGATGTGGTTTTGCTCCTTTTTGTGAGAATATCAGTGTGCTAAGCATCTGCTAAAATATCTATTTTACAGTGAACACCTCCCCACCCCCTCCTGCCAGGACACCTGCAAAAATAAAAAATGAAATGAAAATATCAATCCCCTCTACTCCCATCTGTATAGTTCTGGAAGGACTTACGCAAGAAAAAAATGAAGACCCTATTTGCATAAAAAGATTGCTTGCCTCTTCTAAACCTTTTTATAATTTGTTGAATGATAAATAAGCAAGAGTTATATCAAACTAATCTATAAGCAGGTGTTTGCAAATCACATCGGCTGGGTTTATGCAGCACACCAAGCTAATATTGCAGCAAGCCCATTATCACTTAGCATATTGTGCAAATCTCACTGAATAGGCAACACAGGGAGAGATTGTTCAAGAATATGAAATATAGTAGTCCCCAACTTACAACAGTTCATTTAGTAACCATTCAAAGTTACAAGGGCACTGAAAAATGTGACATGACCGTTTTTCACAGTTACGACCTTTGCAGCATCCCCATGATCATGTGATCAAAATTTGGACCCTTGGCGACTGGCTCATATTTATGACGGTCGCAGTGTCCTGGGGTCACGTGATCTACCTTTTGTGCCCTTCTGACAAGCAAAGTCAATGGGGAAGCCCGATTCACTTAACAACCAGGTTACTAACTTAACAACTGCAGTGATTCATTTAACAGTGGCAAGAAAGATCGTAAACTAGGGCAAAATTCACTCAACAATTGTCTCATTTAGCAACAGAAATTGTGAGCGCTTTAAGTCGAGGAAAATCACCTCTGATATAAAATCAAGGTGGTACAATTGAATGAATAAATGAACCTTTATTATCAAAGTACAACGTGTATACATTGAGATTGGCTGAGCCTCCCTTCGTGCCACCCCCCAACTCACAGTGACAACAAACCCACCATTTTGTTACACCATGTGAGCTAATTGCACAATGTGCCGGCCTCGCAAGTCTATCATACATAGAGTTATTTCCCGTTCAGGAGCCTAACAGCCCATGGATAAAAGCTGTTCTTCAGCCTGTTGGTACGGCTGGCTATACTCCTATATCTCCTACCCGATGGTAGGAGAGTAAAGAGGTACCGACCAGGGTGTGAGTCGTCCCTGAGAATTTTCCTCACTCTTCCAAGGCAGCGGACCCTGGCGAGGTCATCCAGTGGTGTCAGGGGACAGCCCACGATGTTTTGTGCTGTGCAAAATGGATACAAATGGATAAGTTTACCAACTTTTGTTGTTAACAAAGAAAACTGCCCCCTTCATTTGCTGCAGTAGTTGTTGCAATCTAAATATTGCTATCTGCTGAAAAGGTAGCCAATTGGGCGGAATCAATCATTTTTAGAATATTTTAATATAAAAACTCCTCAAAAATTGCCTTGCACAGAAAGCCCCTTCTGCGATGAAGCTGGGTTCACACATTGCATTCAACCTCAGTGTGGTGAGGGGGCTAGTACTTAAGAGTAAGTATCATGACTTGGAAACCATTAGCTTTGCATGGGGTTTGAATCCTGTCAGTTGCAGTTTGGTCAACAAACTATGGCTTGGTCTGAGATGAACCCAAGCTATTCCTGTAGCAATCTGGGCATTAAATATATTTTGGGATGGATGTCTGATTCCTCATCTTGTAGGAATGACCTTGTCCTCTTGCCTTCTTCAGCCCTGTCTACTGGCAGGAAGGTCTCACAACGTTGACACACCTTCAGCTTCAGAACTTCAGCTTCTCCAGAAGTTCCCAAAGCCTGGACAAAGCCACTGGTGGTGGGATCCTACACCTCTCCTTCCAGAACGATTCACACAGCACTTTGTACCAGTGTTTCGTGAATGGACATTTAGCGGGAAAGTTTTTAGTCACCTCTCCTGGTGCGGTGAGCCCACCAGGGGAGCTGGCTCACACTTACTCCATCATTGAGGCATTGGTGGTGGGCCTCTCCATATTCCTTGTGTTCCTGATGTTTCTCAGCATAATCGAGTCCTGCAGGAAGAAACCAGAAACTACTGTGGTCTAGATGATGGTGTGTGAACTTTGGTGGACACCTTAGGAAAAGAAGGTGTGAATTGATGATTAATAAACCTATTGACTGACGACAGTATACATTCAGATACAGCCTGGGCTTTAATAAAAGGAAGGGTTAAGGTCATTGGAGCTGGATCTAGTGCTTCTCTAAGCAGCATCACACAGAGAAGGCAGTGCACAATTTCCATCACCCTAGAGTAGGGGTAGGCAACCTCGGCTCTTTTATGACTCGTGGACTTCAACTCCCTGAGCATAGCTGACTCAGGAATTCTGGGATTTGAAGTCCACGAGTCATAAAAGAGCCGAGGTTGCCTACCCCTGCCCTAGAGGCACAGCAGACTTGGTGTCCCACCTAAAGGCCTCCTAAGGTGATATTTATGGTGAACCTTCTACGGCCAATGAGCTGCGAATTGATCTATAGCAGATCAATCAGGATTGCTGGGCTGGACTGGGCCCTTTTCCAAAATATACATCAAGGTTCCTTGAAAGGCAGGGGTCTTCAAACTTGGCCCTTTTACGACTTGTGGACTTCAACTCCCAGAATTCCTCAGCCAGTGTGCCTGGCTGCCTGGCTGAGGAATTCTGGGAGTTGAAGTCCACAAGTCGTAAAAGGGCCAAGTTTGAAGACCCCTGCTTAAAAACATTACACTTTCCAAAAACAAAAACAAAAACCCAACAACCACCTGGTTCAGTGCCAAGTTGGGCAATGGCTGCTAGCTACAGTGCACCACTGTGGCACTAGGGGTCGCTGTGGCATAAGATGCGCTCCGTATTTTGGCTTGCAATGCATGATTTGGAAAAATAATACCATCCTGATTTTTTAAAAGATGCTTTTATCTGTACCAGTTTTGTACTTGTCAAGAAGATGGGATAATCAGGTGAAGCCAGTAAATGGTTTGTTTGGATTAGCTTAATGTACTGTGTGAACCCATTGTGGTTTCATTCAGTTACCGGTACTTTAAGTGTTATACTTCTGTAAGCCACCTGGAGTCACCATGACTGAGTTGGACAGCCGTTTAAATTTTCTTAATAAAAATTTAAAAGTGAAAAACCAAGAGGAAATATTTTAAGTAACATCCTCTTGCATTTCCCCCCCCTACAGTTTTCCTTTTTCCAGTAGCATCCTTAGAATAGCAATAGCACTTAACTTATATACCGCTTCATAGTGCTTTACAGTCCTCGCTAAGCGATTTACAGAGTCAGCATATTGCCCCCAACAATCTGGGGCAATACCGACCTCGGAACGATAGAAGGCTGAGTCAACCTTGAGCCAGTCAGAATCAAACTCCAGGCTGTGGGCAGAATTAGCCTGCAATACTGCATTCTAACCACTGTGCCACCACGGCTCTTGAGAATATTTGTATGTTTGATGTAACTTAGGAAAGTAGCTCAATGAGAAGTATTGCTTGTCCATCCAAAGGTATCAAATAAGCCAACATTTCAACTCCTGTCCCCAGCGAGGCCCATGTTTCTCCATTAAAATACTGGCTGCCTTCATCCTATGCTTTCACTGAATTCTTACACTGGATAAAGATGTAGCACAAATTGCTTGGTCTTGCAGGAATCCAACCTGCATGGCTTATGACAAAGTATTGTGTAGATGCCCTACAATTGCATTTCATTCTGGTTAAGAAGATTTGACTTGGGGCCATGTATCCGTTACATGGTTACTCCACGTTTACAAATAAAGGTTGGAGGTAAAGGTTTGGGCAGCTGGAGGATGTGATAATTCCCAGTAAAGTGTCCAAGGGCCGATGAAATATTCAATGCTACCCTCCCAACATATAGAAATATTTACACTCCGGACGAGGACAATCAACTCTTTCTCTGCTCCGAAGTGTAAGGCCTGAGCAGCCAGAGCGAATGTTTCTCTGCAGCCTTTGTCTTTACAATGAATCACTGAATCACCCACCGGGTGCAATTGACTGATGCCGGATCACAACTGCCTCTTTGTCTCCAACTCCCAGGAGGCACAGTGTGTGACTGACACGACTCTTCTCTTTCCCCGTGCCAGGAACGGTCAGGGTGCAAGGACACTTCATCTTATCACTGATCATCTTATCCTTTGCCCATCTTTAACCAGGCACTTGGGGCCTGCCAGATTTTTTATTTTAATGTCCCTAATTGCAAATTGGCAAGGCTGAGCGAAGGGACACAGCTTTGCTCCAGGCCTTATGAGCTTCACTCCCACAACAGCACCAGACTCTTCGTAGGGTTGAATTAAACCAACCAGAGATTTATCCAAAAACATATCCCATCTGCTCAACAGGGCTCATAGATCATGCTTAGTGAGCTCAGTCTGGGGACACAAATGACAAGCCAGCCAACATGGCCTCGGCATGTGCTGCAAGGCCCGGTTGGATGGTTGCCATCGTGCAACTAAGCCACATCTGCAGAATAGCTTTGCTTTTGGGGTCATGGCACCTGTTCACAAGAACCTTCCTCCACCTGGACCTTCCAGATGTGTCGAACTACAGCTCCCACCATCCTCACCTAACCAACCACCATCGGTTTTGGGAAAGCTACTCATAATATCACAAGGACATGAGGCCTGTTGACACCAGAAATGCATTCCTTAAAAAAAAAACATGTTGTCAGAGCTTGGGGAAAGGAAACAAGAGGCAGAGTAAAGATGATACACTTGTCCCTAAATGCTACCTGCATCTGACGCTAGTATCTTCTAGTAACCACTACATTCTAGCCAAACAATCTCTATTTTGAAACTGACTTTCATCCGCAGACAGCAAGGTTGAAGCATTTAACCAAGGTGCTGGATTTTGCCTCCTCTTCTCCATTGCCTGGGGAAATTGAAAGCTTGCCCTACTGAAGGCACTATCCACAATTTGTTAGTACGCAAGGCAGCCCTACTTGCACAGAGAGATGCTTCTTTAGCCCCATCTGTCCCTGGAAGGAGCCAGTGAGGTGATCTTGGAACAGGAATCCAGAAGCCATTATTAGGACAACGAGCGATTCTAAAGAAAGGGAAGTCCAGGGAAGTGGGAAAGCATTTAAAAAAGATTCAGACTTGACTGCCCCTGATTTCCTGAGGCATAAGAAGGAGAGAAGGGGGAACATGCAGGTTTTCAAGTTTCTGCTACTATGGTTCATCTCAATATAGTTCTAGTCTCCTTGTGGATCGGTTTCCTGACGTGGGCTACCTTACAGGGCTGGCTGCATTGCTAACATGGAGATAGCTATTTTACGATTTATTAGCCACGTGTGTATTTAGCTGTGAAATTGCTAGGTGGATGCATTTCTCCCCCAATGTTACTGACAGCAGCAGCAGAAGGGGGGGGGCCCTCCCTGATTAATGTTTTCAGTAACGAGGCGTTTCTCTGATTGATGTTTCTAGTTCTTCAAGGAACAAAGAAAGCTACATACAGCCTGACAAGAACACTGTTCAAGTGTCACGGTTCCAACAAATTCAGTGACTTGAAAACTCATCACCCCTCGTTATAATGTGAGAAACACACCTCCTGAACACGTTGACGATCATTAACAAGGTCATACTAAGGGATTGTGGGATGTTGCATGCTACATGCGACAACCTCTGAGCCTGCGTGCTGTGTCAGAGATATGGCAAATGGTGTTGGCCAATGTGTTTGAAGTGTATGTAAAGTAATTCTCCACCCTTTCTAAGGGGGCTTCTCCAATGGGTGAGGTGCCCTTTTTTTCGCTTGTGCACATAAAGAGGTTTTTAGTTTATCTTTCCAGGTCAGGTTCTGACCAACAAGGCACACCAGGCTAATGGATCTGCCAGCACTTATGGTTAATATTTTTAGCCCAGTGTTTCTCAATCTGGGCAACTTGAGATGTGCAGACTTCAGTTCCCAGAATGCCCCAGCCAGCATGGCTGGCTGGGGCATTCTGGGAACTGAAGTCTGCACATCTTCAAGTTGCCAAGGTTAAGAATCACTGTATTAGCCAATTTCAACATTTCACCACATGAAAACAAATGGGCCCCCTTGTACAATCTCTGTTCTCAGTTTAGGATAGGCTCTCGCCTCCAAATTTGTTGAATGCCTGAATGGTTGTGGCAGTGAACCAAGATTTTTTTTAAAATAAATAAATAAATAAATCTATTTTTCCTTTTAATCAACCCAAGGAGGCTTGTGATCCTTGCGGGACAGAAGATTTTTGCATCCAGTTTTGGTCACCACAATGTAAAAAAGATGTTGAGACTCTAGAAAGAGTACAGAGAAGAGCAACAAAGATGATTGGGGGACTGGAGGCTAAAACATATAGGGAACAGTTGCTGGAATTGGGTATGTGTAGTTTAATGAAAAGAAAGACTAGGGGTGACATGATAGCAGTGTTCCAATATCTCAGGGGCTGCCACAAAGAAGAGGGAGGACAAGAAGCAACGGATGGAAACGAATCAAGGAGAGAAGCAACCTAGAACTAAGGAGAAACTTCCTGACAGTTAGAACAATTAACCAGTGGAACAACCTGCCTCCAGAAGTGGTGAATGCTCCAATGCTGGAAGTTTTTAAGAGGAGACTGGACAGCCATTTGCCTGAAATGGTATAAGGTTTTCTGCCTAAGCAGAGGGTTGGACTAGATGACCTCCAAGTTCCCTTCCAACTACTACTACTACTTCTTCTTCTATTATTATTATTATTATTATTATTATTATTATTATTATTATTATTATTATTATTATTATTATTATTATTACACCCAGCTTTGGACTAGGCCGACACCCATTCAAAATGGCACCCAGTTCATGTTGCTAATGTCTCCCCTGAATTCCATCCATCTTCTTCTCTTTAAAACTCATTCCTCCATCCCTGGTTGCTTCCTTTCTGTGTTTCCCCCCGCACACTCCCTCCCCATCCCCTACCACTCCCCTCCTGCCATCCATACGTAAGCTCAGTCACGACATCGTCCACATCTGCACATCACTTCACCCTGACATCTTGCGTCTGCTGTTCAGTACGACAAAGTATACATAGGAGCCCATTGTTTGATGAGGCTCTTTCTCCCGGAGCAGATCTGCCCTGGGGTTGGAGCTGATGTATCCTGGTACAGTGAGCTGGGCCTGAAGAATCATTTCATTTTCAAGGACATAACTTCTTGGAGAAGCAGCAAGGATTCCAGAAGCAGACAAGAAGCTTTTCCTGGGATTTGGGGTGAGTATTTATTCCAAACTGCTATAGCTAGATGATATTGGGTTGCCGATGTAGTGGTTTTAATGGGCGAGGGTGCCGTCTCGTGAGATAATGAATTGGTCTCAAACACAGTTAAGATGAGCCTGTTAATGGGTGCCCAGGACTTTTCTCTGAATCCTCTCCTGATCGTGTCAATGTTTGATGAATGTTTGGGAGAAAACCCATAAACTCAAGTGAGGGATTTGACAAGGTGCATAAATCAGTCAAGAAAGAATATGGAATCCATCCTGAGAAGCAGATTGAGAACTCCCATCTTCTACAAAATGTTTCTATTTTAGAGTAAAAGGTAATGACTTTTTCTTCCTTTTTTTAAAAAAAATTGCCTTCCAATTAGACTTGACTCCCACTGACTACGTGGCTAAATTCATGCAATTATTTCTGCCGCATTTTCAGAAGCGGTTTTGCCCTTTTCTTGTTTCTATGGCTGAGAGTGAAGTTTTGGCTCAAATTCACCCAGCTGGCTTTTATGCCTAATGCAGGACTCAAGTTTCCTTTTTCATAGTCCATCACCTTCACCAATAGCCCAGACTGGCTTTTGAGTGGGTTTATGTAAATACATTTAATTTTAATATATTTAAATTAATTAATTAGATTGATGTAAATTAAACTCACTATGATTTCATATTTTTAAACCAAGAAGGAAGGAAGGAAGGAAGATTTCCTTGCTTAATAAAAGGAAATAAATGAAAACTGTATTTCAGTTTGGTGAGCATGACCGAGAAATGGTTTACATCATACATCAGAATAAGATTAGATATAGAGTCCTGAGTTAAGAATGGCATCGCTTCACTCAGCAAGGAGAATCCAACTTTTTAAACGTTCTGGGTGCAATAAAGTAATAAAAAGAAAAGATGGATGAGCACAATTAGGATCAGAATTAATGTTGTTGAGCGAGACAGCTGTTCAATGAGGCGCATCTGATTTTATATTTTGCCAGTTGTTAACAACTTAACAAGCTGTTAAGTGAATCACAGAGTTGGTTTTGCTTGTCAGAAGCTGGCTGGGGAAGCAACCACAGCACCTTGCAACTGTTATGAATACATTGCCAAGTCCCCAAATTTTGACCATGTGACCATGGGGATATTGTGACAGTTGTACGTGTGAGGATTGATCATAAGTCACTTTTTTTCAGAGCTACTGTAACTTTGAACAGTCGCTAAATGAGTGGTTGTAAGTCAAGGACTATGCTGTTGATTGGAAATGTTGAAATAGTGCCCTTCACTCACGTCTTATGGTTTTTCATTAATAATTTGGAGAAAAAGTTTATATGGCGGGATCTTGTTAAACTGTAGACATTGTCTGCTGCTCGTGATGAATTGTGCTCTATTACACTGAGAAGCTACCCCAACATTGTACTGTACATTCAGACGAAGGATGGGATCTATAATTTACTTGTAAACTTTGGAGGGATATATCATTTTCTCCCCCATTCTAAAACTCAGAATAAAAGTCCCAAAGCTCTGCAATTTAAAAATCCTCTAGCACAGAGAATATAATAACCCCAATGTTGAAAAAGAATTCTTTCAGCAAACCAGAACAGTGACATTTGCAGATGACTTAAAAGGCAATGTTGTCAGAATGATGGGTGGTTTTGGAACCGTTGCTATTAAAGATTTTATCCCAAATTTCAATAGGAATAACAAAAGATTTCTTGGTTTTGTAGTTATTCAGTTTATGTTCCTATAATCTTCAAATACATTAGTATCCATGAAAAGAAAGGTAGTAGGAATGTATGAATTTGCACGTGTGTTACTTTGCAATGGTATAATTTGAGTTACTATAATTTTCCTTGAGAATGCTTTCACTTTCCATGCTTATCTGCTGCCACCTACTCACTCCTAAAAGGCACATATTGAAAATTACAGTAAAAAAGATTTTTTAAACATTTTCTGCAGTTTAACATTTTGATCATGTTAACATTTTTTAACATTTTCTAAGCCTAAAATCTATTCAAACCTGTAGATTATTCACCAATAGGAGAATAGGAATGTGTGAAGTGTTGGTTGACATAGTGTATTAAAATAAGATTAGGAATTGGAAGCAGACTTCTGACCATATGTTAAAAAAAATCTTACACACTAAACAGTGAAGGAAGAAGAGAAACCCGTTAAAATATATTCAAGTAGATGTATTTATTTATTTAGGGTATGACATATCATACATGGACTAGCAATATAAATTAACATTTCAACTAGATTAGTAGAACACAATAAAATATAAATGTTAAAAAGAGCTATGTTCAAATATCAAACTTGCTGGCTTCCTGCCCTGACCCAGTTTTACGAAGGCAAGTTGCAATACAGAAAAAAAATCAAGTAAATTTCTAACCATTTGTGGTGGAATCTGGGAATATGGGTTTCTAACTTTCACAATAGCAAGACCAAAAGTCTGCCAATTTTTTTCATTTCATGCAGATGAAATGGACACTTGAAATAAAGATCAAGATTGTTTAGCGTGAACACTTAGCATGCGCTTCACCCAATATCAAATCAGAGGAATCTTTCTCAATCTTGGCATTGTTAAGATACGTGGACTTCAATTCTCAGAATTCTGCATTTTAATATTTTTTTTAAGTTCAAATCCATGTATCTTAAAGTTGCCAAAGTTGAGAAACATCGAGTTGAGTCCCCATTCATTGGAACTTAGTCATAGATCATCATGTCTTCTATTTGACCAGTATATGGTTGTTTACATTTTTATACTGGTTAAAGTTAGTGTGATCAACTGTGGGCCTGGGAATCCTAATTCTTGTAGATAATTTTAAGTTGGCTTGGAGAAGATCAGTTCATCAAAAATTACAGAGTTATGGTCTCTCACGGGACATCTAACAGTTTACGAAAAGGTGGTTAAAACAGTTTGTGTTGGATGCAATAAGGCAATTGGATTTGTTGGCTCTTTCGGGAGTTAAGTTTTTTTAAGTAGCCAATCTCCTTATATTAGACCAGCATTATCTAAATTAAACAATTATTCCTTTTTTTCCCCCTTTGATTCAGTTGTGTTTGATTCTCAGATACTGGATGGACAAGTCCCTTTTGGCAAAATTTTTCATTAATAGTTTGCCCTTGCCTCCTTCCTAGGGCTGAAAGAAAGTGACTGGCCCAAGGTCACCCAGCTTTCTTTCTGTCTAAAGCAGGACTAAAATTCACACATCTAGGCTGACGCCAATTACTACACAACACCAAACTGGTTCTCATTCCTAAATTTAGGAGAGCATTAACTCATTTTAATGTACCTCCAACAGCTGTACTCGATGGAAAATTTGAAAAAACATCTCTTTCCCCCTGCTTTGTGCTTGTGGCAAAGGAATGGTGGAAGTTACAACTTGTGCATTATTTTGTTGTTCATTCTATAACAATGCAGAGTTATGTTTTACAGTTTAGTCCTTTTATTAACTAAAATTTTCAGCTTGTAGAGATTTATTTCATGGGCAATTGCTGTTAGCTGACCAAAAATATTCAGTTTAATATGGTCCAATTTTGTTTCCTTGACTGTAAAATTCATCAACATCAATTACATTGATTGTTTAGGCATGGCTCTTTACTTTATGATTTTGTTTTTACCAAATTTTATTTTATAATATTTTTGAAATTTGTTTTTAATCTGTTACATTTTAACTTTAATGCTTTATGCTTTTCTAAATGGAATACTGGTCATTCAGTGTAACAGAGGACAATTCTTTTATTTAAAATGGCACCTAGATGAATCCTGGGTTAAAAGTAAACCATCTTGTTTGAAGTGGATGCAGTTTTGATTATAACCAGGAGGAGATAGAAGGAGATGGAAAGACATGGGCAAAAGCAGTTTTGATTTAAGGAGCAGCTTTTATCTTGGAATTGTTGCCTAGATGGAACAGTTTGGCAGCATTTGCTATTCCTCAGGTACAGCGCTATCCATCAGCCACAGCCAGCATCCTGGAAGCATGCACTTATATTCTGCTCTGTAGTGGAATTCATACTAAATCAGGGTTTGTTAAACCAGAGTTTGTTGAACAATATGCTTGGTTCAGAAACCAGTGTTCCTCAACCTTAACAAGTTTAAGGGGTGTGGACTTCAATTCCCAGAATTCCCTAGGATCCTAGGGTCAAGAAGACTTATGGGAGTTGAAGTCCACACCTCTTAAGCTTGCTGAGGTGAGAAACACTGGTATAAACCAAAGAAGTATGGTAAGTCTTTAGCGTGGCAAGTAAACACAGCCAAGGTTTCTGGCTAATGTCGCCCTAATGAGTCTTCATAAGGGCTGAACATGAGCATGGCATTTTTTTTAATCCCTTAAGGCAGAAATGGAATGGAACCTCCAGTTCCATAGCCACAGGCAAGCTTCCAATCCCCCAAGGATGGTTCCAGACCCTGCTGTGACTGTGATTGGTGTAAATGGGCAGCAGAGTTTCCTGCTATTTTGAAGTGCAGAACAGATGGAATTTACAGCACAAAACTTAAAATAAGCAAATCGCACTTTTAAAAACAAATGTTTATTGTGAAGAAGCTCATCCTTAGGTTTAGCTAAGATCCAGTTCAATGTTTCTCAATGGATTTGATCAGTATTTTGCACAGAATTGTATAGTTTCCTGCTTAAACAGAGGGTTGGACTAATTCTGTAGTTAACCTTAGTCCCTTTAAGACACGTAGATTTAAATTCCCAGGATTCCTCAGCTAGCATGGCAGGATGAGGAATTCTGGGAGTTGAAGTCCACAAATCTTAAAGGGACTAAGGTTAACTATAGAATTGCAGAATAACAGCTGAAAGGGACCTTGGAGGTCTTCTTGTCCAACCCTCTGTTTAAGCAGGAAAGTCTATACGATTCTGTGCAAAATACTGATCAAATTCATTATTATTGTTAACTATCATTTACCTTGCTCCAATTTTTATGCAATGTTTGCCCTTACAATAGCTGTTTTCCTCTACTATCCCTTTGGAGACTTTACTTATGAGATCCTCCAATGATCACCCATTAGGCCAGACTTGTTGAAAATATACAGTTTGTGCCATCTCCATCTATAGATTGGATTCCCAAACCATGCAATTGTTGAACCAATTACAAGACATACTGCTGTCCAACATGGCTGGTTCACAATGGCTGGGCTTGGTCTGAGGAGTGAGTCACAAACCACGTTATGGCTTAGCACATCCCATGACTCTTATGACCTCCCCTCAAAAGGGGGAAAAGGAGGCAAGTGATGCCATCTGCATTATGACATCATATTCCAAATGGCCTAAGTGATGCCATTTCACATGATGTCATGTAATGTGTGATATCACTGTAGCCATGTATGGACACGCAACTCCATCTGCAGACCATTTGGAAATTCAGAGCACCTACCAGTTTAGAAGTTAGTCCTACTGGTTTCACTGGGGCTTTTTTCTAAACAAGCAGGTTGATTTACTTCACCTACAGAATCCGATTTGCAGTCATCCTGAATCCTGCGTAATTTCCCTAATTGTCATTCCAGCAGTTAATGCTTCACTGTTGGTATCACTTGGTAACATAATGATAAATGGATCACTTAAAGACACTCAAGAGTAATTTCAGAGCTTGAAATTGTTCTTCAAACTTCCTTACTGAAAAATAACTGTGATATCACAATGTGGAAACATGACAAATCTTCTCTCCATATGTCGAGTTCTCAAGAATTAATAAGCTGAGAGCCATTTAGGTACAATCATATCAGCCTTCTGTTTGCTGCCATGTATTTGTTTGATGCAGAAATGTTCTTAACAGGTAAGAGTTGTTTTCCAATCCTTTGTAGACACACAGAGAGATTTTTCACTTGGGGGGGGGGAGTACCGTCATTATCTTTGCTTCAATCAAGGGGGGGAAGTACCATGATTATCTTTGCTTCAATCAAGGAGGGAAAAATGAGCATCTACAGATCCTTCAAGGGTAGGATCAGCAATTGAATTATTAAAAACACAGAAAAAGTATGTGCTTTATGGGGCTTTTTAAATATTTACAGTTCTAATACAAGTAAATATTACAGATGGCAAACCCCATTTTTAGGAGCATTTTGTCTTTGTTCTCACATAAAAGATGCCTCTCCCAAGATGGCATCTGTTGAAACTGCACATAATGTCAACTAATTTTGCAAATGTATTATTCAGAGCAGCTCTCGAGAAGGGAAAATCACTGGTTTCAGTAAAACCTATTTCCAATAATCAGGTTAACGAACTTAACAGGCCAGTATTTTTCTTAAATGCATTCATAGTGAATGTCTATGGAGATTCTCAATCATCCAGAATCATGGTTGTCCCAAAGCTGCTTTTTCAAAAGGCAACTGGACTTTGTTTTTCCTTGAAAACATTTCCGTTCTCATCCAAGAAGCTTCTTGGATGAGAAGCAAAACGTCTTCAAGGAAAAACAAACAAAAGTCCAATCGCCTTTTGGAAAAGCACCTTTTCCAATCGCCTTTTGGAAAAGCCTGGGAATGAAATTGTGAAACTGAAGAGCAGCTGCTAAAATATAAGATGCTTACTCTGTGTCCTTATTTGAGCTCTAAATGAAACCAGTTTAGCATTCACTCAGGATCTGTTTAAAGACAGGAGCCACATATGGAACCCGATTCAAAGTGTATTTGACAATTTTTCGACTAAAAATAAAAATACTCAGTTAAAATTCCAAGTGATCACTCAAGGTGTAAATTACCAACTTCAAATTATCCTCTTTTGGACACATTATGCAAAGACCCCTCTTCTCTGGAAAACACCGTAACGATGGAAAAGGGGAAAGGAAAAAGAGAAGAGGACAACCGACGGCAAAGTAGAGGAGCTCAGTTCCAGATACTAGCTGGAGAATTTTGGGAGTTGTAGTCCAGACATTTTAAGTTGGCAGGGATGAGAAATTCTACCTTATCATTGCCTCCAAGGTGCTTTTTCAAAAGGCAGTTGGACTGGGGTTTTTTTTTTTCTTGAGGAAGAAGAAAAAATATGTTTTGCTTCTCATCCAAGAAGCTTCATCGGTTCTGGCAGTAGGGTGGATGCTACAGAGCGATTAGTTCTGACAGGATGGGGAAGGATTTGAAAGATCATTTCTTTGCAGTCATCTGGTCTTAGCACTCTCCCTGAGAGCTCTTCAAGCCACTTGAGGGGGGGGGGAGATGTCCAGTTGCCTTTTGAAAAATTACCTTTGAGACAACTTCCTGACAGTTAGAACAATTAACCAGTGGAACAACCTGCCTCCAGAGGTGGTGAATGCTCCAACACTGGAAGTTTTTAAGAAGAGACTGGACAGCCATTTGCCTGAAATGGTATAGGGTTTCCTGCCTGAGCAGGGGGTTGGACTAGATGACCTCCAAAGTCCCTTCCAACTTTATATTATTATTATTATTATTAACTATGACCTAGATGACTGAGAATCTGAGAATTTCCCTTGAAAATCGCTGCAAACGTAGGAAGACAGGAATCCTGCTAGCTGCTAAACCGACGGCTGTAAAATAAAAAGACGCACTGCCTTATACAGATCTCCCTGATTATCCAAAAACCTTGCATTTTGGCTATAAGAATTTCACTCTCTTAGAACTGAAAGTAATTTCCTCCACCAGACAGAATGAAGATGTCTGTGAGGGGGGAAAAATGGAGAGGGGGGGGGAAGAAGAGGAAGTTTGATACCAAAATGGCATAATAATATGCTCACAAACCTCCAATTATTTTTTTTTCAGTCTTAGAACTAATTCATGCAATATATTTTTCACTCATACTTACCCCCACTCCCTCAGGTTGTTTTTCCCCCCACTTAATTTAGAAAACAAAAAACAGCAATTTGCTTTATACAGTTTGAAATGCTGCCTTTATCGAAGGTGGGAGGATAAAGCTGCAGACCAGTTCATGATTAATACTCCAATATTTGCTTTGGTTTTTTTTCTGTGTGTGTGTGTGTGTGTGTGTGTGTGTGAGAGAGAGAGAGAGAGAGAGAGAGAGAGAGAGAGAGAGAGAGAGAGAGAGAGAGAGAGAGAGAGAGAGAGAGAGAGAGAGAGAGAGAGAGATGGAGATGCTAGGCTAATTCTGTTCCTATCTGAAGATTTAATGCAATTTCATTGGCTTGTTAATAGCCTGCCATGCCCTGAGAGTTTATTATGAATCATAGCAATGTCACAAGTCATAAACAGACAACATACTTCTTGCTAAATGGATTATAGTAATAAGACACTAGCCTGAACATCATGAATCATGGCATCCTACTTAAATAAGGGGAAAGAAGCCTATGAAATCTATACAGGTGTTGTTGTTAGTTGCGAAGTCGTGTCTGACCCATCACAACCCCATGGACAACGTTCCTCCAGCCTTCCTGTCCTCTACCATCTTCTGGAGTCCATTTAAGCTCACGCCTCCTGCTTCAGTGACTCCATCCAGCCACCTCATTCTCTGTCGTCCCCTTCTTCTCTTGCCCTCAACCTTTCCCAGCATTAGGCTCTTCTCCAGTGAGTCCTTCCTTCTCATTAGGTGGCCAAAGGATTTGAGTTTTTCTATACAGGTAGTCCTTGACTTATGACTGCTATTGAGCCCCACATTTATGTTGCTAAGTGAAACATTTGTTAAGTGAGTTTTCCATTTTACAACCTTTCTTGCCACAGCTGTTAAGTGAACCATTGCAGTTGTTAAGTTAGTAACACGGTTGTTAACTGAATCTGGCTTCCCCATGGACTTTGCTTGGCAGAAGTCACAGAAGGTGATCACGTGGCCCCTGGGACACTGCAAGTGTCATAAATATGAGTCGGTTGCCAAGCACCTGAATTTTGATCACATGATCACGGGGATGCTAGAACAGTAGAAAACGGTCATAAGTCTCTTTTTTCAATGCTGTAATTTTGAACAGTCACTAAATAGACTGTTGTCCTGCCTTCAGAATGCTTTGGAGAATACGTTGACCGTCTCTTCTTTGTGGCAGCCCCTGAGATATTGGAACACTGCTGTCATGTCACCCCTGGCCCTTCATTTCATTAAACTAGGCATGCCCAGTTACTGCAACTATTCTTCATATGTTTTAGCCTCCAGTCCTCTAATCATCTTTCTTGCTCTTCTCTGCACTCTTTCCAGAAACTCGGCATCTTTTTTGTATCGTGGAGACCAAGCTCTCCATGCTTGATGCTCTTTTAGCAAACTTGCCCTCCTGAATCTACCATATTTTTTCTTATACGTGTGTAGAATTACGTTGATTTTCCCCTGATCTCTCCCCACATCCTTGCAATCTTCAGTGAGCTTTGCAGAAAATCAGGGCTCTAGCATGGAGTGCTTTACTCAACTGTGAAATTGACATAGGGAAGTTTGTCATGGCAATGTGCACGGCGCATGAGTCCAGCCATAAGGGAGTTACTGCTCAGAGGAAGTCAAAGCAAGCTCTCCATATGCTGTGCAGATTCATGTAAATTCACAGTAATAATTAGGAACGAATCCTGACTTCCTTGTGCCAGAATAGCTGTAGAAACTGCAGGCAGCAGGGGGTTGAAATGAAAGTCAAGATTCATGCCAGTGACTCAGAGTTCAGTACAAAAGCCTTTTGAATTTAAACACACCCATTCTCCTAACATAGCTCTCTAGGAAGAATCAGAGAGGTTGAGCACAGTTGGGGACCCCCAGGGATGCTCTGTCTTAAGGCTGCAGCCAGCTCAGAGTGAGTCAAAAGCAGAACTGTTCTGCTCAGAGGCTATCGTCGTTAGCTGCGAAGTCGTGTCTGACCCATCGCGACCCCATGGACAACCTTCCTCCAAGCCTTCCTGTCCTCTACCATCTTCTGGAGTCCATTTAAGCTCACGCTTACTGCTTCAGTGACTCCAACCAGCCACCTCATTATCTGTCGTCCCCTTCTTCTCTTGCCCTCAACCTTTCCCAGCATTAGGCTCTTCTCCAGGGAGTCCTTCCTTCTCATTAGGTGGCCAAAGCATTTGAGTTTCAACTTCAGGATCTGGCCTTCTAAAGAGCAGTCAGGCTTGATCTCCTCTAGGGCTCACCGGTTTGATTGCCTTGCAGTCCAAGGGACTCGCAGGAGTCTTCTCCAGCACCACAATTCAAAGGTCTCAATTCTTTGGTGCTCAACTCAGAGACTATAGCAATAGCCAATAGCACTTAGACTTATATACCGCTTCACAGAGTTTAACAGCCCACTCTAAGGGGTTTACAGAGTCAGCCTACTGCTCCTAACAGTCTGGGTCCTCATTTTACTAATCTTAGAAGGTTGGAAGGCTGAGTCAACCTTGAGCCAGTGAGAATCGAACTGCTGAACTGCTGGCAGTCGGCAGCCAGCCAAATTAGCCTGCAGTACTGCATTCTAACCACTGTGCCACCATGGCTCTTACAGGTAGCCCTCGACTTACGTTTACACTTATGTTTACACTTGGGACCAGACTTTCTGTTGCTAAGGAAGACAGGTGTTAAATGAGTCACACCTGATTTTAGGACCCTTTTTTGCCCTGATTGTTAAGTGAATTGGGCTTCCTCCATTGACTTTGCTTATCAAAAGTTAATCGGGAAAGTCACAATGATGCTGCAACCGTCATAAATACATGCCCATTGCCAAGTGCCCAGATTTTGGTCATGTAAGCATGGAGATGCTGCAAGAGTCGTAAGAGCGAAGACCAGTCATTAGTTACTTTTTTCAGTGCTGTTGTAACTTTGAATGGTTTCTAAATGAATGGCTGTGCGTACAGGACTATCTGTATACAAATGGACAGCCGTTTGTCTGAAATGGTAGAGGATCTCCTGCTTGAGCAGGCAGTTGTACTAGAAGACTTCCAAGGTCCCTTCCAACTTCGATGTTCTATTTTTCCTTCCTACCTCTTAAGAGCCAGCCTTTCCTTTCCTTAGATCTCCTAGGTTTCAGTCTTCAAATTTCCCAACCAACCTGACCCAAGGCAATCTGGGAGCTGCAGTCTAATCTATCTAGAACAGGGGTGTCAAACTCAATTTCATTGAGGGCCACATCAGCATTGCAGTTGCCCTCAGGGGGCCGGGTGGGTGTGGCCTGGGTGGGTGTGGTCTACTGGGTGGGCATGGCTAAAGTGGGTGTGGCCTACTGGGTGGGCATGGCCAGCTCTACATCGTTCGCATCGAGGGTGCCTATGGGGGCCTGGGCAGGAGTGGGACAGATCTGAGGGTCTCTGGCAGAAGGAGGGTCTCTGGGCCAGGGCCAAAGCGGTGGGGACCGTTCCCTCAGTTTCCAGGATGGCTTTGGGGGCCACATGAAACCACTTCACGGGCCGGATCTGGCCCCCGGGCCTTGTGTTTGACACGTCTGATCTAGAAAGTATTACTTGGTGGAAGGATATGCAGCTGAGCCACTTATAAATTCAAATTTAAAAAAAATCATAAATAATATTCCTCAAGGATGTGGCAGGTTGCTAAAACCTCTGGAGCAGTGTTTCTCGCCCTTGTCAACTTTAAAAGATGTGGACTTCAATTCCCAGAATTCCCCAGCTAGAGGACACAAAGATTAGCAGGCCATAAAAAGGAACTGCATTGTGTTGGTATGATATACAGTGCCTTCATTTATCATAGCATAGCCTTGAGGAATTCCTAACATACCCAAAGGACATTCTTCAAACATTCGCCCTCTTCCCACTATAGTGGGCAGGCGCACACGCACGCACATGCGCGAACGCACAGCCTGTGGAAAACAATTTCAAGAGCATCATCTGTGTTCCATGTAATAAACAACAGCATCCCTGCATTATACAAGTGACCAGAACTTGAATAGGAACGTTTACACAAGTAGCTAGACATATACTGTACATCAGGGCTGCACTGCAACAGTTTAGTGCAGTGCCCTCTTTATTCCTCCCTCTGGGTTTGAATACTGTCGTTTATGAAGTCCAAACTTCTATGCATAAAATCCAACTATTCAGTAACATCTAAGCAGAGGGGATAACCTCTATAAAGAAGGATACGAGTGAAATCTGAAGGGCCGATTCCTCCACTCTGATATGGAAGAATAGAGCATTCTGTCTCTTCTCTGCCAGCCCTCTCCTTTGTTTGTGTGGCATTCCTTCCAATCACCTGGATGCAATTTCTCGTTGCCTGTGGTGACTAGGCAGATTGAATGGAGCAATTTTCTTCTTAAAAACAAAGTGGCATTTAAACAGCCAGCTCACAACCCCACCGCAAAACGAAAACAACATTACTGACCAGCAGAAATCCTACAGGATTTGGTGGAATATATACGTTGAATGAATAAAAGTGGTAATGATGCTAAGGCCGTCTTTATATCTTTCCTTGGGGCACCATAGAGCAACTGCACTGCATGCCTTGGTGCTCCAGGTGATGCATATAGGTTCAAGCCACGTGATGGGAAGATGCAAGACTTCGGCAGGTAGTCCTGGCCTTGACAGACAAACAGCTGGTGTTCCATCACCTCTGGATCACTGCTGTCCATCTCTCCCAGAACTGAGACTGGAAATTAGGCTTGCATGCTAATGGTGTCAGGCAAGCAGTCTGCTCAAGCTAACCATTATTTAACCGAGGGCTGGATAATGGTACAGTCCAAGAGAGCTGGTGAGGATGAAAAGAATAATCTGCTCCTTTTCGGGAGCACCAGGGCCAGCTTCAAACGTAACCACCCACAAGAGCGAGATGTGCTGAGAGAGAGGCAACCAATGTGCTAAGCCAAACATTCCCCCACTCCTGCAGCAGCCTGTCTTCACTCCCCCCCCCCCCCAGCACACACAGCCAGTGGAATTTGTGTGTGGGCTCTGCTTGCTGAAATGCAGAGCTAACATAATTGGGCACCCACCAATACTTGTGTTCCTGGGAAGATGCCGCCGGCTTTGCCCAGATTCTGAGTGTGGATGCTCTCACTTACCCAGTCTTGGAAAACCAGGATTTAATCCCAGGAGGACAGAACTACAAGGACTGCAATCTAAGGTCACTGGCTAGACTTGAACATCGGTCAAAGGCTGCCTCCCTCAAGGCCGGGTCTTCAGTCTCCTCAAGAAGCCCGTTGCAGTTTGGCTTTGTTTTCAGTTGCTTCTTTGGATGCCGACATCTGGCTCTCCTACCTCGAAGGCATTCAGACGTTGCTCTTTCCATTCCAGATCCCCATCACCCAGCCTGGGAAATTCAGTCTTGAAGGCATGAATGGGCAAGGACAGCCGTAGAAGGCTGAAAGGTAAGGTGGGTCAAAAGTGGCATGGATGAATCCGGTGGCTCCTCTTGTACTTCCAGAGCAAGAGTTTGTCCATAGCTTCATCCCAGCCTGTTTGTCAATGCCAAAAAGGCTGCATAATTTCAGCTAAACTGATCTCTCTCTCTCTCTCTGGCTGTTTTCTCCCTTCCAACTGAACGCTCTCTCCAGCTTCGGCAGTTTCCTGCAAACTAAAGGATCTAATTCTGAAGCAGCTTGCCGGGTTACTGAGAAACCTTATCCTTTATTGGGTCACATCAGGTTCCAGAGAACAGGACTGCTGAGTCCTTGGAGCCAGCTTAACCTAATGGGCAGCACTCCCGGGGGGGGGGGGGCTGAAGCAATTGGAAAATTTGGGGTGGGGGTGGGGGGTGTAGAGGCATTCCCTTTCCTTTGAGATCAGTACCTCACTGCTTTTGAGACCATAGGATCTGAAGTACTGTCGCCCCCTCAAAAGATAGTTCCTGATGGCAGATTCCCTTGCTTTTTAGGCCAGTTGATGGAACAAGCAGAATGCCTGTTCATTTGGATGGATCAGAGAGAAGAGGACATAAATGGAAAAAGTCCTCAGGGAGAGTGTGGAAGAGCAAGGGGGCCACTCTTAATTTGAGATAGCAATGTTGCTTGAGCTGGACTTTACTGGATCTTCTCTCTCCGTTGTCTGTACTCTATGTGAAAGGTAGACTTGAGGTCTAGAGCAGCATATTTACTTTGCAAACAAAAAGTCCTGGTCCAATCTCTGCTGGCTGGAGAATTCTGGGAGTTGAAGTCCACAGATGCCAAAGCTGAGAAATAGTGCTCTAGTGCAGAGGTCCCCAACCTTTTGGGCACCAGGGACCGGTTCCGTAGAGAGAGATTTTTCCACAGACTGGAGGGTGCGTGGTTTTGTGTGCTGCCTGCAGCTCGTGGATGGGGCTTTGCTGCTTTGTGCGGACCAGTTGCTGGCATGTGCGGCCCAGTACTGGTCCACGGACCGGGGGGTTGGGGACCCCTGCTCTAGTGAAAAGGACCAGATAAACAGGTGCTCAGAAACATTTTTACTCAAGGTTTCAATAGGCATTTCAAGTTAAATCGTGGGAAAATAATCTGAACTGCTTTAAGTCTGTTTCCTTATGTCCTGCGAACAAAGGTTAAAGCAGCCTTCCCCGTATTGGCGTTGCCCAGTTATGTTGGGCTAAAAACAGGCATTATTGCCCACAGCTACTGGAAAGAATGACGGGCACCGTAGTCCATCCTGACTGATGAACAGAAGGTTGAAAAAGATTAGATTACAAGAATAGATGGGCCCTCAGAAGCTTTGCCATAAATGTTTTCAGTGAGTTTTTCTTTCAAGAATTACCCATATCTCTTGCATTTCCTCAGGACTAGTAGTTTGCTTAGCTATGAGTATCCCATCTTAAAGATATAATCCACCTTTATTTTGATGGTGGGGCAAGAGCTGATGGACAGGTGGAAAACAGGGTGGAGACACCCAAATAAATGCTAGATCATAGTAAATGAAAATAAATGCTAGATCATAGTACGAGCCAGCCTGTATCTATTCAGAAGTAAACCCCATTTTGTTCAAGATGACATGCCCCCATTAATGCACTCAGGAGTTTAGCTATGATTGAGGAGCAGGGTATTTCTGAAGTATTTGCTATGTGACTTTTTAAAATCTGACAGTGATTATTTCAACTCTGGATAAATGACTGTCTTAAAATTGAAATCCAGAACTAAAAGTAGCTGAAATATTCCAGCTGGGTGATGCAGGAACTGGGAACTCAGATTTCCTGGACTGTTTTTTAGTCATTGTCATTAATCATGCTACCCTGTGTGCTGGTCTGTTCAGAAGACAGTCTATTGAATTCACAAGGATTTAGATAAATGGGTATCATGCTGAATGCAGGACACTCTAAGAGAATAATTTTATATGAGATTGACAAGCAAGAGCTCTGGGCCAGCTCTATAATTAAATAAAATGAGACAGCTGCCTTGGCAGCAGATGGAGAAGGAAAGCACAGAACAGTGTTGGAGAACAGAATTATGTGAGCCATATATAGAATTGTCATATCTGGATAACCAGTAGATGGCAGCAAAAAGAGATTCTAAAGCCCTTAACTGTTTGCTGCCATCTACTGTTACCCATTCCAGTTACAGTGACACTATTCATATCATCAATTACTTTAAGCTAAAGGGCCTGTTACTCATGTGGGAATCAGATGGGGGAAACCACTTCCCACAACCATCCTGTGACATTTATTTTTTATTCAGGCATTGCTCTCTTTATGCTTTCATGGGGATTCTGCTAAGCCAGATGTTTGTTTAGTTTGGACTTAGCACATTGCCAAGATCCAACTGTTATAGTTTATAAATCTCAGCTTATTTATTTATTTATTTATTTATTTATTTATTTATTTATTTATTTATTTATTTATTTATTATTTTGACTTCTATACCACCCTATTCCCGTAGGACTCAGGGCGGTTTACAGGGCAATTAAAACCATACAATACAAAAGTTAAAATACATTTAAAACAAGTAATTAAATTTAAGCCCCAAAATTAAAACTTTAAAACCCAATTAAAAACCCCTCAGTCTAGGCCAGACAGCTCAAAGAGCCAAGTTTCAAGGTCCCGGCGGAACGAAAGGAGGTCGGGGGCAGTCCTAAGTTCCATAGGAAGTTGGTTCCAAAGGGCAGGCACACCCACAGAGAAGGCCCTCTCTCTGGGAGTCACCCGCCGGCAGTCCTTCACCGGCGGTACCCTAAGAAGGCCCTCCCTGCGGGAGCGCACAGGACGATGGGGAGTTGATGCCGGCAGCAGGTGTTTCCTCAAATAATCTGGACCCAAGCCATTTATGCCTTACTGTATGGTGTGAATTGTGCCAATCATCCTTTGATTAACAAGTTGCGGGTAAAAGCAATCTGGTTTAGCATAATAAAGGCAAAAAATAAACGTATTTGTTTCCTTGCACACATCTTGTGCCTTTTACCTTAGAAGTTCAAGGAGGTACCTCTAGAGATCTTGCTTCATCTTACCCATACCACAACAGCCCTGTAAGGATGTGTTGAGAGAGTAACATTCAAACACATTCAGGGGCAGCAGCTTCTCCTAAAGCAGTATTTCTCTAACCTTAAGATGCGTGGACTTCGATTCCCAGAATTCCCCAATTAACACATGCTGGCTGGGGAAATCTGGTGTGGGAAGTCAGCTCCCCAGAGAGGCAAATATTAGGGGGGCAGGAAAGTACATTTCCTAAAAAGAAGTTAAAGAGGCAGAAAAGCATGCCCAGTTTTTCTTAATAGCCCCAAGTCTCCCTCCCCCAAGGAGAAACCAACTCTATAGAAATGCAGATGTAAACCATTCAGGAAGGTTGAAGCTAAGAAGACTCCTAAAATCTACATACCCCTGCCCCAGGGAGGTGGGCTGGGACATACAACCAGCAAGTATCCTAGAGGGGCACACCTAGGCTCAGGACACAGTAGGTGACAAAGGAAATACAAAGCTTGAAACAGGAAATAACTCCAGACAATAGAGTCCAGGGGGTATAAAAACCCACTACCCCCATGTGCTCTCCCCTTCTTTTTCTCTTGGATCCATCTTTCTGTCTGCCTTTCCTCTGCAATAAACTACAACCTTCTTCCCAAAGCAGTTGCCATGTTTATTCTCCGCTTAGAGGAACCATGCTGGAGACTTTTCTTCCTACAATTGGGAGTTGAAGTCCACATGTCTTAAAGTAGCCATGTTTGAGAAACATTGAGTTAAAGCCTTTCCCTCACATCTTTTTGTTTTAAAAAAAAACATGTCTTAGCATTGTGATTTTTCAAACACGATTTGCAAGATATTATGTCCATTGTAAAGGTATCTAAAATGTTAGCAAGCATATGAAATTCAAGGTAGTTTGTGCATTGCAGAGGTTAGTTTCGCTTCTAACTTACATCCTCTCAGTTCTAGGAAGAATGCAATGGAGAACTTTCCACTGCCAAGAAAACTTGTCTCGGAACTTGTCCTGACAGTCGCCAAGGGTTAAAAGCCGACTTGATAAAAATTGCCATAACAAAAGCAGGGGTCTTTGACAAACAGCAAATTTCTTATTCTTTATTAATACACCTCCCTCAATTTGCATAGCCCTAATTGGTCCTCTGCTCTGTGCCAGTGTTGTCGACAACATTGTTATGAAGATCTCTCTCCGTAGGTAGGTAACCGGAAAAAAAATCTGCAGAGCTTTGAAAGAGCAGGAGTTACAAGAACCGACACCCACAGCCCAACCTCCTTGCCAAGCAAGCTTTAGCCTTCCTGGCATGTGCACAAGGCCAGGAAATGAATGGTGCTGGGCTAAGGAAAATTGGCATGTCTGGTAGGCGTAGGGAGATGCGCACAGCAGGGCAGAAACTGACTGTATGCTCAAGCCAAACTGATAAGAAAACAAGATAGAGAAAGAGAGAGAGAGAGAGAGAGAGAGACAGACAGACAGACAGACAGACAGATATAGATATATAGATATAGATAGATATAGATAGATATAGATATAGATATAGATATAGATATAGATATAAATATAGATACTATATATTGCATCAGGAGTAACTAGAAATACTGGATGGTGCACTGCTTATAGGATTATGGCTTTCTGGTCAACAACATGCAGGAAACAAGCTTAGGTTTAATTCTGGATGAGTAGCAACTGCACACAAATCACACAAACATAGAGTAGGTTCTCTGTTTGAGGATATCCGCAACCAAAACAATTTCCTACCTCTGTCGAGTTTCAGATGTTTACCTGGAGGGAATGGGGAAACAAGCTGTTCTCTCCAGCTGTGAGCCTGCAACATATTTACCCACAGTTTAACAACTGTTTATGGCATTCACCTCATTTTCTGGATTTCAGTGTTCCCTGAACATTAAACAAACCACAGGGATGAGATTTGCACACCTTGGTGAGGGAGGAAGCATGCTAAGCTGCTGTGGGACTCCTTGTTGGAGGCAAACAAAATCTCCCATTGCTGGAATTGCCTGAATTGACACCACTGTCAGAAATGAGAGTGGCAACTCTCAAATCCAATTCCAGGACTCTTCCAAGGGGAGCCCTCCCCACAGTAAGAAGGCAGCAATCTATAAGTTGAAAAAATCAAGATGGCGGCCATAATGATGTAAACAAAGCCCTAACCCTTTTTTATGTGAACCACACAATGCATGTAAAAAAGGATCATAGCTTCATTCACATCTTGTGGCTGCCATCTTTATTTATTTTTTTACTCCCATGGATGCCTCAGTCTTCAGAGGTGGCTCTTTTGCCTTATTTTATTTATTTTTTTAATTTTAATTCCATTTATATCCCGCCCTTCTCCAAAGACTCAGGGCGGCTTACATTCTAAGCACAAATCAATGTGCTTAGCAATAGCCTTCATTCTATGTATATGCCTGCTAATTAGGGCTTTCGCCCCCCCCCAGTGGCATTATTACAAAGTCAGCTTATTGCCCCCAACAATCTGGGTCCTCATTTGACCTACCTGGGAAGGATGGAAGGCTGAGTCAACCTTGAGCCTGGTGGGATGCGAACCTGCAATAATTGCAGGCAGCTGGTGTTACTTAAGGAGGCATTAGCCCACTGCTCCACCAAGGCCTTAACAGAATAACAGAGTTGGAAGGGACATTGGAGGTCTTCTAGTCCAACCCCCTGCTCAGGCAGGAAACCCTGTACCATTTCAGACGAATGGGTTGTCCAATCTCTTGGAGAATTGACAATTTCTGGAGCCAAGTCATTCCACAGGTTAATTGTTCTAACTGTCAGGAAATTTCTCCTTAGTTCTAGGTTGCTTCTCTCCTTGATTAGTTTCCATCCGTTGCTTCTTGTCCTGCCTTCAGGCGCTTTGGAGAATAGCTTGACTTCCTCTTCTTTGGGGCAGCCGCTGAGATACTGGAAGACTGCTATCATGTCCCCCCTCATCCTTCTTTTCATTAAACGAGACATACCCAATTCCTGCAACTACTCTTCATATGTTTTAGCCTTTAGTCCCCTAATCATCTTTGTTGCTCTTCTCTGCACTCTTTCCAGAGTCTCAAGATCTGTTTTACATTATGGCAACCAAAGCTGATGCAGTATTCCAGGTGCGCTCTTATCAAGGCATCATAAAGTTGTATTAACTTGTTAGATTTCTGGTGTGAAGAGCCAGCTCTTCAGTGAGCGCTAGCCCGTCACTCCCCTGGATTATATGTTACAGCAGTCTCAGTGTCCCTTATT
This sequence comes from Vipera ursinii, assembly GCF_947247035.1. Lineage (NCBI taxonomy): Eukaryota > Metazoa > Chordata > Lepidosauria > Squamata > Viperidae > Vipera > Vipera ursinii. The sequence continues at coordinate 18,421,147 of NC_139523.1, read as the reverse complement.
AAGTATCACTGCATCGGAGCTGCTGGGACTGAGGAGGGAGGCTCAACGAAAGGTAAGCTACCAAGAGCTTATCTTTGAGGGAAGAGATTGGTCAGGAACTCTTCTGAAATTGTGGGTTTCTGTCCCAGGCTGTGCATCTTTGGAAAACAGTGTCACCTTGATCTGAAGCTGGGTGGAGGTGAAATCAAATGGATTTTGCAGAGATGGGGGCAGCGGGCAGGGGGAAAAGGCCTGGGACAAGAGGAGCATTGAGAGACCCACACACAGGTTGCCTTTTGTCATGGGCCCCACCCCACCAGGATCAAAGCACCCCTTGTGCCAAAGGCTCTGACAGACGCTGGCAAGTGGGTGTCACTGGCAGGCAAACAACAATACATGCCTCTCTTCTCTTCCCAAAGATCTCTTCCTTTTGCTGCTGGCCCCCTTTGGGGATATGTTCCCCGGGGCTGAAGATCACATGGGACTTGCAGGATCTCGAGTGAAGGGAGGCACAGGGCTGCTGCTGGGGTAGGATTTGGAGGCAAAAAGCCAGAACCCGGGAGGGCAGAGTGCGGGGGGGGGGTTGGAACAGGAGACCAAATGCAGCCAGAACAGTCTGCCCCCCCCCTTTTTGAAGGAACGTTCTACCCATCGGGATAAGAAAGCATTAAGCTAGAATTGAAAATGACCCAGCTGCACCCTGAAAGATGCATCAAAAGCGCTCTTGTGTCATGAGCCATGGCTGTGCAGTGGTTAGAATGCAGTAAAAAGGTAAAGGTTCCCCCGCACATGCGTGCTAGTCGTTTCCGACTCTAGGGGCCGGTGCTCATCTCCGTTTCAAAGCCGAAGAGCCAGCGCTTGTCCGAGGACGTCTCCGTGGTCATGTGGCCGGCATGACTGGACGCCAAAGGCGCACGGAACGCTGTTACCTTCCCACCGTAGTGGTCCCTATTTTTCTACTTGCATTTTTACGTGCTTTCGAACTGCTAGGTTGGCAAAAGCTGGGACGAGTAACAGGCACTCACTCTGTTACGCAGCACTCGGGATTCGACCCGCCAAACTGCCAACCTTCTGATCGACAGTCTCAGCGTCCTAACCCACTGAGCCGCTGCGTCCCACTAGAATGCAGTATTGCAGGCTAATTCAGCTCACTGCCAGGAGTCTGATCCTCGCCGGTGCAAGGTTGACTCAGCCTTCCATCATTGAGGAGCCGGATTGTTGTGGACAATGTGCCGACTCTGTACACGGCTTAGAGGGCCGTAAAGCACTGTGAAGTGGTATATAAGTCTAAGTGCTACTGCTATGACCAGTAGGCTTGGCTTTCTCAAGTCTTGGCTGCGCACCGCCCATCTTCCTTAAGGAGTCCAAATCAAGGCAGGAAGAATGAAAAGCAGCCTGATGTCAAGTCTGCTTGTTGAGTGCATCTATCCCCCCCATTTGAGTTCCCTTTAGGCCAGCTGGCATCACCCTACGTACTTCATAAGTCTACTCATTGAGTACAATTAACCTGCTTTGCAGAAGCTCCCGGAGAAATTTTAGAGCCTCAACTGGAGGTGGGGAAAAAAAATTGAGTCAGTGGGCTTTGGAGGCAAATTGGCTTTTCTTCTCTAAGCAGTAGCTCTTTCTTATCAGATAGAGAAGCGGGAGCTGTCAAATCAAGCTGCCAAATAAAACTGAACAAGTGGGACCTGTAACAAAATACTGCAGGGCATGGTTGGCCCTGAAAGTTGTGTTGCTGCTCAGAAGTGCAGATAAGCATCCCCAAGAATACTCTAAGGCTGAGGAGATCAAGCTTTACCCTGTAGACTTAAGCCCTTCCAACTAGATCAAGTACGGTACATATAAACCAACTTTCAAGAGTCCCTAGTCCAGGGGTCGGCAACCTCGGCTCTTTTATGACTCGTGGACTTCAACTCCCAGAATTCCTGAGCCAGCATAGCTGGCTCAGGAATTCTGGGAGTTGAAGTCCACGAGTCATAAAAGAGCCGAGGTTGCCGACCCCTGCCCTAGTCCAACTGGTTCAGAACTGAACTGAATTTGTTACTGAACATCCACAGAAAAATCCCGTTTCTCCTTGCCATTCCTTCCCCCAATGTTTTTTCAGCAAGAAATTGAATACCAGCAGCATTTAGATCACGCCCGGTTCCACCTTATTTTCTTTTATAAGTCTTCTGATTGTCTTTCCCCTTTTTTTTTTCTCAGCACCTCACTGAGGAACATAGCTCATAAATGAAATCCTGACGATTTCAGAGTTTACTGATTGGCTACGCTCAATAGTCTTAGCTATGAATCTTTGAACTACATAGCAAGTGATCTATTTGTGACATTCTTCTCTTGCAAAAGGTATTGGTTGACACTTCACCTTCTTGCCTTGCATTTATTGGCTTGCAAATATATCTATTTCGCTTACAAGAACATCACTAATTAATTATAATCCGAGCCCAAGATTCCATTTTCTCCGCTAGGCACAGGATCTGTGAATCACACCAGGGCAGCCATTTCATTTCCTAAGATTTAAAGAGACATTCATGTTAAATTGTAAATCTATTTCCTCCTGGAGCCATAAGGACTAGAAACATGCTCTTTATTAAAAAAAATGAAAACATGATGCTCTCTGCAGGATGCTTAACTATAATTGTGATCGTGCAGAAGAGGAAGCTGCTGGCAGATTTGAGGACAAAGAAGCAGAGGTTGAGGGGAATAATCAGTTGCCTTAGCTACAAAGACATTTCCATTTGTCGTTAGTTCCGGAGACACACAACTGGAGGGATTTTGCACATCTGATACTGTTTATTCCATCTGGCAATACAGATACCCTTGTGGGGATAATATATTTTTTCAATGTAGTGTTGTTACAGTTTGAAAACATGAGTTTCCTCAGCACTAAACACTAAATCCCGCAATGGGATTTCTTTATGTAGGTGTCATTTTGGACTCTTTTAAGGATTTCGTGCAAGGCACTGGAAATTTTAATTGATTATGTGCCATGAAAATGATGTTGATTCTTATCAAGCACACAGATTTTTCTTCAGGTCCTTCAGCTCTTCCAAAAGTGCTGTAACTGAGTCCACCCTGACTTGCCTCTTCTCTTTCCTTCCATCTTTCCCAGCACTAGAGATCATTTGGCTGGTAAAGAATTTATATTATATCCAATATATTGATCGAATGCATAAATAGAATTGTGGAGTTCTTAGTGCTCCCTGAGTTTGGCTGTTTGCTTGCAGACATCTCAGTACCCTACTAGGTGACATCATCAGTTCGAGTGAGAATGTGATTTGCTGCCTGATTATATACAGCTAGTCCTCAACTTAAACCATTTGCTTAGCAACCACCTGAAGTTACAAGGGCCCTGAAAAAAGTGGCTTATCACCAGTCCCCACACTTACAATGGTCATGGCATCTCTACTGTCACGTGACATGTCACATGACGAGGGGGGACATGATAGCAGTGTTCCCATATCTCAGAGGCTGCCACAAAGAAGAGGGAGTCAAGCTGTTCTCCAGGGCACCTGAGGGCAGGACAAGAAGCAATGGATGGAAACTAGTCAAGGAGAGAAGCAACCTAGAACTAAGGAGGAAATTCCTGACAGTCAGAACAATTAATCAGTGGAACAACCTGCCTCCAGAAGCTGTGAATGCTCCAACACTGGAAGTTTTGAAGAAGAAATTGGACAGCCATTTGTCTGAAACGGTATAAGGTTTCCTGCCTGAGCAGGGGGTTGGGCTAGATGATCTCCAAAGTCCCTTCCAACATTATGATGATGATGATCATCAAAATTTGGGTGCTTGGCAACCAGCATGTATTTACAATGATTGGAGCAACCCAAGGTCATGTGATTGCCATTTGCAACCTTCCTAGCCTGCGTCTGATAAGCAAAGTCAACGGGGAAAGCTGGATTTTGCTTAACAACCGTGTGTTTCACTTAACAACTTCAGCTATTCAGTTAATCGTATAAAAAAATACATAGTAAAATCAGCCGTGACTCACTTAAAAATTGCCTTGTTTATCAATGAAAATTCGGGTCCCAATTGCCATACCTCAAGGTCTACCTCTACAGTACCTTACCCTGCCAGTCATGGGTTGTCCTCGACTTATGACCACGCTTGAGCCCCAATTTTATGTTGCTAAGCGAAACATTAGTTAAGTGAGGCTTTGCCCCATTTTACGACTTTCCTTGCCACATTTGCTAAGTCAGTCACTGCAGTGGTTAAGGTTAGTAACACGGTTGCTAAGTGAATCTGGCTTCCCCATTGACTTTGCTTGTCAGAAGGCCTCAAAAGGGGATCGTGTGACCCCTGGGAACGCTGCAACCGTCATAAATATGAGTCAGCTGCCAAGCCTCTGAATTCTGATCACATGACCATGGGGATGCTGTTATGGTCATAAGGGTGAAAAATGGGTCATCAGTCACATTTTTCAGTGCTGCTGTAGCTTTGAATGGTCACTAAATGAACTGTTGTAAGTTGAGGACTTATTTGTATTGGCAGGGATATTGTTTCCTCCTTGGGGCTTCTTTCTAACTATATAAAATTATATGTTTAAAAGTCAATCAGAAAGACAGTGGGTTATTTGCCAAATGCAGCTCCTTCGTGTGTCCTTTTGGTTCATTTACGGGATTTTTCTAACTTCCTCTTCCATGTTTTAATGGAACGCTCCCTTTGTGCTTTCAGGGGTGTTTGGGGTTTGTGTCAAACAAGTCTAGTTGGAGGCCACATCCCTGTGCTCAGAACTCCACCCTTTTTAATGATGTGTACCGTAAAAGGGACGCGGTGGCTCAGTGGGTTAGGATGCTGAGCTGGTTGATCAGAAGGTCGGCAGTTTGGCGGGTCGAATCCCGAGTGCCGCGTAACAGAGTGAGCGCCTGTTACTCGTCCCAGCTTCTGCCAACCTAGCAGTTCGAAAGCACGTAAAAATGCAAGTAGAAAAATAGGGACCACTACGGTGGGAAGGTAACAGTGTTCCGTGCGCCTTTGGCGTCTAGTCATGCCGGCCACATGACCACGGAGACGTCCTCGGACAAGCGCTGGCTCTTTGGCTTTGAAACGGAGATGAGCACCGGCCCCTAGAGTCGGAAATGACTAGCACGCATGTGCGGGGGACCCTTTACCTTTACCTTTACCGTAAAAGGAGTTGGGCTTTGGGCATAAAGATGTAGCTCCCGTCTTTGAACGTGAAAAGTGAAAAGAAGAACCAGGGATGACATGACACCAGTGTTTGAGGGGCTGCCACAAAGAAGAGAGGGAGTCAACCTATTTCCCAAAGCGCCAGAAGGCAAGCCAAGAAACGATGGACGGAAACGAATCAAGGAGAGAAGCAACCTGGGATTAAGGAGAAGCTTTCTAAGAGTGAGGACAATTAACCAGTGGAACGGCTTGCCTCCAGAAGTTGTGGGTGCTCTAACACTGAAGGCTTTTAAGATGAGACCGGACAACCACTTGTCTGAAATGGTACAGGGTCTCCTGCTTGAGCGAGGGGTTGGACTAGATGACCTCCAAGACCCCTTCCAACTCTGTTTTTCATTTCAGAAGGGACCCTCCCCACTTTTCCAGAGAATAAAAGGAAAGAAGGGAAGAAATTTTTAGTCTTGCAAGATTTTCTTAATGTAATCTTACAGTAAAGATATAGCCGGTACTCTTGATTGTGCTTCTAGTCTGGATTACCTTGGAGGGCTAGCAACAGCCCAAGATCATGACCACCGGTCTGGAATTATGAGTTCTTAGGTTGCTATTGCACCAGGTCTACAGGTCAGATGGGTTAGCAGAACTTGGCTTTGGCAATCCAGAAGCCTGGCCAATTTTTCTTCTCCACCCCATCCCAAACAAGATTTAGTACCAGTATTTCTGCTTTTTTCTACCACCTCACTGCTTTCATGCTGGAAACCTTTCTCCTTGATGCACAAAGATTGTTCTTAACAGTTGGGCTGGGAGTGGACATCAGATTCCAATACTGCCACAGTTCTCTGCACTGTTGCCCTAAGAGCACAATCAGGCAGTAGAGAATATATGAAATACTGCTTCCCTCTGCTGGCACAATAGAGCAAACAAAGCAAAACAATATCTTGATTTTTTTTTAAAAAAAAGAAAAAATATTGTTATATAAACATTACAGAACATTCCAACCTTCGGGAGATGACCTCTCCTAAGTTGGCTTTACAAAAATTAAAAACTGTATAGGATAAAAATCCAACTAAGATGCCTTGGATAACACCAAGTTCATATCTCTATGACAGGGTTCACACATGACACTAAGAGACACTATTTCCTTAACCATAGTTTGCTGTGTAAACTACAGGTAGGCTGGCTTTACACAATATGCTATGTCAAATCAGACAATATTATAGCTTATGCGATGCATGAATGCGGCTTTGGTGCAATTATGACAGGCTCTGCTCAGCTTCCAACAATAAACATGTATGCATCAGGAGGTTTGTGTATAACTTCCCACCAATATTGTATAAAATATCAACAGAATGGATGAAACCATTTTACGATTGAGCATCCTCAGATTCAGGTTGTATTCAGTAGCCTTAAACCCAGCGTTTCTCAACTTGGCCTTTTGAAAATGTGTGAACATTCAGGGAATTGAACACAACACAGACTAACTAAGGTTGAGAAACACTGCTTAAAACCCTTCAATTGCCTGAATATTGTCTTTGCATGAATGCATAGCTAATGCATACGATCTGCATATTAGCCGTAACTGACATAGTTATGGGATGCAAACAGGAAACAACTTCTACTGTACTGGCAAAACCCCAATCTCTCCTTACTGATGGTCTGATGCTATGCATGCCAGAGGTCTAGATAGCAATTTTCTTTTGTAGGATCTCTCGCTTTAGAAGTGAAATCACAATGGAAAGTCACGTCTCCTAGGGCATGTTTTCTCAATCTTGACAATCTTAAGACATGTGGACCAACTCCCCGAAATTTCAGAGTTGACATACACATATCTTAAAGTTGCTAAGTTTGGGCAACACTGCTCTAGGGAATGTTTTACTATGCCAAACAAATGACTTTGAATGTCATCCTATTTCTCCCTATTTCCTTTAGGTTGACCACACATTTCTTCAAAAATAAACAACATGACATTCTTCTGCAAGGTGCTGCTGGCCTTCTGGGTCCTATTTGAAGGTACTTTTGGACAAAAAGAATGAAATCTGTCTTGGTAACATTCTCTCAAATTGCATCATGATGACCCATCAGAAACGTATGACCTATCTCATGTAATTCTTTGTAGATGGGGTTTCAAGTTGCTTGTAGACCAATTTCTCACTGGAATAACTACTGGAGGTGTCAATTATCCCCCAGGAGTTTATAATGATACCAGTCTCAGGGGAAGGAAATCAAGAATTCCCCAGTCTCTACCCTGAAACTGTCTCCCATTAAATCTATAGTTCTGGGAACACTGTTCAGTCTCACTGCTGAGGCACTCTCAGCCATGGAGATGAATGATCTCAATGGCCTTTCCTGCTGATTCAAAGGCAGCTGAGACGCCAGTAACACAGATATGAGGCAGGGACCTCAAGATTATCCCTATTCGTTATACCCAGTAAGAGGGGCCAGTGATCTCAATCAATATGGTAGAAGGCAGCTTTTGGGTAAAGTATAAACTGCCAAGTGGGTGACTGGTGCCACCTGGAGCAAACATGGAGAGAGAATGGTCACAGCAGATAATGAGAAAACTCAAGATCAGCCATGAAGCAGGCAGTCATTCAGCAACCGTATGTTTTTCTATCTCATTCACTGTGACTCTCTTCTGCCTCCTTTGCAAAGGGGTCTTGGCAGGACCGTGGAGCGCCTGGATGCCCGAACACATCACTGCCTTTGAGGGCACCTGTGTGGTTATCCCCTGTCGCTTCAACTACCCAGAAGAGCTACGTCCAGCAACCATCCATGGCATCTGGTACTACAACAGCCCATACCCCAAGAATTATCCCCCAGTGGTTTATAAATCCCGCACCAACATTGTCCATGAAAGCTACGCTGGACGCAGTAGACTGCTGGGAGAGCTAAATTTCCGCAACTGCACCCTGCAGATCTCCCGTCTCAGCCCTGAATTCACAGGGAAGTATTACTTTCGAGGAGACCTCGGTGGCTACAATCAATATACCTATCCAGAGCACTGCAACCTTGAGGTCATCAGTGAGTATCAGGCAATGCTAGTGGGAAACACCAGTTCTAACTCTTGCTTTGACAGGGTTGAGTCTAAGCTGGTGAGCTCTTTCATACAGTATGAGAATCAGCAGCAATTAAGGGATGTAGAAGCCTTCCATAGAGAGAATGGAATGGAATGGAATGGAATGGAATGGAAGGGAAGGGAAGGGAAGGGAAGGGAAGGGAAGGGAAGGGAAGGGAAGGGAAGGGAAGGGAACTGTTTATTGGCTAAGTGTGATGATTGGACACACAAGGATTTTGTCTCCGGTGCATAAGCTCCCAGCATACATACAATATAAAATGATGATACATCATTTTGTTTGAGTTTGCAATCTCAAATAGAAACAATTCAACTAGCTATCTGCATTCAAGAAACTAGTCTGTAAGAATAAATAGATAAAATAAATCAAAACTGCTGAGGTATTTTGCTAGAGTTATACAATGATCCTTATCTCCTTAGAGAAGGGGTACAGTAACAGTAGCTGGACTTGATAGATCCTTCTCCACAATGGGGCAATCTGAGCTCATAAGGATTATTTTTAGTATTCTCCAAAGAAGCTAATCTTTGATATATCCAGAGTTCCTCTAACACTACAGTATCAGTTCCTAGTGTGTGAATTTGATGTAATGGCAGTTACTACTACTAAATACTGTTAAAACTCTCATTGTATTTATCCGTTTGTCTACATGTACCCTAAGGTTAGTCCAAACTTCGCACTTTGCTGCAACCATTTTTTAATCAAGCTATTCAAAATTGGCTAACTTAAAGAATGTGTAAAACGTCTGTGACTCATTACTTCTGTGGGACTAAAATTCCCACGATGATCAGTTTTATTCATAAAGTCACAGCCATTGCAGTGTCACCAGAGTTACGTAATCGTGATTTTCATCACTCTGTGTCAGCTTCCCACAAGCAAAGTCAATGGGGAAGCTGGCAGGAAGTCAAAAGTCACTCCCACTGCTTTCTTAATCTTCCCTTGGTCATTCTGTTTATTTGTTTAGGTAAGTAAATATTGACTTATTATTGAAGCTTGCTGCCACAGTTATTTTTCTATTTATGATACATATTCTTCTAGATGCTCACAGGACTATCCAAGCTTTGGGTTAAAAAAAAAAATAGCCTAAAATGTAACACTCATTCTGGTCATATCGGAATGCATTACCTTTCTCTTAAAGGATGATCCAACCGGTTTGACTAGTACCCTCTAAATTGGAGGAAAAGATAGGAGTGGGGGAGATTCCGTTTTCTACATGTTCTCTGTCTCTTTCTACTCCATAGACAAGCCCACCGTTGTGAATCCTCCAGAAGTAGTGGAGGGTTCAGAAGCAGAGCTGCGCTGTGAGGTGCCTGACAATTGTCCAGACATGAAACCTGTCATCACGTGGATAAACTATGAGAATTTGGCTGAACATTCAGTCTATGCACAAATAGAGGAAGAAGGTGGCACTTGGTCGCTAATCTCCATCCTTAAGTTCCTACCACTGCGTGAGAACCACGGCCATGAGGTGGGCTGCAAAGTCAGCTACCCCAACACCACTTTTGAGTTTGAGGGCTTCTCGACACTGGATGTCAAATGTGAGTTGGACGTTGATAAGGAGCACTTTTAAGGCAGTTTGCCATCTTAATCTTGGAGAACGCTGGAGGACTTCTGCCACAAGACTTGATGGACTCGGGCTCTTTAATTACCTCCATACTATGATACATCCTGACGTGATGTTGCTTTTCTGCAACCATTTAAAAGCAGAACTAGAACCGCGGCTCAACATGTAATAAATTATTAAACAGATAGTCCTTGACTTACAACAAATTGGTTTAGTGATCGTTCGAAGTTGCAGTGGCACTGAAAAAAAAGACTTACGACTGTTTTTCACACTTAAAAGCATCCCCAGGGTCACATGACCAAAATTCAGATGCTTGGCAACAGGCATGTATTTATGATGGTTGCAGGGTCCCGGGGTCATGTGATCACCTTTTGCGACTTTCTGACAAAGTCAGTGGGGAAATTAGATTCACTTAACCATGTTACTAGCTTAATAATCGCAGTGATTCACTTAACAACTATGGCAAGAAAGGTCATAAAACAGGGCACAACTCACTTAACAAGTCTTGCTTAGCAACGGAAATTTGGTCTCAACTGTGATCATAAGTCAAGGACTATTTGTAGTATCGGGAAATGCCCAACATCAAGATACAATTCTGTCTTTCACAAAATAACTATGGTGAAAGAAAGCCCTGTTTTCTAATGTAAAAGTCCATAATTTCAATTAAGATGGCTCAAGCTTCTGTCCCAGAAAATTGCTTCCTATTCTGCATGGGTGGGAGAGATTAGCAGTTAATTTAGCACTTAATTGTGTGGTAATTAATGGATTCCTGGCGCCTGTGCCATGTGAAAAGCATTTTTTTTTGTTCCTGATTTAATTTTAATGTATTCTTTTTTCCTTTTTTTATTGTCAAAGATGATCTGCTTTGCAAGTCACATTCCTCAAACGCGCATATTTCATTTCTCATGAGACTTCCTTCATCTCTAATCAATGTCACTTTCTCTTCCATGCAAATACAAGTAACTGGGAATATATGATTTTAAGTGAAAAATGACCCAGAGTGCTAACAGCTTCTCACCCACTTGTCATTTTTCCCTCTTAAATTCTGAATCTGCTTTTAGTTCATATACAAACAAAAAAGCTAATGTAGCCAGGGAAACGTTACACACAAACATAAAAGTACTTTTTTTTAAATTAGACAGCTATCCACCTTCTTAAAGGCCTTGCAATCTCATCATTTAATGGAATAAATTTGCTCAAATTCTGCTTTTGTTCACATAGGGAACAAAGGGGGAAAAGTACTAATTGGACCGTGAGCAAGAAAGTCAAGATAGCAATAGCACTTAAACTTATATACCGCTTCATAGTGCTTTTACAGCCCTCTCAGCCCATTGCTCCCAACAATCTGGGTCATTTTACTGACCTCGGAAGGATGGAAGTCTGAGTCAACCTTGAGCCAGTCAGGATCGAACTCCTAACAGTGAGCTGAGTTAGCCTGCGATATTGGATTCTAACCACGGCACCACCACAGCACTCATGATGATGATGATGATGCAATGCCCATAAAACACAACAACAAAAACAGTTTTGGTTGCCCTAATGGGTTTGCCATCCTGAATTTTTTTGACCATACTCGGCAGATCCCTTTCTTACTACCTTTGTCTGCTGCAGAAAGAAAACTGGATATGCGCCCAAAGCCGATCTCTTTATCTGTCCTTTGCAGATCCACCCCGTATCCTGCAAGTGAACTCCTCCGTAGAAGTCCTACACGGTGCTCACGTGTTCTTGATGTGCATTGTGGACAGCAGCCCCATAGCCATGATTACCTGGCTCCGAGAAGATGAAATTCTCCACGAGGACTTAGCTGGGAACCTCACCCTCTACCTCGACAATGTAACACACCTGCAGGACGGCATCTACACTTGTGCGGCAGAGAACATTTATGGCAAAGACAACCACTCCCTTGCCATGTCTGTGCTGTGTGAGTGCTAATCTAGGGCTGTGGAATGGAATCCCCATTCTTGGATAAAGCCTACTTTTATTTATTTATAAAATTTATTTGCTGCCCATCTCATATCCAACAACTCTGACAGCGAGCAGAACCTGGAATCCATTCACGCTACCCAAAGTTTTTATGACGTCCTTTAAAATTTGTAGACTTTTGAGTAGCTTGAATGGGTTCCAGGTTATGCTCGCTGCCAGTATCTTGGATACATTTTAAAGTTTAAAATGTAAAAAATAAAAATGGAAGGATAAAGTTGTGCTCTCAACCCTGGAATATTACAGAGCTGGATATATATTTTTTCAGCTCCTTTTAATTTGTCTTTTTTTAAGTAAAAAAAATGCATTAAGACTATCAAAAGCATAGCATGAGGACTTTAGTGTGTGCATGTGTGTGTTTGTAATTACAGCAGAATTTCTCAACCAGAAACTTGAGGATGGGTATACTTTGTTTCCCAGAATTCCCTAGCCAGCATGCTGCCAAAGTTGAGAAGCAATGAATTAGAGAATTACATCCACATGTACTCTGGATATTTCCATGCCACCACTGTTTTCATTTATCTGTACAAAACATATTGAAACTGAGTAGCGATCATCTTTACATGCTCAGAAACCCTGGGAAATGCAGGAATCACAGCAAAGTGACCTCAACAATTAACTAATAGCAAAGTATGAGAAAAAGATTTTTTTTCTGGAGACCAGAGAAAAAGATTTAGAGGCCACATGTTAGCCACAGACCATTGGCTATCCATACAGTACCTATCACTGGAGGTTTTCAAGAAGAGACTAGACAGTCACTTGTCTGAAATGGTATAGGTTCTCCTGCTTGAGCAGGGGGCTGGACTAGAAGACCTCCAAGGTCCCTTCCAGCTCTATTCTGTTCTACCCTACCCTACCCTAGGGACGCGGTGGCTCAGTGGGTTAGGACGCTGAGCTTGTTGATCAGAAGGTCGGCAGTTTGGCGGGTCGAATCCCGAGTGCCGCGTAACAGAGTGAGCGCCTGTTACTCGTCCCAGCTTCTGCCAACCTAGCAGTTCGAAAGCACGTAAAAACGCAAGTGGAAAAATAGGGACCACTACGGTGGGAAGGTAACAGTGTTCCGTGCGCCTTTGGCGTCTAGTCATGCCAGCCACATGACCACGGAGACGTCCTCGGACAAGTGCTGGCTCTTCGGCTTTGAAACGGAGATGAGCACCGGCCCCTAGAGTCGGAAACGACTAGCATACATGTGCGGGGGAACCTTTACCTTTACCGTACCCTACTGTACTCGACTCTGATATTGCTAAATTTGAAGGAGTTTCAACATTGCTTAAATCTTTGAAAGAACATCTTTTGAACCATTCTGGGATGAGGAATCTGCTCTTAGTTAGGGTGACCATTTGTACCATGTTTTGGTAAAAAAAAAAAGAAGCATATTCTTCCTGACTTGTATCCCTGCAGATGCTCCGTGGAAACCAGTAGTCAATGGATCAATGGTGGCCATTGAGGGAGAGCCTGTAACTATTTTCTGCAGCTCGCAGAGCAGCCCTGAGCCAACGATCACCATCTTCAAAGACAAGAAGGCATTAGCTACGGGGATCTACCGAAACCACGTGGAGTTGGAGTTTGAATCCGTGTCGCACGAAGATGACGGTGAATACTGGTGCACAGCAGAGAACCAGTTTGGCCAGAGCAGCACTGCTTTCAATCTCACCGTTGAATGTAAGCACTGGCCTTGTGCCCTGAGAGACCTCAAGACCTCAAGCATATTTTGGGATTGGGTAGTGTGTGCTGCTGGATCATGCACTTTGAATGCAGCTATGAGCTCTGTTATTTCCAATGAAAGATCCTTTCTTAAAGCTTTGGGGAACTGTTGGCAGTAAATTTAGATAAAGCTGGAGATGAGGGACTAGCTAATTTCTCCTCTGCATTATTGTGGACCTGGAGCAATGCCTCTCCCCATTTATTCTCTTTTCCCTGATGTATTCGTTGGAAGTGTACATCCAAAGAATGTGGACCAACCCATTGTTCTGTCATATGCCTTTGCATAAATAGAGGGGTTTCCATACAGAGGACTTCTGTAGTCCAAGAAAGCTCTTAAGAGCCGTGATGACACAGTGATTAGAATGCAGTATTGTAGGCTAACTCTGCTCACTGTCAGGAGTTCGATCCTGACCAGCTCAAGGTTGACTCAGCCTTCCAGCCTTCCGAGGTCAGTAAAATGAGGACCCAGATTGTCGGGGACAATATGTGGACATTTGTAAACCACTTAGAGAGTGCTGTAAAGCACTATCAAGTGATATATAAGTCTATTGCTATTAGTTCATCCTGTGATTGCACTTCAGCCTCTTCTTTTTCTCCACAGTTGCTCCCCGTATTCTTCCGGACTCCAAGTGCACTGCTGCTCGGGATACAGTGAAATGCGTCTGTGCGGCCAAAGCCAACCCAGAAGCTATAATCACCTTTGAGTTGCCCACTCGCAATGTGACGGTCAATGAGACTGACCGGGAGTTTGTGTACTCCCAGAAAACAGGCTACGTTGTCACCAGCATCCTGACTGTTCAGAGGGAGGTGGACTCTCAGCTCTACATAGTCTGCTCTGCCAGGAATCTCTACGGCATCAAGAACCAGCAACTCCAGTTCCATCACTCCAGTGAGAGTCCCTGCAGGCAAACATCTCCTCTGATCCCTCTGGTGCTCTTCCTCAATCTATTGGGCCATATGGGCCTCTAGGTCAGCCTCCCCAGGGCTGTCATCAAGGGCCAGCCTTATTAGTTGTCTGCCAAGGCTCACACACCAATATTGGCCCACTGCAAAGCCAGCACCCCCCTGATCTTGCTGGGTCTCCCCCTGGCTGGGTCTCTTTCCTATTCAGTTGCCCTCTTCAAGTGAGAAGGCAATGACTACTACAAAGAACCACAACTTTTGCTTACCTTGCCGTCTCCCTCTGGACAGGAATATGAATTAAACCTAGTGTTAGAAGGCAAAGTGTTGAAAAGAAGTTCAACAAATTGGCCAACTTTAGCCTGGCAAATAAACAATCAAAAGATTATGTGTTAGAAGTTTTCTATCAGCTGGGCTTTCACCTATAGGTGAGAGACCAAACTTGGTTATCTCTGATTCCAAAGAACCTAAACTATCACCATTAAATTGCAAGCAAAAAATATTTTCATTATATACCATACTGGCTAGCAGAGTGGGACAGGCAGGAGGTATAGAAAATTCCCCCACAAAAAAAATGCAGATCAGTCATGTGATTGCAGGACACTGCAACCAGACAAAAATGTGAGCTAGTTGCTGCCAAGCACCAAAATACGATTGTCAACATCCAGCTCGAGAATCCAAATAAAACTCCAGGTTCATTCCTTTACAAAAATCTTACTGTTTATTGAATACATGGCATGGTAATGTTGAAGCAAAACTAACTCTGAGGTTCCCAGACATGAGTTCATAGAATTAAACAATAATTTCTCTGGCCAAACCCCCACTCTCTCACGTAGTCCATGTAAACAATTTCACTTTGTTATGGGAACCATCTGCTTCCTCTCCACACTTGCTATAGAGGTTTTGTTTCTCCATCTAATCAATTCTAAAGCACTTACTTGAAACAAAGAGGCATATAGGTATCAACGTTTCATTTTTGACAGTGATCATGTGACTGTAGGGGAGGGTGCAGCTTCAAAGATGAGTCATGAGTAGCTTTTTCTCTCATAGCTTTGAACAGTTGTTAAATAACTAGTTGTTAAGCAAGGGCTACCTGTATTAAAAATCCTTTTGAGCCTCTTCTAATTCCCATTTCCTGACCTCCTCTTTTTTGTGCAGGAGATCCAGTGATTCCATTGATCCCTTGTTTTTTGCAACAGTGAGATCTGTGTAACATGCCCTGCAAATCCAGCTGAGGTTTACTCAACAACCACCATTAAAACAAACTGGTATTGGTGCCATGTATGAACTGACCTTTGATCCCATATTCCTGGTTTACGTTCTACTATCATCTTGTCTCTTTATATGGTTTCTCTTTGCATTCACTTTCAAAACTTTCTGTTGACCCGTACCTTCCTTTCTTCCAGACAGTCTGATGTGGGCAAAGGTTGGACCAGTGGGAGCGGTTGTGGCCTTTGCCATACTCATAGCTGTGGTGTGCTATGTCAGCCAGGCCAGAAAAAAGTAAGTTTTGGGGAGAAGAAAAATCTAAACCCAAATTCCTTTGGTTTATCCACAACTGAAAATGGTTTTTCTTATGACTCTGAGATGCAAACACAGAGCAGGGTTTCCAAGGTAGTAGATCACCAATCAGGATTTGTGAGCACACTGAATCAAGGGGGGGGGGGTGTCTTAAAATCCACAGTATACACAGCCATCATTGGTCAGCTTTGCAGTAAACCAGTGTTGTTCAATTTGGCAACTTGACAACTCCCAGAATGGAACTGAAGCTGGCTGGGAAATTCTGGGAGTTGAAGTCTACATATCTTCAAGTTGCCAAGATTGTAAAACACTGCATTAAGCCATAGTTAATGCTTCTTTAACTATATTTTGGTGTATTATCCGAATCAAAGTTCAAAGCGATGCATATATGTAAGCTTATCCTTAATGAGGAGCCCATATTAATTTCCAGACAAGCTGATTCAGAAACTCAACTTACAATTGTAACTGACCCCCACCCCAATTTCAAAAGTAAGTTGTAGCAGTCATAAAGTGGGTCACTTTGTGACTGCATCCAACTTTTGCCCTTTTTCAGGGCAGTCATAAAGTGAACACGCTGTTTGCTGTTGGAAGGGTTTTTTTGCCAGAAACTGGAAGTAAATACTGGTTTTCCAGCACAAACATCATAAATCACAGTCGTGTGACACAGGATACTGCAAACTGTCATAAATGCACGCGTCAAATGTCAGAACTTTGAATCTGAATTGTAGATCCCGTTTAGCTTCAAGCAGTCACTAAGCAACCAGTTATAAATTGAGGACTACCTGTTTTATGTTGTTCTAAGTCTTACGTTATTGGGGCAGTTGATATTGTTATTGTAATTATTCGCATTTCCCCAGAAAAAACAATGAAAATCCTGGCTTTGGGCAAACAGAAAACCCTCCTGTTGTGTACAGCGGAGACTACAGGACTCCAGGCAATCTGGAAAAATCAGAGGTACGAAGTTGCTTTTTGTAGGATTGCGTTGGTGGGTCCCCTCCCTGCAATACACACAACCTCTCTCACACAATCTCTCCTCTGTCTCTCTTTTGCTGCCTAGCCACAACTGCTGTAACTTACTTCTACCTATAGGCTGATTCCATTCCCATCTTCTGGAAGGAGAGGACATACTCCTCTCAGCTCAGTATTTTAGAATGAGGCAAACCAGAGAGCTTCTTTAGGGAAGTAGGATGGATGCTTTCCCCTTTAGGCCTTTTCTGGGACAGTACAGGCAATTGCCCTTAGATCCACCCATGGGAAGTGCCCTTCCAAAGGATGCTTTGTTTTGGATATGGTCAGAGAGGGGATTACTTTTTCTTCCTGGTTTTTTTGCACTCAAGTCAGAAGCACCAAGGTGCTTCCTGTGGAAAGGATTAGCTGGTGACATCACCATTGTCCTGGGGATGCCCAGTTTAGCTCTTTTCGTGTCCCCAGCAGGAGCTAAACAAGAGCTTAACCCTCACCCATGACAGCTCTTGGGTTTCGAACGTGGTCTTGCTAAACTCCTGCCCAGCATTCCAACCACTTGAGCCACCGTGTGCCTTGGTTCTTCCTGGTAGCAGCCCCAAACTCCTTACTTGGAGTTTGCTGGCCTATTGATTTCAGCATAAAAAAAAAAGCAAGAGCAGACCCAAAATATGACCTTGACAGGACAAGACACGAGAAGAAGCTCAGATGGCCGTTCTGCCCTACATCACTGTCACGGCCATGACCTATTCCACAAAGATCCCACGGTTTCAATCTCTCTCCCTGAATTAGCAATACTTCACGGCACCCCAAACTCACTTCTTGGCAGGGTGGAGTTTGTCCAAGTTTCTCCTGTTGAGTCATTCGTGACTACTCTTCCTTTTCTAATAGTCTAAAGAGATCTGCTCCCTGGAAAGCCACTGACCTGGCCAAGTAAGTATGGACTTCCCTGTCCACGTGTAACATTGTCATCCTCTCATTGCCTCCTCCTCCTTTACCATAAATGAAGAATACATGCATGTTTTTATGGGCTTTTATGTCCCTTCGTGGCAGGAATCTAAATGTCTTGTCTGGGATAAGAAGCTAAGCAAGGTTGGGCTGGATTATGAATTTGGAAGGGACATCTCCAGGGAATTCCAGCGATGTAGGCTTGATTGGAGAGTTGAATACCTCAGAAGAAGACAGAGACAAACCATTTCTAACCTGGTGACAACTGCATGGACACTCCCATGAAGTCACCAGGAGTCAAACAGGATGCAAAGGAGACGTTATCTTTTAAAAAGAACTTCAGGAGGCTAAGAACATACTGAAATATATAACAAGCTCTTTTCTAAAATCCAGTTTGGAAACAAAGCCTAGAGAGAAATTAATAGAATATTCAGAGGAAGAATCACAACTTGTGGAAAAGAAACTGATTTTTTCCTTATAATTCTTTTTTTAAAAAAAATCCTCCTCATCTTTGCTCTTGGCATTGCCCTCTCAAGACTGACTGAAGCATATTAGACCCACTTCTATGAAAACTGGTCTATGGCTTTCATTTTTATTCTGTTTTTTTTTTGCCACTGGAGGCCACATTTCTTTTTCATGTTATTATTTTTAGTTCAAAAAACTGCCCGGCATATGGTAGTAACATCTCTGAAGAAGGCACGGCCAGATTTTTCTGCTCTGCTTTTTCACTTTTGAGAGGGAGATGTTTTTCAGAGGAAAATAGATGTGTTAAGTCTGTTAAACCATTAACCTAGCTATTTTTCTTGTCATGTTTTTCTGCTGTACAAATAGGGTTTTTGCAGTGAATATCACTTCAATTGGATTTTTTTTTGCATGCATGCATGCATTTCCCATGTCTGCAATTTGAAGGCAAATTCTATGTTGGCTAAGGGTATTTCCGACTTGAAAAATCACCCTTTTTGACATGGCTCATCTTGCATTAACAGTTGTCCTATCTGCACACAGATCATAAGCAGTTCCAAAAGCAGCTATTGAATGTGTTGTGTGACAATATGTTTGCGTCAAATATTTTGTCGTGTCTGAATATTCAGATATTACTTGGGGGGGAAAGGGCGATAGTTTTGTCAAGTTTCTGTAGTGTCTGTCACCGTCGCCTTCCTGGTATGTTGCATCTATTAGTGGATCTTGGTTAAATATTTGCATGTAAGTGGACGCTTGCCATTTGTGGTCTATTGTACATAGCATCCTGTCCTTTGATTCTACCATCTCAGGTCTTGCAGTGATATGCAACTTGTCTCCCCACCTCAGATGTTGCTGAACTACACCTCCTAACATCCCTTAACATTATTCCTGATGGCCAGGACTACTAGGAGTGTCCTCAGCAATATCTGGAAGCCCACTTTTGATTCTACTACAGGAGAGAGTTGGCACCAGCAATAACCTGATCTTGTTTGTTTGCTCACCTCCTCTTCCAGTATGGGCGCTGTGACAAACGGCTGTTGAACAAGCGTGAGGACCTGGGGATTGATTATGCCAACATAGACTTCACCAAATTGTCCACCAAGGACAAGTACACCCTGACGGAGGAGTTGGCTGAATATGCTGAAATCCGAGTCAAGTGA
Source organism: Vipera ursinii (assembly GCF_947247035.1). Classification (NCBI taxonomy): domain Eukaryota; kingdom Metazoa; phylum Chordata; class Lepidosauria; order Squamata; family Viperidae; genus Vipera; species Vipera ursinii. The sequence continues at coordinate 18,401,774 of NC_139523.1, read as the reverse complement.
GGCTTCTTCTCACCACGGCCTTTCTTCCCACTGGAACTATAGTAGTTGAACGAAACCCCAAGCCGTCACCATCATTGGGCTGGCCATCCATCATCTCTCAGGGGACTCCACACTATCCACTGTTTTTGATATTCTGATGTTCACACTCCAAAATATGGGGTGGATTTTCATTTCCTGGAGAGTTCATACTGAAGATCACACTAATACGGATTAGGGTTCCCCTTCTCTCTCCCACACACAAACCCCACAAGTAAACACTTGTCCTTTTGGCCAGCCTACAAGTTAGTTACAGAATGGTAAGAGGGCAGCTCTTTCTGCTTCTGCTGTGGTAAATTCCTAAATCTTGGATACCTAGTCTAATTTGCTAGCAAACGATCAAAGTAGAACATAATTCCAGGTCATAATCATAAGGATCAAATTGACAAATCCAGAATAGCTGTGTTCTTAGGTATCCCTCCATCTGATGGGGTTCCATGAAAGAGGTTGGGTTTCTATGAGAAGTCAATGGATTGGTTTTCACCACAATACCCAGGAGCCTTGATCCTTCTTATCAAGGCTGATGAACATAAGCAGTAGAGTTGGTTCTCTATCTGTCCAATATTCACTTCACATTCCAGATTCAAGCTGGAAAAGAAATCAAATTCTAGCTCACATGACTCAATAACTTTACGCCTTTGTCTTTAACAAAATAAAAAAGAAAGCAGGGGATGGTTTAGGCGCATCATTTATATCTACATGTATAAGACAGTGGACATTTACCACCCTGTTCTGATTCCAGCATCACAGATTTCAGGTTAAAAAGAAACAAAGTGATGAGATGACTGGAAATAATCACCTAGTGAATTCTAGCATCTTCAGTGCACCAACTAGCTATGGTTGAAGAAATATAAAGCCTGCCCAGATGCTGTCCTTTTGACATAGCAATGGTTGGGTGACTCTAGACGACGCTATGAATTACTAGCATGGAAATGACCTGTGATTCATTGTCAAGCCATTTTTACCAGATATAGGTAATGTAAAATTGGATCTAAGCATATTTGTTAAGTAGAGAACTAACTTCTGTTTCATAGAATGTATGTTCTGTTTCATCAAGGGTTTCCTTCTGCACCCCATAATAGTCCCCAGTGATACATTCCCGTTGTTGTTAGCATGACTAATGAAAGTGCTGTGTGTTTTGCTGAGCAATTGGATATTGTATTCTGTAGCATCCACTCAGTTCTGTCTGCAGCTTTGCCTTTTGAGAAAAAGTGCCCTTTCCAGTAAGTAAATTTGTTGGGCAAAAGATCCTCTCTTTCCTCTGCTTGTTCAATCTCAGGAAAACAGAAGGCTGATCTCTGATGTTTTAAACCCAACAAGAATCCCATTGGTTTTGATGACACTGGAAGGTTATGGAAGAAATACCTTGGATCTTTCATTATTTGCTGAAGACCTATGATTATGTTGAAAACCTTGACTGTTCATCCTCATGGTCATATAGTAAAGCTTTCCAATCATAAAGCAGTTTTACCTACATAAATGGTGGGCTTCGCTTCACTTGATGTGTTCAAGCTGGGGCGAGATAACCATTTTGGGAGGATTTAATTTAAAAACCTGCACTGAGTAAGAGGTTGAACTTGATGTTTAAATGGCTTCCTCCATGATGTTATGACCACTATTGATTGGATGGCCACTTGAGGTAAGGAGAAATGGAAAACTTGACACTTTCTCCAAAAACTACAATAAGAGAATAGGTTGGTTAACAGCCACCCAAATGTGACTGTTATATGTTACAGGCACGAACATGTTAAGTTCTCCAAAGCCTGTGAACATTCAAAACCTGCTCAAAATGGTGGCATTTTGGTGAGTCTTTATGATTTTTGGAGAAACAGAGACCATTATCAGCCAGACAATGAAGTCAAAGTATCTAGTAAGCATTATTCCTTTTAATTTCCCCATTCCTTTCTTTATATCAGTGGCTTAGCAACAATTGTCAGTGAAAAAGGGACAAACAACTAGGATTTCAAGTATCTGAAGCTTTTCATGTTTTTAAAAATAATCTCATGAAAAATTTTTACTTCTTGGAAAGTCCCCAGGTCTATTGTTGCATTGAAGTAATGTTTACAGAACCAAATTCCAGTTTGGTTTTTAAATCAAGGTTCCTCCCAAATCCCCATCTGTTCCAACACACACATATCCTGTGTTTTTGTACTGTACAGAAAAAAGATACTGTATTTTGCTGATTAAGCAACGGTTGAATCATTGTTTTAAAAAGTTGTCAAAGTTGGTAATTCATGATTCCCAGCTGGGAAGGAATCCCCATCACTGACTTAATGAGATGGTGTTCCAATTCGTGTTTGTGAAGAAAAGCCAAAAAGCTATAATTGTCAGCGGGCAAGCTAATTCCAATCTCCTAACAAGAATAACACCTAACGTTTCAGGCAAAAGCATGGTTCTATTTATTGAAAAAGCACATTTTTTAAAAAAAAAACACCCTTTCATTAGAAGTCAGGGTTTGTAGGGGTAAAAAGTTGGAATCTAGTAACATGACCTAAAGATCTGGCAGTTTTGTCAAGGATCAGTTCAGCTGACCTCAGTGAAAATTACACATTAGGTCAAGGACGAGGAAACCTGTAGAACGCCATATAGTTAAGACTATACCCATTAGCCCTAGTTGCGACAGCCGGCGGTCAGAAGTGATGGGGAATTGATGTTTTATAATATTTTGGATAGTAATAAGCTCCCCATCACTGTCCTTGTAGCTACACTTTGAATGCAGCTCGGGAGCAACAGTTGAGAATAAGTCTCATTGAATAGCATGGTCCTTATTTCATACAGGATGGGATTCTATTGGTGAGGTATTTACTAAGGGATCAGTTGTACTAGTGATGGAAGTATTATCTTGAAGACTGATAGAAGTAAAACACTCTAACAATCTTCCCGTGAGTAAGACAGAGCAGCCCCCCAAAGTACCTTAGGGTATGTGGTTGAAGCAACAACTGTTGAGCGGGCTGAGAAGCTTCTTCACTTCTGATCAAACCTGTTCCACAGAGTTTTGGACCTCTGCAAGCTGGTGAATTTGCTTCTCAAACACAAGAGTAGGCTGAAGTATCTAAAAATGATCCTCAGCATTTGAAATCCTTTGTACCAGTCCAATTTTAGCAAAGATTAAGGTTGCTTTCCTTAAAGTAGCAGTATTGGGGGGGGGGAGACTTTCTCCCTCCAATCCCTGGGTTTAAACCCCACAGTCATGAAAATAGTCCCGCTGGATCAGGCTTAGGCCTCTCTAGCCAGCATTCCACCTCACTCCATCAGATGCATGTAGGAAACCCATGGATAAGAGGTCAAGGTAGGCCTCCTCTCCCATTGCTGATTCTAGTCACCTAGTAGCATGTGGAGATAGATTGTCCCATGCCTGAAAGCAGCATCAGGGCCAAAGGCCATTGACCTAAGAGTTAGTCTCACATCCTTTGGACGCCTTACAAACTAGTGGCTAAGATCACATCTTCTGGCAGCATTTTATAACATCTGTAGTCCTCTGATCAATGTTAATTCTTTTGCTAGCAAGTGTCCTTGAGTAGCATCTAGTGGTTCTAGTGTTATAGATAAGGAGAAAAATCTCTCCTGTTCATCCTTTCTTCACCATGCATCCTTATATAAACCACAATATTTCATAAGTATCTTTTCTCTAAGGCAGTGTTTCTCAACCTGGGCAATTCTAAGATGCATGGACTTCAACTCCCAAAATTCCTCAGCCGGCATCCTGAATCCACACATCTTCAGAGTTGCTAAGGCTGAGGAGAAACCGTTCTGAACCGTTTCAACCATTGCATCCCATCCTCATTTAGAAGTCTACATCTGATGGCCTTCTGCTTTTTAGGAGGCAGCCAAGCCTAGAGGACACCTGCATTTGTCCAACTTTTAGATCTTGTTTCTCCCGACTCCTGGAAATGTTAGATCAAATATGCTGAATTATAACAGCCATCATCCCCAACCAGTAAGAGTCTCTTCAAACAGGATTGGAGATTGGGGAATTGTATTACATTGCTTCTGAGGAACAACAGGCTAGTAAGATGGCCATTTAGATTTATTTTTTTAAAAAAAAGTCTCTCTATCTGCACGTGGGATTCTTTTCCGAGGCTTTCCTATCTTTGCCTTGCAAAAGGAAATTTTTCTGCACCAGGAAATGCCTTGGATTATAAGCTTTCTAAGTATTTTGAAACTGAAATGAATCCTTTGGGTATCAGGAGAAAGTTAATCTCTCATTAAAGCACTTCTGAAACAGGGTCTTTACACTGCTCCCAAATCAACTCAGATCTGATATTCTCATGCCGTTGCCTGCAGTCAGCAGCTGAGCTCTATCCCAAACATGCAATAAGTAAATAAATGAACAAAATAAATTGACCTTTCCTTTTGTGAGACCGAAGCCCTACAGAACTTGTGGATGGGTTGCTTTCTTATTGGGAGAATGAGTGTCTCATTTCACCATCAATTGATGTTTATAGTCTGAATGTTCATGCTCCTTAAAGAGTGATGGTGGCTTGCCAGTTATACAGATCCCTCTCATAGAAATCAGTCAATTTTTTTTTCAAATCTCCAAAGTCAGCTGCTGATCTACTTTTAAAACACTGCCAGAATTGGTTGAAATTGTTGTGAATTTTAAAAGTATTTCATCCCTGTTGCTTTCCTTTTTACTGCAAGGGATAAGTAGATGTGCAAAATTCTAGGCTGTTCCCCACCCACTGACTCCTCCTAAAATGGAGTACGGTTGTTTCCAATTTATTTTTCTTTTTTCTCATTTGTCAGATAGCTGCTAGTTTTTATTGCTCCGTAAATTTTCCTTTCATCCTTTCCTTTCACACCTCAGCCTCTCCCCAGCAACTTCTCCTGTCTGTCCTGCAACCTAGATTTTTTCTCTCTCTTTCTTTCCAGCAGCATGCAATCATGACTATAGTTATTAGTGAGACGGATGGGAATGATTGATTGCAAAACTGTTCGCATGCTATCCTTTCAGCATTACAAGTAGCAAGAGTCTTTAAAACTGATCTTTACTTTTTGCAAACGCTTTTTCCAAAGTGGATGGTCGTGGGAGGGAAGACATAAGGAGAGATACGGTTTTCATTGCTCCAAAATTGCAGTATCTTAAAATGGGGCAGTTGTTGAATATTTTTTTCTTTTTCTTTCTCTTTTTCTTTCTTTCTTTCTTTCTCTTTCTTTTTCTTTCTTTCTTTCCTTTCATTTTTCCATTCTTTCTTCGTCTTCCCCTTCCTTCCTTCCTTCCTTCCTTCTTTCCTATCTTCACCTTTTTTTCAATTTTTTTTTGCCTGTAATCTGATTTTATGATGAGCAGATATTACAAAGTTTGCAAGTTAATGTCAAACTATTTGTATGGATATGGGGAAAAAAGTGGTATGGAATTGCCCTTATTCTCAAAATTGACATTGTTTTTGAATGTCTTGTTAAAATTCCTGATTCCGAAAACATATTACTTGTATATCTCAAATCCATTTCTTCTTTTTCTTCAATGAGAAGCCATTGATACTAAGGCTGTGATCCACTAAGCTTTCCAAGATTATTTTTGAGAAGACATGTAGAACAGTGTTTCTCAACCTTGGCAATTTTAAGATGGGTGAACTTCAACTCCCAGGATTCCCCAGCCAGCCATGAATCAGAAAAAGCACATTATCAGATTTCCAAATTCAGCTAAGTAGTTGTGGGGAAAGGATTGCATTTGAATGCACACTTAGATAAGAGGCAGCAAGCCAGGAAAGAAGATCTGGGTTGGACATGGCCGCTTTCAAAGAATTTCTAACATCTCAAAATTGGGTCTGTGATTCCCTCCCACCCCCCACGCCCTGCTCACACTCTCTCTTGTACTTGTATCTGAATAGGTTCAACCTTAATACATATTCCAAATAAATTATTACATGATGTCCTTAGCTTTGGAACTTGCAAGCTTTATTGCATTTCAAATGTATGCATTTACAAAAAAAAATCAGCTTTAATGCATAAATGTTGTGGTTGTTTCATGTTATGTATGTTGTCCCTCCTTTTGTTGACAAAGACAGCAAGGGGGGGTTATCTGTAGCAGATTGTACTGTAATTTATTTCTTTGATAGGCACTTAATAGGGCTTCCTTAATTAGCAGGTCTGACTGTAAATAGACACCAGACAGAGCATTTTCAACCCACATACAATTTGCTTTTGAATTTCTTTTTAAAGCATCTTTTCTCATGTACCTTGCATGGAAAGGCAGAATTAAATCTCTGCAGTTGGGTCTGGATAAGCAGACAAAGAATCTGAAGATGAACTCACCTGTCCAATGTGCAGTATAAATTTAGGAAAATGCTGGGGTTTTTACGCCTGTAGTCCCACAATACAGCAAATGTCTAATGACTTTAATCCCTCTGACTTTGTATCCTGAAATAAAAGGTCTTTTACAAATCCATACACTAGCCCATCTCCTTGAATAGCATCTTCAGATACAGTAATCAAATCATCACTTTCCAACTAGAGACAACCAGTGGCAAAGCTGGTTTCAGAGTAGTAATTGTTTCCTCTCCTAAACATACCCTTTATTATTTTCTTTCCCTGCATCTTAGTATTAATGTGGTTATTTTAGAATTGTTTTGTGCCCAAATCCCCTCCAACACACTTCGCTTTTCAATCTAATGATAATATTTTCTTCATTTAAAAAAACAGTTCTTATGTGGATAAATATATATTTCACCAGAAACAGAATTGCTTTTCACACCAATGGATAGAAAACCAAGGTTTGTTCATCATACTGCCATGGTATGTTTTTTCCATAAACATACAGAATAAGAAAGACATAAGGCTTTTCATATTTTTAAAGACTCTGGTGTCTCTACTTTTTAAAAAAATTGACTGTAAATCACCCTTCTAATGCTGGTTTTGGCCATAATAAAAATTTCATTTGATATGGCAGATGGTTTGTTTGAAACATGGCCTTGGGAAAAGGGCATTCTGTTTTTCGGAATCTTCATTTAAAATAAGAGGGATGATGCTAGAAAACAAATCATAGCTCCTTGGTAATGCACATACTTTGCATTCCAAAAGCTGTGGGCATCACTCTCTACACTGAAAAGAACCAAAGACACAGAATTTAACAAAGATTTCTTTCATCAGGGAGAAGGACGTGTGGCATTTTGTAATATTTGCATTCATTCATAGGTGTTGGTTGAGTATAACTGGAGTCTTAAGTACCCTAATAAATGAAAAAAAAAAAACCTCCACTGTTCCCACATGAAATCTATACAGTATAGCTGCTACATGTAGGCTGCAAAACTCCAAATACCAGCAAAGGCAAAGAGTACAGAAAAATCTATCTCCGTCTTTTGAATGGTTGTTTGGGTTTTTGCAATCCAGATATGAAAGTCCTCACCCCACTTCAAGGAGACAGCCACCTTAAGATATTTTTCTGGGCCCAAACTCACCTATTTCTGTAATTGTTGAGTTACCCATAGCAAGAAGGACATGGTTACATTTCACAGGAGGCTATTCAGTTTCAAGTACATATTTGAACACTTGCTGCCCCAGATACCTGTTTCTATCAGCATGGAGGAACACAGAGATGACCACTTGGGCTCCATCTAGGACAGGGGTAGGCAACCTTGGCTCTTTTATGACTCGTGGACTTCAACTCCCAGAATTCCTGAGCCAGCATGGCTCAGCTTGGAAACCTCTCCCTTTCCCCTCAGCATGGCTGGCTCAGGAATTATGGGAGTTGAAGTCCACGAGTCATAAAAGAGCCAAGGTTGCCTACCCCTGATCTAGGAAAATGAGATAGCGGGGGAGGGGGGGATTAAAGCAGACATTTGGTATAAGGAGGAGGAAAGGACAAACTTTGTCAGGCTTCAAAGATTCTGTTTTTATAGCCCAGTAGGCGACCCACGGTCATCATTTCAGAGATATTTTTCTACACCATGCCTTCCTCACACCTTTGCACACCCAATTTTTTACCACCCCCACCCCACCCCGCCCCGCCCACCCCCACCCCGACCGTGTAATCAATACAGGCCAGCATCCCTTAATTTAAAGAAATGGGTTCTTGGTTGTTGTTGTTTTTTTAAAAAAAATCATTTAATCCGTTTAGCAGCGCTCAAGTTACATAAGAAACACTAACAACACACCTGGCTCATTGGAGTTGGGCAACTAATGTTAACAAACCAACATATAAATAAATCCAAACAAACAAGATAATAACCTATTTCTTAATAGGCAATAAGTCTGTCTGAATTTACAATAAATAAATATACCGCACGTTGAATGACGTATCATGGTTAGCAATTTAAGAGGAGCGTTCGTACAGCATGCTAAAAGACACGCAAGTGACGCTACACTCAACGGGCGCGCCTGCTTTACACACATAACGGCTTAGCTTTAATTATTTTTTAAACCCTGGTTTCTTTTTACTTCACAAAACCGCCCTTTAAGCGCACCCGTACGCTTTGCTCCGTTGACTGCAACCAGAAACCACCCAATTGCAAGAGACCAACGTCTCCGCCCTCCCGTACTTTCCAAGAGATTTCCCTCAGAGGCTCTTGGACCACAACTCCCATCGCCCCCCCCCGCGGAAATAGCCAGGGCTCGTGGTAGCTGTAGTCCATCCCCTCTTGGGTCTTCAGCCCTAGCGGGTAACCACAAACTACACTTCCCATAAGGCATCGCGAAGGGCGTCGCTCGCCCGGCAGAAACTTCCTCAGAAAAACCGCGCGCGGGGCGAACCACATTTCCCAGCGTGCTCTGCGGGGGGCGGAGTCTGCCTCGAACGGCGCCGTAGTTTGAGACGGAGGCGGGCGATGGCGGCCGGCAAAAGGGGCGCGGGGCGCGGGGCGGCGCAGACAGGGGCATCGCTGGCCGAGGACCTCAGGCGCTGGGCGGCGGAAGAGATGAAGCTTCCTCCGGGCAAAGTTCCCTCCCAGAAGGCCGCACGCAGGTGGGTGAACGTGGGTGAAAAGGGGCGAGAGTATTTCTGAGCATCTGCAAAGTGCTCTGCCAGTCTGCTGGGTGTAGTGAGAATAAACCTGTCGAGCACGGTGAGCCCTGCAGATTGGACTGGAGCGGGTGGATCGCTCCTCTCCTACCCTGGGTTCCCTTGCATCTTAACGTGGTTCCTGAATTATTATTTTTGATAATAAATTTAATTGACGCTCAACCGCAGATGAAGAATGAATGGGTTATGTACAGGCAGCATATAGAATAGAATATCTTTATTGTCATTGTGTATCTCACAGCGAAATTAAGTGCTGTCCACAGTGCACACTACACACAAGTAAAATCCGCAAGTCAAAACACACATTATATACACACATTCTATTCACCATTGTGCTGCCCCTCATATTGCACTTCAATGTTGCACTAGACAGTAGTATTTAATATGGCTACAGCTCTGGGATAAAAACTTATTTTTCAGTCTGTATCTTGTGCCAGATGGTAATAGTTCAAAAAAAAAGTATGTTTTAGGATAGGATTGTAGGTTCTAATAATTTGGACTTCCTGTCTGGAAATATTTTGACAAGTATGCGAAATTGTATGATACAATTACCAACATCATGGATTTTTACTTCTTCCTCTCTCTCATTCTTCACCCTCAGAATGTGCTCAGGTCAGTGTGCTGACATCTGGAAGTATATCATCCGCCACATTCATCATCAGAGGTAGGAATAGCAAGATGGAGATCAGATAGTCAGAATTTTCCTTGGGGCTTCTACCTTTGTTTGGTCTGTGTCCTTTGAAGGGTTTAGAATTCTAGATTTGAAGTCCAGAACTCGGCAAAGGATTTGGACTACAGATCAAGGAGTAGAGGAATTTCTTCCAGCATAGACAGCTATAGATCTTTGTTTGGCATCTTATCTGGCATTCATTGCTAACAGTCTCGAAAGAAAATGGGCAGCTTTCAAAAAGAGGCTCTATTCTCTGAGTTAAGAAAATAGAAATTCTGTATTTGTACAATACTCAGTAGCCAAATGAAATGGCTTAGATAATGGCCTGGTTCGTGTAACATTGTAAGATTGTGGCTGTGTTTCCTTTAAGTAGATGAAACACAAATTGAGTATTAGCATGGTCTTGCCGGCTATGAGGGACGCGGTGGCTCAGTGGATTAGGATGCTGAGCTTGTCGATCAGAAGGTCGGCAGTTTGGCGGGTCGAATCCCGAGTGCCGTGTAACAGAGTGAGCGCCTGTTACTCATCCCAGCTTCTGCCAACCTAGCAGTTCGAAAGCACGTAAAAATGCAAGTAGAAAAATAGGGACCACTACGGTGGGAAGGTAACAGCGTCCCTAGAGTCAGAAACGACTAGCACGCATGTGCGGGGGAACCTTTACCTTTACCTTTAACCGGCTATGTAAACCCAACCACAGTGTTATTCTTCCCTTTGTTTTACAAGTATATAGATAGCACTCCAGCAGAACATTCTTTGCAATGTTTTGCAGCAGGGCTTAATTCTGTTGTTTTGACCCACGTTATTCTGCGCCTTAAGCACATTTTTCAGAATGAATCCTGTGCCCTGTTAAATGCTTTCATCTTGCTTATATTGCAGGACTGTAAAGAAGATCCGTGGGAACATACTGTGGTATCCTTTTCTTAACATCTTCTCTCTAGAGCCCAGTTTTCTTCTTTCTTTCCCATAATGGGCTTGAGAGATTAACCCTGAAACACTCAACTATCATGAATACTTTTCACCCAATGCCTCCTATTGGTTGGAGCAAAACAATGAAAACTATTGCAATAATAATATAGTCTTAAAGCACCTCAGTTCTTTAAATCTACTGCCAATAGTGGAAAGAGAAAGAGATTTAAAAGTCTAGCTCTAATCACACAGTTTTGCTGGAACACTGACTAACCCAGTGCTTCTCAGTCTTGCCAACTTGAAGATGTGTGGATTTCAACTCCCAGAATTCCTCAGCCAGCTGAGCAAAAGTCAAAAGTCCACACATTTTCAGGTTGCCAAGCTTGAAAAACACTAGCCAATGCCACGCTTCTCTGATATATGGGACGTGGCAATCACCCAAGGGCTCCCCCTTCATAAGATGCAAGTCCTCCCTTGCCGGCTAAAATTAACACCTAATAAAGCTGTTTCTTGTCCTGTGGTCGAAAAGGGATTGTGATCTTGGAATCTCTTGAACTTCTGGGAAGAGTCTAGGATTTTGCTTTGTATACATTCTAGGGCCAAAGGGCAAAATCGGTGCAGAGTAAGCGATTGAAATATGAGAGCGTTGTTCAATATTCTACACAGTTTAATACTTGCAGATGGAACAATCCATTACGTTTATTCAGGGGGAAAAATTGGCAATCAAAAGTTGTAAAGGGTGTAGGGCAGGGGTAGGCAACCTTGGCTCTTTTAGGACTCGTGGACTTCAACTCCCAGAATTCCTGAGCCAGCCATGCTGAGGGGAAAGGGAGAAGTTTCCATGCTGAGCCATGCTGGCTCAGGAATTCTGGGAGTTGAAGTCCACGAGTCATAAAAGAGCCACGTTTGCCTACCCCTGGTGTAGGGAATGGCTTTGAAAAAAATCAGAGAAGAGGAGCTTGAGCCCAGGCCAAGAAAATAACTTGAGAAGATTTTCAGAGAACCCTTCCCTATTTCACGTAAAGATAAAGTGAGGGGTGGGGGAGGACATTCAGACTTGCCAGATTCTTTTCCTAGAGCTGTCCCAATAAGAATAGTCCTGACCAATATGGCGCTGGTCTACGTTTATTGAGCTGACAAGTGTGCACCAAGGGAAATTTTGCCATGTTTCAAAGATGTCAACCATAATACAGAGTCTTTCTGCTCCCTCTGACCAGCTGCTCCCTTTCAAAAGGAAAACGTGCTGGTTTTTTATAACCTTACACAAGGCCTTGCCCAAAGGAATTCCAAACAAGTTGAAGATTTGTGTCCTTGATCCTATTTTTTTTTTGTTATCTAGGTATCAGCAGATGGAAAAAGGTGAGGTGAGTGAGAACAAAAGGAAGCAAAACATTTGCTTTGCCTCCAAAGCTTTGGGCCTGTAGGTGGGGGAGTGTGGCTCACCTAATGTTAGACTACCACATCTTCCGTCAACCTTGACCTGGTGGCCAATGGAATCCAGCAATAGCAGGAAAATCACGGGCGTGGCTTCCACCACTTGGAAAGGTCCATGCTTGAAACTATTGGCAGTTAGTGCAAAGAGGTGTGAGTGACCTGGGCTGTTTTCTGCGACAAGTTCTGCAAGGACTTTTTTGGTCCTCCAAAGGACGAGCTTCCAGCTGTGGAAGCTTTTTAAAGAAGGAGTGGGAGGGATCGTTCTGTGACTCTGCTCAAATAGGAAGCAAGAACTAAAAGATGGGGAGCTGGCCTTCTTGGTAACGTTAACAGATTCATCTTTCTTCTCAGGGCAAGCCCAGCGACTCTGAATCAGACAAAGAACGCCGCAAGCATCTAACTCAGGCCATTTCTCGCTTGAAGGAAGAAATACAGCAGGTGGACCTTCAGATCGAATTGGCACAGCGCGAGCTTGTAGCCAGTGGTGAGTTGAGAGCAAGCCGCGGAAACATTTGGATTCCGCTGTGAACTCCTCGGAGGACTGTTGAGTTGGGTTTATAAGCCCCCTTGGCTGACTCACCGCATCCAAGTACACCAAACAGAACAAGCTGAGCCTCTGTGGCAGGTTCAGCTGCGCACATTTGCACACTCTGATTTGCAACTCTTGTTCTTGGGCATCTAGAGGTCAGCCTGGAAACGACTCGGGAAAAGATCCGGGATGCCAAGCAACGCAGTTTGCTCCTAAAGGCCTACTCCACACGGGTCACAGCAGAACGCCAACAATTGAACAAGAAAGCTGCACAAGTCAAGGGACGTTTGGAGCAGTTGGAAGAAAAGTATGGACTCAGTTTCTAGGTCCCTTTACCACCTCGGCGAGAGGGGATCTGGCAGCCTCCTAGTTGTTGGAGGAAGAAAGGGTGATTTGCGGTCACATGTATTCAACTATGGCTTGATTAACCATGGATTAGCGAGTGGACGCAATATGCTGGATTCAGGCGATATGCTAAGGCAGACTTCCCTAGGTGGCAATTTCCAGAAGTGTGGAATCCTAGAATGACGAAGGAATGATGGGCGTAGAAGTCCACGTTTCTGGAATTTGCTAAACCGGTGCACAACCCGCTATGTCATACATGTCAAACACAAGGCCCAGGGGCCAGATCCGGCCCGCGAAGTGGTTTCATGTGGCCCACGAAGCCATCCTGGAAACAGTGAGAGAACGACCCCCACTGCCTTGGCCCTCGCCCAGAGACCCTCAGATCTGTCCCACTCCTGCCCAGGCCCCCATAGGCACCCTTGATGTGAACGATGTAGAGCTGGCCACGCCCACCCAGTAGGCCATACGCACTCTAGCCACGCCCACCCAGTAGGCCACACACCCAAGCCATACCCACCCGGCCCCTTGAGGGCAACCGCAATGCAGATGTGGCCCTCAATAAAATTGAGTTTGATACCCCTGTACTATGTTATGAATTGACGCAATGTGTGTGTGTGACCCAAGCCGATCTCTCTTCAGCCAGCTAGCCTGGAGAAGAAACTCGGTGCCATTCAAGTGTGGAAAGCAGATGTCCAGCTCAAACTCTCTCGTGGATTTCTTTCAGGAAAGCCAAGATGGCCGCCGTGTGTTTTAGTGACAAACACCCAGAGTCTCGGTTCCCCATCTCGGAGCCTGAAGTCCTGGTAAGGCCTGATGACTACTTTACAGGGTAAAACAGAGAGAGAGAGAGAGAAAAGGCTTTAAGTTGTACTTGGGATCCACAGTTATGGGAAGAAGTTCATTGATTGTTCCAAGTTACCATAGCACTACGTTAATGGTACTTGTGTCCAGTTAGGGCCATTGAAGCACCCCTGCACCAATATTTATAACCGCAGGGTATGCTTCAGCTGCCCCCCCCACTTCCCAATCTCTGCCCTTTTTTTTTGGACACCCTGCATTGTGCTGCCTTCTGCTGCTTGCACCTGATCTTTGCTATCTTCCTCTGCAGGCTGCGCTCAGCCTGGCCCTTCAGAAGGCCTCACCTAGGTTCAGGAGGAAGGCCTGGCACAGCCAGTAGGTGCCTGGCAGAGGCCTAGGCCAGGCACACCTCACAGCAGCAGGAGGAAGAAGAAGATGGCAGAGGTCAGCTGGGGGCAGCTAAATGCAGGGTGGCCAAAACGGCAGAGCTAGGCAGATGGGCGAGTGGAGGCAAGCAAAGCAGGGCAGGAGAACCATGACGTCCTGGCCCAAGGACCACAGCCCAAAGTACCAGAACTGCTGTCACTAAGCAGCATAATCGCATGATGTTTTGCCTAACAACTGCGTTGTTTAGCGACAGAAATTCCACTCTCAGATAAGGTCATTGAGCAAGGACTACCTACACTTGGTTTTTAAGAGGCGCTTGAGAGATTGCATTCCAGGGGAAAAAAAGCTAATGTTTTAATTATCTTGGATTGATTAAAATGTATTTGTTAAGGTGACACCCCCCACTATTCCTCATATTGCCTCTCTCCTGTCGTATTTTAGCGTTCTATGTACTTGCGATCGATATATTTTAATGGGAGAGAATCTGTGTAGCTCAAGAGTTGAACTGTGGAGTCCTTGGTGCTCTCTGAGCTGGGCTCTTCGCCCTGCAGACGTTTCATTACATCATCAGGCATTGATGTTATCTAGTCTGGTAATGAAATGTCTGCAAGCCTCATATCCCATTCTGATTCAATACTGCTTTTTAGCCTCCCCCCCCCCCCCCTTTTTTCGGTCTTGTGTTTACTTTTTTTTTTATCCCATTTATATCCCGCCCTTCTCCGAAGGCTCAGGGCAGCTTACAATCTAAGAAGCACAAATCAATGTGCTTAGCAATAGCCTTCATTCTATGTATATGCCTGCTTATTAGGGCTTTCGGCCCCCCCCCCAAGCGGCATTATTACAAAGTCAGCTTATTGCCCCCAACAATCTGGGTCCTCATTTTACCTACCTCGGAAGGATGGAAGGCTGAGTCAACCTTGAGCCTGGTGGGACTCGAACCTGCACTAATTGCAGGCAGCTGGTGTTACTTAAGGAGGCACTTTCCTTAACTATCCTATCGTTGTCAATATAGTTTTGGATGTTTTGAATATGTGAATACCAGTTCTCTTGCACCGGTTAACAACCGCAATAAAGTAAAGTATAAAAGAATGGAAAAGTGAAAGAGAACGGATTGTATAAAAGGTTCAGCTCAGGTTGTGTTGCCTTTTTTTTCTCCTAGCGGGATGTCCAGGAAGGCTGCCAGCTGCGTTTCCAATTCCTGAAGACCCTTTTTGAAAACAGCATCTCTGGGAGCTCCCCGTAAGGGTCCTGCCTCTTACCTTTCTGCAATTTGCCCCTTTTGCTTGGGTACAAGACAGGTCTAATGTCTTGTGGAAATAGCCACACACTAACTTTCTCTTTAAAAATTCTGATGTGTTTCTTTGGTTCTTCCCGGCAGAGGGGCGAACGACAAAGAGATGAATATTGCTTACCAATATTGGCTGAGCGTCGTGGAGGTAAGGCAGAATAGCATACCGGAGCAAGGGTGGGGAAGCTGATGCTTTACAGACATCGTTCCCAGGTCCCTCTGGTTGGGGCTGCTGGGAGCTGTAGTTCAGCCAGATAAAGAACCTAAAGCAGTGCAGTACAGCCTTGGTAAACAATTTTTTTTTTTTTGGCCTTGGAGGTGCTCTTTGTGCCTTCCTTAAGAACAGTAGAAGGCTTAACCTGACATTATCAAGGCTGCTAGATACAGTGGAGACGTTTGGATCTGTGCTTCTCAGAGGTGGCAACTTGAAAATGGGTGGACTTCAATTCCCAGAATTCAGGCTGGCGGGGGAATTCTTGGAGTTGGAAGTATCCTGAGTAACAAATACAAGATTAAAAAGCAACACAAGAAGAATACATGATGATAAGCCACAATGGTATATAATAATAGCCATCAATCTCTGCAGGGATCAAGGTGATTATTTGATCCTCCAGACCAAAGAATCCAAATTTTTAGCCCAGTCCACTCTGGGGTTTGCAGACGAGCCAGGGGTTGAATTTGATCTGTTGGTAACCCATACTTGTAAGGTCTGCTATACAAGAGATCCTCAACCCCCCCCCCCAGGCCACAGTCCACTACTGGGCTGTGGGCTGTTCAGAACCAGGCCACGTGAGTAGTGGGCCAGTGTGTGCAGGTGTGCCAAGCCGCCGCTTGTATGGGCCAGTTCCCTTCCCCCCCACCACCCTGGGCTGCCAAGCCACAGAGTTTGGGGACTGCTGTGCTATACCATTCAGGTCTAGTTGTTCCCTTGATGTGTCAGTGTGAAAGGATGATTATGCTCACATGCCCTTACCATGCCAAGGATTTTTTACGTTCTGGTCACTCATCCTGGCTGCTGAAAACTTCTTCCACACCTTAGTTTTTCTTTTCTTGTTCATTTTAGGAGGCTGGTGGGGTGTCATTGTTTCTTCCTCCCCACGTTTTAGCCATTTGTTCACTATACAGTACTTCTATAAGTCTTTGTACTCTAATGCTTTGCAATATACCAGGTTTCTAGACGTTCCGTGTATAAAACTCCCCCCTGGACATTGGATTATAGCAGCGTCTTACTTTGCATTCCGTTTGTTTTATTCCAGTGGAAATGGCGTCAAACGGCTTCTCCCTGCGGAGTCAGGGATGAAGCGATTGCCAGTCGAATTGGACAATGGTCACTCTGGATTGGCTTCTCGTATCTCCAAAAATTATCTTGGAAATTGGGAGAGAGGGGCATTGGGATTTGGGAAAAGACTGGATGATGCTGTGAGCCAGTCTGGAAGAATTTCCATATAAGAACCGTTCAAGCTTCTAAAGAACAGTGCTGAACTAGACAGATATGGCATATTACTAGCTGTAGCAATGAAAGGCTTGGCATACAGGTTGGATCAAGGACAATCTCAGCTGTTGTTTTGCATCTTCCTACAGAGAGTTATTGGTACCCATCCTCCAGCCCTTGTCCTATCAGCTTTGGAGCACTTGGCCCTTCAGAACACAATGAAGCTGCAGGAGTTGACGGACAAGATCAACCTCCCCCAAGTTGTGGCTGCCCTCAAGTAGGTCCCATCTTTTGGCTAAGAAGGACTTGATGGTCCTTCCCAGGTAAAATTGAAGGTACCTCCAGAGCTAGCAAGAATATTCAGCACCCTCACGAAATTTGCCAGGATCGTAGCGCTTCTGAGTGCACAATTAACACCTTCTACTTTCGGCTAGTTAAATACATGCCGGTTGACTTAGGACCAGTCATATTTCCCAGAATGCATTGGAACTCTCCCAAAGCTCTAGGGAATTGTAGGAAGCATCTACATGTCACCAAGCCAGCCTCCACTCCTAAAAAGTATTGCTGCTAGGTAAACCTCACCCAACAGAAAAGTGTTTTTTAATTTTTTTGCTTTTCGGACCCCTTCCATTTTTAAAAATTATGGAAGACACACACACCCTCCAAAGAGCTTTGGCTTGTATAGGTTACATTTATTGATATTTGCCATATTAAAAAAATGAAAACTGGCACATTTGTGGAATGTGTATTTCCAGGTATAGAAATAACAGTATTAAACCCGATAGATAAAAGATACAGTTTTAATGAAAAAACCCTCTATATTTTTAAATAAATAAATATAATAAGGAGAAGAGTGATACTGTTTTAAATTTCTGCAAATAATTTCAATATCTGGCAAATAATTTTGATTTCACAGGCCCATGAGAGGGTCTTGGGGGACCCCCAGGCATTGTTCTGTTCCAGCCTACTACCCGCCCTGTTTGAATGTCAGGGACAACCCCTTTTATAGTCAACAGGCTGGAAAAACCCAACCAAATTTATTTACAAAGAAATCAAAAGTTCAAACAAGAGTTAAACAGGAATAACAGACCAGGACTCTAGCAGTAGATCTTCAAATGGTTGCCTTCAGCAACCAGCACCTCCCACATTTTCCCCTTTTATCAGCAGTCCCAAGGCATGGCTTCTCATTGCCTTCTCCTCCTCTCACCGAGTTGCCTCATTGTCTTTCTCTGTTCTGCTCTGCTGGATTGCCTCCTGCTCCTAGCGTCCCTGAATAGATCCAGCTGTGAATCATCTATGTCCAATACCTTGTGCTCACACGGCTGAGTCTGATAAGGAACATGACGGGAGGGGCCAGGCTGAGAGTCCTGCAGTGCATCAGAGCCTCCCTCTGACACCAAAAGCTCTCCAAACCCCTTCTCCTCCTCCTCTTCAGAATCATCAGACTCAGCTGCTGGTATCACAGGCTGACGCTGAATCACAACAGGCGTTTCCCAGCCACACTTGGAGAAACGCTGTGATAGAGGATAAGGTTGGAGATCGGGAAGATTTGTATTTGAGTCCTAATCTTACTAGATATATGGGCCAGGCACATGCATCTCTAGTTACTTCTTTGTGAGTGTGTGGAAGCCTAGAGTTGCTGCAACAGTGAGATAGGTAGCAGATACGTATATAATAAATACATAAAAATTGGCTCTGGGTTTTCCAGCAGCAGGTAAGACCTGTAAGCCCCGTTCTGCTCTCTTCCTAGGTTCCGTTACAACAGCACACACTTACAAGATGTCTCGGATTCAGTGGATGAGCTGCCTTCCGTCCGGGTTCTTATTCAGGTGAAATAAATTGGATCTCAGAAGAGACTTTCCCAGCTTCTGTTTCGCAATTAGACCAATCTGTTTCACGATCAGAGCAGCTCCAGAGAAGTTCCAAACAGCCTGTTTCTGCATGGAACATTCTGACTGGGGGCCGGTGGTGGTGGTGGTGGTCAATAGATTGAATTCGCCTGGTGGGTTTCCTGTGCACCGTATAAGGAAAAAATACCTTTTTTCTTGGACTCTGCCTGGGACAGGAGGGCTGGAGCAAATGTGAGATGCTCTGCGTGCAGCAGATTCCCCTGCATGCGGTGGAGAAAGACCTGCTGGCACGCCTTGAAGCCCTCGTGAAGGAAATGCACAGTTTCCTGTCTGACGGATCAGAGCACTCCATCCTGGCCAGGTAAGAGTCTTTCCAGATGTGCTTCAGACGAGGGAACGATGACTGGGTAAGGGTAGTTTTCGGCTGGCCGGCCAGGCCCACAGGGAATCCTCAACCTGTTCGTTTAGCAACCCTTTGAAGCTACAACACCAGTCCTCACGCTTGCGACCATTGCAACATCCCCGTCATCACATGATCAGAAGTTGGGCTTTTGGGAACTGGCATACATTTACCACTGTTGCAGCACCCTGGGGTCAGCCGATTGCCATTTGTGGCCATCCCAGTCTGCTCCCGACAGTAAAATCAGCGGGGGAAAGCCAGATTTGCTTAATTAAGGCCCTCAATTCGAAATTGGATTTGCTTAATGAAGACTTGCTTGATTGTTAAGTGTGATTCACTTAACAGTTGGCAGTGGTTTGCTTAGCAACCAGGGCCAAAAAAAGATCATAAAAAAATCGGGCAACCTTGTTTAGCAGCGGAAAATCCGGTCCCAAATGTGGCTGTAAGTCCAAGGATCACCTGTACTGTAATTCCCAAATGTTTACTGAAACAACCAGATCTGCAGGTTAGGCCAGCGGTTCCCAACCTTTCCAGCTTGGCGGCCCGGCTTGGGGGGAGGCATTGGAGTGTCAGGCACCCGCATGTGCGCACAGCTCCGATTGGTGCGAGGGCAGTGCACGTGCCATCCACTCACATGAATGGAGCTTTGCGCGCGAGTGAAGAGTGCTTACAATCACACACAAAGGTCCACTCGTGCGAGCGGCAGGCACTTGAGCTAGGATGTGAAGCTCCACTCACACGAGCAGAGGGCACTTGTGAATGGAGCTTCACACGTGAGTGGAAGTGCCCTCCGCTCGTGCAAGCGAAGTTTTGCGCATGCGCATTTGCCCATTTCTCCTGTGGCCCAGTCTCACACAGGCTGCGGCCCAGTGGTTTCGAACCGGTAGTTTCGAACCCCTGCAACCCAGAGATTGGGGACTCCCCCCAGTTAGTCTGACTCAGTCCCTTCCCCTCGCAATCCAGAGCGGCTTTTGAGATGGAGCTCCGTGCAGTGAGGCTGCGAGGATACAGGGATGGGCTCCTGCTGGGCTGTCAGGAACTGGAAGAAGTGGTGAAGGCCCGGTACGCAGAACTGCAGAACTTACAGGCGAAACGCCAGCGCATTTTGGACTTCCGCCATTTGGTGGTAGGTATGCCACGTAGCAGAGTGAGCGCCTGTTACTCGTCCCAGCTTCTGCCAACCTAGCAGTTCGAAAGCACGTAAAAATGCAAGTAGAAAAATAGGGACCACTCCGGTGGGAAGGTAACAGCGTTCCGTGCACCTTTGGCGTCTAGTCATGTCGGCCACATGACCACGGAGACGTCCTCGGACAAGCGCTGGCACTTCGGCTTTGAAACGGAGATGAGCACCGGCCCCTAGAGTCGTAAACGACTAGCACGCATGTGCGGGGGAACCTTTACCTTTACCTTTTATGCAGCAGGAAGAGAAAGGATTGGGAGGAAAGAGGGCAGGCTTTTTAGTTCAGGAAACTGGTAGGCACAGTCCAAGGTCAGCAGTTCTTTTATTTTGTGGTTTTCTATTATATTGTCCCGGGCAAACATTTACTTTTTTTTTTTTTTTTTTTTGAGAAAAAAATGACATTTTTAGCACTGAAAACAATTTTTTTTCAAACATTTTAAGTAGGTGGACTCTTATAAAAATTAACATCTTGCAAGGTTAGGCCTTGTTTTGAAAACAATTTTAACTTTTAAGAATGCCTGTGTAATTGAAAATACTTTGAAAAAAGATAAAAACTCCTTCGAGTCAAACTCCTGGTATTGAGGGAAGGGAGAATGTGATAAGTTTGTCGAGGGACTTTCATCCTGTGGGTCTACTTCTCTGCTTTCCTCCCACAGAATGAGAAACAGCAACATATTCGGGCCCTTATCAAAGGCACTTCGTTTATCAAATCCCAGCTCCGCAAGGACCAAGCTGAGGTGAGATTGCCATTCAGCCCATCTGCCAGAAGCCTTTGCTCATCACCTGCTTGACCCCTTTAAGATTTGAGGTGTTAAGATTTCAAACCTTCAGCATACAGATTTACACCAGGGTTTCCTAGCCTGGGCGACTTTAAGATGCGTAGACTTCAACTCCCAGAATTCACGGCTGGCTGGAGAATTCTGGGAGTTGAAATCCACGCGTCTTAAAAGTTGCCACGGTTGGGAAAACCCTGGATGACAAACCTCTGTTCTGAAGCCGTAGCACTTTCTAGAAAGCCGTGGGATTACTGGCAAGCTGCCTCCCTGAAAATTATCTCTGTGCTTATTCGGCACCCAGTTGACTTACGGTTGTGCTTCTCCTTCAGATCCAGGATTTCATACAGAAAAAACTGCTGCCTCAGACTCAACAGGTGCAGCTGGAGACCCAGCAGCTTCACGACAGGATAAGCCGGGAGGTCCAGCATTTCAAAACCATTGTCTTGCCTTGTCTGCTGACTCGCCAGATAGCTGGGTGAGGCATCTCCTGGCGTCTCCATGTGGCTGGGTGTAACTCTGTTGGGTGGGGGGCAGGAGGGTGAATGTTTGGAGTCCTTTTCCAGAGACTTTCCTTCCAAAGCTCGAAAGAGCTCTCTTGTTACTACCCTTTTTTCCCCCCTTTGAGAAATAAATCAGCTGGGAGAAATGGCTTGAGGGAGGTTAAAAAGAGCCTTGGTGGAGCAGTGGGCTGATGCCTCCCTAAGTAACACCAGCTGCCTGCAATTAGTGCAGGTTCGAGTCCCACCAGGCTCAAGGTTGACTCAGCCTTCCATCCTTCCCAGGTAGGTAAAATGAGGACCCAGATTGTTGGGGGCAATTAAGCTGACTTTGTAATAATGCTGCTTGGGGGGGGGGGGCGAAAGCCCTAATAAGCAGGCATATACATAGAATAAAGGCTACTGCTAAGCACATTGATTTGTGCTTAGACTGTAAACCGCCCTGAGTCTTCGGAGAAGGGCGGGATATAAATGGGATAAAAATGAGGACCCAGATTGTTGGGGGCAATTAAGCTGACTTTGTAATAATGCCGCTTGGGGTGTGTGTGTGAAAGCCCTAATAAGCAGGCATATACATAGAATGAAGGCTATTGCTAAGCACATTGATTTGTGCTTAGATTGTAAGCCGCCCTGAGTCTTCGGAGAAGGGCGGGATATAAATGGGATTAAAAATAAAAAAATAAATAAAATAAAATAAAGATGGTCTGCCAGTAAAAGCAGTAAAATCACGTTTCTCTTCTCCTGAGGGTCATTTCCTACAAATGAGTTTTACTGAAAGGTGTTTTTTTTAACCTTTCCCGGC
Source organism: Vipera ursinii (assembly GCF_947247035.1). Classification (NCBI taxonomy): domain Eukaryota; kingdom Metazoa; phylum Chordata; class Lepidosauria; order Squamata; family Viperidae; genus Vipera; species Vipera ursinii. The sequence continues at coordinate 18,379,488 of NC_139523.1, read as the reverse complement.
ACTTGTCTTTCCTTGATGCAAAATTCAGGAGTGTTTTTGGCCCCAGTTTTTTTTATATATAAAGAAAATAGACTTGATTTTCTTTTTTAAGCACGGAGGATTGGCATGCCTTAATGATGGTTGATGGGATGTAGGTCCAGTTGCAGGTGGGGGGAAAAAAACAAACCCTCTTTCTGCCATTGTCTTCCAGGTCTCAAGACGTCCCAGCCCACCAACTTTCTATCCATTGCTTAAGCCGGGCAGCACCGTCCGAAAATCGGGCCTTTCTTAACGTATGCAATGGAATTAGCTTTCCCCTTTATAAGGTATGGTATGCCTCTGTGGTGTGATTTGCTGAATTCATCTAAGATGAGTCGGGTGAAATTCGTTTGGATTGTTTTATAGACTGTTCACCCTCCCTTCCATTTTTCCAGCTTAATCGTAATCATTGAGGAATGGAGGCAAACTTTAAGGGTGGGGGGAATAAAGCGGAAGCAAAAACCACACTTGTTCTATGGAGTGCAAAGGGCGAACGTATCAAACGAAAATCTGATCGATGTACATTTCATTCAGCGCTGCTAATAAAATGGTGTCTTGTAGTCATTTTTCCATTTAGGCATCCTGAAAACGACTAAGCTGATTTTAGAGGAGCCCCAGGGCCATATCTACAGCTTTGGAGAACCACTTGCAGCCAAGTAGTGGTTCCTGGCAAAAAAAACACCCATTGGGGAAAATTGGATTTGCTTAACTGCCACAAAAATTGTAAAATAGGTCGGACTCAACTTACAATGGAAACTCCAGTCCCAGTTGTGTGCATCAGGGGTCCCTGGGTTGCGGCCCACCACTGGGCCTTGAGCTGTTTGGAACCGGGTTGCGCAAGTGGCAGGCAAGTGTGCACGCGCCCATCCCCACTTACGTGAGCAGCGTGTGAGTGCGTGTGCACACGCTCCTTTTGTGTGAGCGCCATGCGTGTGTGCTTGCCGCTCACACAAATGGAGCTACATGCGTGTGCCCACTGCTCGCGCAGACCCATCTCCTCTCCCGACCCCCATCTCCCCCCCTCCCCCGCGGGAAAGGTTGGGAAACTCTGGTATACATAAGTCAAGGTCTACCTGTATAATGTTCACTCAGTATTCAGCTTGCTCTGAACTGCAGTTACAAAGTCTTTTCTGTAATGCTATCGCCCTACTAGAAGCCTACGGTGTTGCATTGATTTCTTCTTTTTTTGTTTTTATAAGTGGAGAATGTTGCATCTGCCTTTTATGAGTTGCGTTCCACTTGAGGCTGGTCTGGAATTCCTCTTCACGTTCCTGTGATCCATGCAATCTCATATATATGAGCCATGGTGGCACAGGGGTTAGAATGCAGTACTGCAGGCTACTTCTGCTGACTGCCGGCTGCCAGCAGTTCAGCGGTTCGAGTCTCACCAGCTCAAGGTTGACTCAGCCTTCCATCCTTCTGAGGTCGATAAAGTGAGGGCCCAGATTGTTGGGGGCCATAATAGGCTGACTGTAAACCGCTTAGAGAGGGCTGTAAAGCAGTATGAAGCTGTAAAGCAGTATGTAAGTCTAAGTGCTATTGCTATATGGTATCTGTATCTCTGCTTTCTTAATCTCCCTTTAGGCTCCTGAACAGCTCCTTCTCCATACGGTGGAGCTGAAGAAGATGCTTGCTTACCTGCATGCCCAGTTGGGCTCCAAACAAAGAGCTTTGGGAAACTTGCAGCACCAGCTAGATAGTGCCCCAGAGCCTGATGTACCATGTATGGAAACTTCTCCCAATTATTATTATTATTATTGCTGCTTCTTCTTTCTGACCTTGTGCTTTAGTTAAAGTTTTCAAAAAACAGAGGTCATATCCTGCTCCAGAATTCCAACCCCCTCTTCCTGTCCCAGTTTGTAAGCAAAAGGGAGACACTACCCCATCCTTATCCCACAAATCTAAAAGCCACACTGAAGGGTGAACGTTTGATAATATTTCTCCACGCATTGTACGCTCGCCGCATCCCCATTTGGGGTTGTTTTTCATTACATGGCAAGTCACAATGTGTCCTGCCCTGAACAGGGCAATGAACCTTTTAGCTCCAGCTCCGATTTCAGGGATGGAACTTCCTTGATAGCACCTCTGATTCTATGGCACCCCAAATGAAATGCATTGTTTTGGATCATGTGAAAAGGGCCTTTAAGGCTGGTGGGGTGCTTGGATGTTCTCTGAGCTCGGTGATTTTCTTGCAAAGGTTTCATGCATGCTACCAGCAGCAATGTGACCAAGATCGGTAACGAAACGTCTGCAAGAAAACGGCCAAGCTCAGAGAGCGCCAAGGACCCCACGGTTCAACCCTGAGCTACAAATATTCACTTCCCTCGGTACCTTTTCGGGTTTTTTAATGTCATTTATCATTGATATTGAAGTCAAGTTGAGATGGATTTTATGCTGCTGGCTTAATGGAATGTGTTTTATTTCCTATCCCTTTTGTTCCGTGGTCCTCACTTATTTATCTTCCAAGCCACGCCGATTCTATTCTTCCTTCTAAGCTTAGGGTGAAAATAAATGGAGAGCCAATCTAGGTATTGTGGTTAAGGCATCAGGCTAGAAACAGAAAACTTGTGCCTTCTAGTCCCGCCTTAGGCACTTTGGACCAGTCACTCTCCCTCAGCTCTAGGAAGAAGGCAATGGTATACCACTTCGGAAGAACCTCGCCAAGAAAATTACAGGGACTAGAATCAGGGGTAGGCAACCTTGGCTCTTTTAGGACTCGTGGACTTCAACTCCCAGAATTCCTGAGCCAGCATGGCTCAGCTTGGAAACCTCTCCCTTTCCCCTCAGCGTGGCTGGCTCAGGAATTCTGGGAGTTGAAGTCCACGAGTCCTAAAAGACCCAGTGTTGCCTATCCCTGACTTTGCTTGTCAGAAGGTTGCAAAAGGGGATCAAGTGAGCCCCTGGGGATGCTGCAATGGTCATTAGTGTGAAAAACGGTCACAAGTCACTTTTCCAAATGAACTGTTGTAAGTCAAGGGCTACCTATAGTAGTAGCGATTCCCCTCACATTCTATTTCACTGCTGCCTGTATAAGAGGTATGAGAGACAGGTACCTTGGCCTACACACTAAACCAAGGGTAGGCAACCTTGGCTTTTTTAGGACTTGTGGACTTCAACTCCCAGAATCCCTGAGCCAGCATGGCTCAGCTTGGAAACCTCCCTTTCCCCTCAGCATGGCTGGCTCAGGAATTCTGGGAGTTGAAGTCCACAAGTCATAAAGCGGCCTAGGCCAGGAGTAGGCAACCTTGGCTCTTTTATGACTCGTGGACTTCAGCTCCCAGAATTCCTGAGCCAGCATGGCTCAGCTTGGAAATCTCTCCCTTTCCCCTCAGCATGGCTGGCTCAGGAATTCTGGGAGTTGAAGTCCACGAGTCCTTAAAAGAGCCAAGGCTGCCTACCCCTGGACTAGATCCAGGAAGTCTCCAAGAATTGGACACGCTCGAATTGGAAGGAAAAATGACAGCTAAGCTGTTTTTCTTCTCTGTCCCCAGCCTTGGTGCGAGAAGTGCAGTCCCATGACCAGAAACAAGCCTTTGAGTTGCTGCCTCGCATCCAGTGCCTGATGGATCAGTGCCGGGCTCGTGTCGAGCGTTGGCCTGAGATCCAAGCTACTCTGGATGCCTGGTGAGTGAAGGGACCCTAGCAGGTATTACAGGGCCTGATATCAAAGAGAGGAGGGGGGCGGGTTTGCCACATTTATGCATCTTTTTCTGTTCCCTCTCTGTCTAGGTGGGAACAGCCAGGACAGTTTGTTCTACCGCACGAGCGCCGGCACGGCTTCACCTTGCAACAGTGGCTGGAGCGTTGGACCTTGGCTGCCAAGAACCTGCAGCAACGGCAGATGTGGCTTTGAAAAGCAGCCCAAAGCCCTCCTGAAGACAGAGCAGTTGCGCCTGTGCTTCCATCCAGCTGCTAAAAGGCGGCTGTTAATTTCATTCAAGGGAGTAAGCAGTTTTCAGCACCTCTCCTCCCGGGGGAGGAAGTGATGTTGAAGGTACATCTCAACAAGTAGCACCTATGTATTTTCTAACTATTTGAAATAAAATATTAAGTGTATCCTCGCTTCACCTTTTTCCTTTCCGTAACGGCTAAGAGAAACGTCATGCTTAACTTTCTTCCTTGTCTTTAGAGCTAGCTTTTTTCACACTTTCCTTGGTGAAGAGGGAAACTTCGAACTGGTTTCTTAGCTTTTTTTTTTCCCTTCCCCACAAAAGAGCTGCTTCCCCTGAATTTCCTAAATGTATCGTCCTTCATGCAAGGAGCATTCCGTAAAATGGAAGGCTCGTTCTGTTGCTGAGCTCCGAGAACATTTCAACCGTCACCAGTCTCGACGTGTTTTGAACGTAGCAAGGAGACACGCTCATCGTTTCACTCATGCAGGACTGTAAGCCGATGCCACAGCCTTGTGTAGAACTGTGCTGTATGCTGATGCATTCTTTCGAAACAGGCTGCTTCTATAACGATGCTGGGACGTGATGCTCCCTCACATTCCCTTTGAGCTGCCTCTCCCAGCGTTTCTTCACCCTTGGACATGCTGGAAGGAAGTGCGGTTTTGCCATCTCTCTGGGGGATGACTAATTTCCAACAGGTAGACCTTGATGAACAACAACCGGTCACTTAGTGACTGTTTAAAGTTATGCTGAACACACACACATACACCCCCCCCAAAAAAAAAGGTACTGACCTCTGGTTCTGGAGTCCCAACAGCAGCACACTCACCCTGTGATCACTTGGCAACCAGCTTGTTTTTGCGGCTGGTTGCAGCATCCCCCAGTCACGTGATGTGATTGACAGTGTTTACCCATAGAATGCATCAACCGCTTTAACAACCAACCACAAACAAAAAAAAGGTCTTAAATCGGGTCAGCCATATGGGTGCCTCGAGTTACAACCATTATAACTTAACGACAGAAATTCCAGGCTCTCTTATGGCTGTAAGTCAAGGGCCACTTGTACATGTGAGATTGTAAAGCTGGCTCAGATTGTGACTGCAGCTCTTAAGAAGCCTAGGAGAATGGACTACATACAACACAAAACTGGGGCTCCTGAATCCATAAAAGGTTACGATTCGTCCCTTTGCTCAATCCATTAATTAATCCATGATAGCAGTGTTCCAGTATCTCAGGGGCTGCCACAAAGAAGAGGGAGTCAAGCTATTCTCCAAAGGACCCGAAGGCAGGACAAGAAGCAACAGATGGAAACTAACCAAGGAGAGAAGCAACCTGGAACTAAGGAGAAATTTCCTGACAGTGAGAACAATCCGTGGAACAACCTGCCTCCAGAAGCTGTGAATGTTTTTAAGAAGAGACGACAGCCATTTGTCTGAAATGGTATAGGGTTTCCTGCTTGAGCAGGGGGTTGGACTAGATGACCTCCAAGGTCCCTTCCAACTTTACTATTATGATTATGATTAAACGAGTGGCACAAAAGCAAACCTTTTTGAATTTGGCTGGACATACGGTACTGTATAAAAACGTGGGTTTTTTATAGTTTATTCCAGGACTCAGATGCCAACTTTAAGAATGAACGTAGTTTACAATCCGTACAGCAAAACAAAAGTCTACATTTTCCAACCACCACGAAGTTTCCTGATTGAGATCAATATAATTTTGCCCTCTAACAGCGGCGACTGTTTAAAGAGCCAGCTCATCGTCTTCCTTATGAAGACACAGATTGACACAGATACTTAAGACCTGCTTAAAAAGCAATTGGCAAGGGGGCCATTTCCCCCACCCCCACTCCCCAAAAGGATTTGGAAGGAGTTGAAGAGAGTTGGAGAACCTCTTTTCTATTATGAGAGGCAGAACCCTGTTTTATATGGTTTAATAATGGCTAAAGGAGGAGGGGATGTGTGTGTGTGTGAGAGAGAGAGAGAGAGAGGGAGAGCGGATAGCCTCAAGAATGGCCATCCTCCAAAATGTCTGTGAAAATCAAGATATTTAATGCTGATCAAAACTTGCTAGTTCTCACTCTTTCAATCAAGAGAAGTAACGGCCATGCCTTTATCTGCCAAACTTCGGCTAATATTCTACACTTTTAGCCAGTGTGATTGGCTACTTCCCTGCCTGTCTTCTCAAGCTAAGATCAAGACTTGAATTCTATTTTGGGAGGGGGATTATTTTTACCTATCCATCCCACAAAAGCAAGACTTCCCTCCCCCCCAGTTCCCCCCCCCACACTATTTTTTGCCCTGCCCAATCCAGAGAGGGTCTGCCCACCCCCTTACTCTGCAGCCCACAGCCAGCCATTTCTCACACCCTTGTTTTAGACATAGCTTAAAGGAAGCAGAGTCTTCTCCAAGGAAGCCGGTCCTGCGAGCTCTTCTGAGCTCTTCTGAGATTTGGGTGCGTAAGGAATGAAGAAAAGGTTCTCTTAAGATGGTTGCATGCTAAATCTGCAATTTCTTATCCAATTCAGCCAGGAGACCCTGGATGTCGCAAACAAAGCGGTAGACGTAGCGCTGACCGCTAGTCTTGTGAATGATGTTCTTGTGGTAATAATAGCGCAGCCCCCGACTCAGTTTCTCATACGTCATGCGGGGCTTGTTCTTGCGTTTGCCCCAGCGCCTGGCCACCTAGCAGGAAACGAGAGGGAGGGGGGACAGAGGGGAAATGAGCAGGCAGTCCATTGACACTGATAACCAGAAACCTATTTTATCCCAAGTCATTGCTCAAGCGTTGCTAGTTCTGGCTTGTGGCCAGACAATACACACATGCTGCATTGCCTTGGCCTGTTGTGGCTAGCACAGCATCTCAGGCTAAAGCAGAGAGCATTATAGAAATTGGGGGAGTGGGAGGGGAAGGACCACAGTAGATGAGGCCGTGATATTTCTTTCTCTGGAGGTTTACAGGCAACGGAGTCCATTAAACTCACTGTACTGCTTGCTTTATGATGGCGAGAAACCTCTGGTCTTTAATAAAGGGGATTGGGATGCTAAGGGACCAAGTTAAGCCCTGAGTTGTTTGTACGCCCTAATCCAGGGGTAGGCAACCTTGGCACTTTTATGACTCGTGGACTTCAACTCCCAGAATTCCTGAGCCAGCATGGCTCAGCATGGAAACCTCTTCATTTGCCCTCAGCATGGCTGGCTCAGTAATTCTGGGAGATGAAGTCCACAAGTCATAAAAGAGCCAAGGTTGCCTACCCCTGCCCTAATCCTAGGCCATGATTTGTTGGATTAGCCACAATTAGTTTCATGCAACCCATTAAGGCAAGCCATCCATGCCCACATCTAAAACCTGCTGCAGTGCATACACTTGCTCAGCTTCCTTTTTCCTGTTGCACATTCATAGGGACTAAGCACTTGATTTAACAAACACGAAACCATGTCATCCTGAGGACCACGTCCCCATCCAAATCCCAGTTGATGTATTCCTGAGAGATCCTTTGCCACAAGTGAAGGGCACCCTGGGTTGTGTAAATGAGGGGAGGGCGAGGGGGACTCACCTCGTGTGGGTCACAGAGCTTGAATTCCCAGTCGTTCCCTGTCCAACGGATGAGGGCTTGGCAGGAGCCATCTTGGAGAAGCTCCAGCAGAAAGCGCCATAACTGAATTGGCCCGGCCCCTGCCAGAAAAATAGGAGATGAACAGGGGCGATTGGGAAACAGCTATTATTTGCAACCAGAAAAAAAATAAGGGCCTTCAGGCATGCCACTTAAAAATAGGGGAAAGAAAGAAAAGAAAAAAAAGAAAAAAAGAAAAGGGAAGGAAGGAAGGAAGGAAGGAAGGAAGGTAGGAAGGAAGAAAGGAAGGAAGAAAGAAAGAAAGAAAGAAAGAAAGAAAGAAAGAAAGAAAGAAAGAAAGAAAGAAAGAAAGAAAGAAAGAAAGAAAGAAAGAAAGAAAGAAAGAAAGAAAGAAAGAAAGAAAGAAAGAAAGAAAGAAAGAAAGAAAAAAAAGCAATCTGAAGAACCTTGAAAAAAGATGGTCTGCTTAAATGACTTGAGTTTCTCTGCAAACAACTGAAAATACTATATAGTTCAGGGATCTTCAGACTTGGCCCTTTTATGACTTGTGGACTTCAGGTCCCAGAATTCCTCAGGCAGTGCCTGGCTGAGGAATTCTGGGAGTTGAAGTCCACAAGTCATAAAAGGGCCAAGTTTGAAGACCCCTGATATAGGTGGTCCTTGACTTACGCCTATTTCTTCAGTGACCATTCAAAGCTTCCACGGCATTGATAAAAGTGACTTGTGACCAGTCCTCATGGCCATTGCATGAGTGCTTGGCCACCGGCACATGTTTACGATAGTTGCAAGCATCGCAGGGTTCGTATGATCACCATTTGTGATTTTTCCAGCTGGCTTCTGACAAGCCAAGTCAATGGGGAAGCTAGATCTGCTTAACAACTGCAGTGACTTGCTTAATAAACGTGGCCAAAAAAAAGGTCATAAAATGAGCTGCTCCTCACTTAACAGCCGCCTTGCTTAGAAATGGAAAATCTGGTCATAAGCCAAAACTACTCCAATGCTACAAAGGATTCTGTTGCAACCTACTCCTCACCCCACCCCAAATTAGGCAATGGGTAGCACTTCCAAGCTCTATCAACCACTTTCAATATATATTTTTTTCTTCCTTTATCACTGCATTCAAAAGCTCCTGTCAAAGTAGGCTACCAGAGACTGTATCCAAAAGCCAGAGGGATAGAATGGCAGATCCCCAGATCCTTTCCTAGTTTTAGAATCGCTAGTAAGAAGCCACATCATACCTGCCAGTTGATGGGGCAAAAAAAAAAAGGATTATCTGCATTTGATCTTAATGACCGGGCAAAGAATTTAAAAAGTCGTGTAAGACTTGGAAGTTTAGTGTCAGCACATTATTAGGTTTCTGATATTCTCCGACCTCAACCTTACCTGCCTGAGGAGCTGCTCGGACATCACCCCTGAATTGTATCGGAAGAGGAATGGGAGGGAAGAAAGGAGAGGAGAGAGGGAAGAGAGTAGAGGAGGGGGAAGGAAGTAGGAAGGTTGGAGGGAAAGAGGAGGAGAGGTGGGGAGAAACGGGAGGGGAGTGGTGAGGGAAAGAGGAGAGGAGAGGAAGAAGAGGGAAGTAGGAAAGAAAGGAGAAAGGGAGAAAGAAAGGAGAGAAGAGGGAAGAGAGAGAAGGAGGGTGGATACAGTGAAAGGGGAAATGGACGAGCAGCACCCAAACCTACGTGTATGTATGGCGATATATAATACCTACAGCATTACTGATATAACAAATGTTAAATACCTGAAAAAATGTTTAAATTTCATTGGTTAGTTTGTGGTATATTAAAGGAACTGTGAAAAATAAAATAAAATAAAATAAACCTTACCTGCCCGATCTCTAGGTAAAGTATTGGTGTTCCTGCTATCAGCCTGGTCTCTGCGTTCCCGTTTTTTCTGGCTCCTGATTGGTGAATCACATTGACAAGAATCGCTGTCCAAGGCACTGGATTGGCTGCCTGAATCGGGACCAAGGGACTCAATCCAATGTTCTAGAGATAACGGCAATGGATGAAGGGAATCAGGGAAGTTAGCATGAAAGCTAGTGATCAAAATCTTACAGAAGGACAAGAACCACATACACACTGCTTGCGTTCACACAATCCCTTTAACCAGTTCCTTAAAGGCCCAATAGCATTTGGTACAAATGTAGCTAAGTTTGCTTTAAAGCAGCACATGGTTGGTTGGCTGGTTGGTTTATGATTCAGATTATTGTAGAATTCATAGAACTCCATCTGACTGGCCCGAAGTCACCCAGCCAGCTTTCACGCATAAGGCAGGACTAGAACTCACAGTCTCCTGGTTCTTAGTCTGGTTCCTTAACCTCTAGAGCAAATTATAGTATTCTGATTAGAAGTCAGAAATCTTTGCTAGAAACTGTGTTGGCCTAATTCTTGCATTAAAACACATTAATAAGACTGAATGGCTGTACGTACCGGCTAGCCAGGATACTCAGAACATCCCATCCCTTAACATCGGGGACGAGTTACTACCCCCTGTTGATAGGGCCCGCAACCTGGGTGTCCTCCTTGACTCGCAGCTCTCCCTGGAAGATCACATAGGAGCTGTGACCAAGGGGGCCTTCTCCCGGGTTCGACTAGTTCGCCAATTACGGCCTTATCTGGACCTGGATGCCTTACGTACAGTCACCCATGCTCTTGTGACCTCTCGCCTAGACTACTGTAACGCTCTCTACTTGGGGCTGCCCTTGAGATCCACTCGGAAGCTTCAACTGGTGCAAAGTGCAGCGGCGCGGACACTCTTGGGAGCCTCCCGATACTCCCATATCACACCTCTCCTCCGTGCGCTGCACTGGCTTCCAGTTGCCTTCCGTGTGAAGTTCAAGGTGCTGACAATGACATACAAAGCCCTACATGGCATGGGTCCGGACTACCTGCGGGAGCACCTTCTGCCAATGTCAGCGCCCCACCGCCCTGTGCGCTCCCACAGAGAGGGCCTCCTCAGGGTGCCACCGCTCAAGGAATGTCGGCTGGTGGCCCCCAGGGGGAGGGCATTCTCAGTGGGTGCGCCAGCCCTCTGGAACAGCTTGCCAACCGAAATCCGGATGGCCCCCGACCTCCGCACCTTCCGGCGAGAATTAAAAACTTACCTGTTCCAGCAGTCCGGCCTGGCCTGATAGCTCTTATTGGGGTCCCAGTTTGTATTTTACTAGTGTTTGTTTTTCATTACGGTTCATTCTGTATGCCTATCTTATTCTGTACACCGCCCTGAGTCCCTCGGGAGAAGGGCGGTTTATAAAAACAAATAAATAAATAAATAAATAAATAATAAGCATGAGGTGGGGAACTTGGGGGTTCAGTGTACATTGATGGAGCTCAGCCACTACTGCCTTAGCATCTTGAGTGAATTCAGCCACCACACTAGGCCATCATATGGTTCAGAGGTTGAGACAGAGAATATTATGAACCACACCAACTGCGCTCCCTTAATCTGGTTTAAAGTTAAACACATTGAGTGAGCGCAGTGTTGAGGAGAAGCAGGATGTCTTACTCAAAATTAGCATTATGCTAATTTCGTTTTCATCATTCACATTCCACATGGTGAAAAAGGAATTGCGTTTGCTTTGGGTTTTCAAAGGATAAGTCTCGATGGGGAGATGCAGAATTCTGGCATCTGCTTTAGTGATGACTTGGCCAAGGGATGTTGCACTGCTGGTTGAGGAATTCTGGGAGTTGAAGTCCATCCATCGTAAAATTCCTGAGGTTGAGAAACACTGCTCTAAGATTCTGAGATGAGCAAATGATAGGGCCTTCTTATGCTGCCATTAAATCCCAGAAATTTCTCATGGAACTCTTTTTAGGTTAAGATGTGAAAGAGTGACATACATGCACACTCACAAAATCATGTTGTTGTTGTTGTTGTTTAAAAAAAAACCCAAAAATCAAATAGCCCCTTCAGCTACCTAGCAATGATAATGCAAGCTGTGAAACACCGCCAAAGAAAATTCTAAAGCATGTTGAAAATGAATTTTTAAAAATCACGAACTGTCACGGAGGATAGTTTGGAGGACAAGAATCATACAAAGACATGCAAATGGGAGATTGTACCTTCCTTCGGCTGCTCTTGGTGATCTCCCAGAGGAAGCTGAGCAGAAGACACCTGTTCTCCAGGAGAATCAGGATAGAGAACAAACCAAGGCTGAGGAACTGGTGGGGGGCAGCTGGAGCCCTCAAAGCTGTGGGGTACACTGTCTTGTTGGAGCACCGTTCTAGAAGCTGCGGGAGATAAAAGGCACAGGTGTCGTCAGAATCATGGGAGAATGGTAGTCCTGTCACTTTTCTCCCCTGGTGTCTACCTATAATCATAGGTGCCTACTGGAGGCAAGAATTCCAGGTTGTAAACATCCTCAGGCTGCAGTCTCTGAAGAGAACAGCTTCTGGTCCTAAGAGTCAAAAGACCTTGAAGGAATTCAGGCTCTTTTTACCTCTCTCCTAAACAGATGTTGCGGTACAGGTGTGCCAGCCCAACAAGGTAGACCAGATTAAGAAACCAATGCCGTATAGATCATGATTACTTTGGAACAGCTCTAGTAACAGAGTCTTGCAAGTCTGGATGTTCTTCCTCCTCTCTCCTTTTATTTTTGTGTGAATTAGAGAGGGGCTGATCTGAAAAACGTTTCTCATATTATTTTCTTGATATTTTCAGGCTCAAACTGCACTTCTCTGACACTGGCTTGGTAGCAACTCTTTCCCCCGTCTGTAGGTTATTCTTACAGACCATGTCACCTTCAAGGCCAGTCCCTGTGTCCTCTACACAGGGAGAAAACAGAGCACATATTTATTAAGCGCTTGAGTAGGGTTTGCCTGAGTCACAATTGCCTGGATTCACGCGCTGCACTCAGCCATAAGCTGGGATTTATGAACCATGATAGAATGTGCATAAGACTTCAAGCTGGATTGTGGTTTGATCCGTTGGGCTTAGGATGCCAGCCACCATTTGACTCACCCCTCCAAATGTAAGGGAAAATTTAAGCAGAACGATGGTAAGATCTGTACAGATCTGAGGACCGATTTACCTATTGAGGCTATGGGTTGTCCACCTCTAGAAAGTTTGAAGAAAATGGACAATCAACTCTCATGAATGGTTTAACTGGTTCTCCTACACATTGCAGAAGGTTGGACTAGATCAGGGGTAGGCAACCTCGGCTCTTTTATGACTCATGGACTTCAATTCCCAGAATTCCTGAGCCAGCTATGCTCCCAGGAATTTTGGGAGTTGAAGTTCATGAGTCATAAAAGAGCCGAGGTTGCCTACCCCTGGACTAGATGATCTCGTAGCCTATTCCAACTGTACAACTTTCCAATGCTCTGATCAATGAGTGCTGGAGATTTCTAATAAGTGCCTTGTCTGGAAAACTTCAAAAGAATTCTCATCCACGTATAATGAAAATTGCCTTTTATGCTATACCTATAATACTCCTGTTGTAGTAGTACGGTAGTAGTTATTATTCCTCCAATCCTCATCCACATTTCAGATATATAGCATTTAGCAATAGCACTTAGACTTATATATCGCTTCACAGTGCTTTACAGCAGGGGTCCCCAATCTTGGCAACTTTAAGACCTGTGGACTTCAACTCCCAGAATTCCCCAGCCAGGCATGCTGGCTGGGGAATTCTGGGAGTTGAAGTCCACAGGTCTTAAAGTTGCCAAGGTTGGGGAATCCTGCTTTACAGCTTTTTTAAAGTGGTTTACAGAGGCAGCATTTTGCTCCCAACAATTTGGCTCTTCATTTTACTGACTTCAGAAGGATGGAAGGCTGAGTCAACCTTGGGCCAGTCAGAATTGAACTGAGTTAGCCTGCAGTACTGCATTCTAACCACTGCACCACCACAGCAACATGGCAACTCCCATAATTCCCAGAGAGTTGCGTTGGCAGGGAACCATGGGAGTCATAGCCTAGCCCTTCTAAAGGGGAACAGTTTTGGGGAAGGCTAATAACTGGCAGCCTTACAACATTTCAGCAAAGTTTTTTAAACCTTCACTTCCTCTTGTTCCTTTAACTCCAAATTGTCTCAGCTGAAAGAGAGTGCTGGCTTTTATTGTGCTGTTATGCCGCGTCTTGCTCTGTCTTGCTGCAAAGCCACCATCAATTTAACTAATTTCAAATAGGAGTCCATAGAATATATATATATTTTAAAAAAAGGGGATAATAAGGGGAGAGTAGCTTTGTTTAATCATCCCAACACACGTATGCATGTACTTAGCCATCTAACCAAGTCATTGCGTTCATGTACTGAGAAATACCCATAAGGACTTGTGACATAGCTCATTTCACTTCCCTTTAAATAGGTACATGTAAGGTATTCTTTCTTAGCTGTACCATTCTCAAAAGGATTCATTGAAAGGTATACTGATGAGCCTAAAGAAATTTTTCACCTTCACTGAATGTGCAGCGATGGCTAAGCTACAGTATAGAGTTATCATAGGACCAAATTTAAGCAGGAATGAATCCCCTGTATAAGTCACGTTACTAGCAAGGCAAATTTAGATATCTGCCATACGGCTTCCAAAGAAAATAAGGAAAGAAGCTAAATTTAAAAAAAAACCCACAGATGGAATTATTTAAACAGATATGAGCAAACATGCCCAATGTTTATGATTAAATATGAAAAGTATAGCATAAATATTTATGTGTCCCAAAGGTTCTGTTCAAAAAAACAACTGGACTTAATATTTAGGTAATGAAGGACAGATTGTGTCATCAAATTCTTTACTGCAGCATTTTTACTTTGATCTATTTCTTTATTTTGCCTTTTATATTTTTATTTTTCACTCTTTGGGACCCTTTAAGGTTCTGCAGTTTAATAAACAAAAAATTAAAACTTTTTGTTTTGATGTGATTCTTTTTTTTTGTTTTCAAAGAAAACATATACACACAAATGCAAAATAGAAAACAGATCAAGAACATAAAAGAAAAGCCCAAAAAGGGGGTCTAAAATCTCAAGAAGTTTATAATTTTAAGCTGCAATATTAATAAATGGTTGAATATTTTAGCCTAGAGGGCTAAAAATCATGGTTAAGCTTGAAGCAAAGGATAAATATCAAGAATCACGGCCAACAGAGTATAAATTGCCACATGAAATTAGAAGCTACAAAAAAATGAGTCAAAACTGAGCATCTCTTTTGCTTTAAATTTTCCAAATATTGAAGTTTGAATCAACTTTCGGTAAGGTTTGAGTCATTATGTGTGAGTTCAGCAGCCACTTTAAATGTATTTAATAAATAAATGAATCTGTTAATCCTCATTTCCCGTCAAATGAGGATTTGATAGTTATGAGAGTATAAGCCCCACAATTCTTCTTCACCATGATGTAAAGAAGATTTTGAGATTCTAGAGGGAGTGCAGAGAAGAGCAACAAAGATGATTGGGGGACTGGAGGCTAAAATGCATAAGGAACGGTTGCTGGAATTGGGTATGCCTAGTTTAATGAAGGGAAGGATGAGGGGGGACAGGATAGCAGCGTTCCAATATCTCAGGGGCTGCCACAAAGAAGAGGGAGTCAAGCTATTCTCCGAAGCACCTGAAGGCAGGACAAGAAGCCATGGATGGAAACTAACAAAAGAGAGAAGCAGCCTAGAACTAAGGAGAAATTATCTGACAGAACAATTAATCAGAAGAACAACCTGCCTCCAGAAGCTGTGAATGCTCGAACACTGGAAGTTTTCAAGAAGAGACTGGACGGCCATTTGTCTGAAATGGTATAGGGTTTCCTGCCTGAGCAGCGGGTTGGACTAGATGACTTCCAAGGTCCCTTCCATCATCATCATCATCATCATCATCATCATCATCATCATCATCATCATTATTAATAATAATTTCCCACTAAGTATTTCCTTAGTGCAGGGATAGGCAACCTTGGCTCTTTCTTGACTGGTGGACTTCAACTCCCAGAATTCCTGAGCCAGCCATGCTGAGGGAAAAGGGAGAGGTTTCCATGCTGAGCCATGCTGGCTCAGGAATTCTGGGAGTTGAAGTCCACAAGTCATAAAAGAGCCAAGGTTGCCTACCCCTGCACTTAATGCCACAAGCTTTCTTCCCTCTCTCTCCTTCCAAGTATCAGCCAAAACTCACCACCATGGTATGGTTCTCTGTAGTCTGGATCAGAAGAAACTTGCTTCAATTCCATGATGGTCTTGGTATACTCAGGAAAGCCTCAAAAAGAAGGGAGATAATTCCATTAATGTTTATTCTTGCAGTGACGGTATGTGGTGTTAGGGATGATGCAGTAACTGCTGTTTATAATTCTATTGCTAAAGTGATACCTAGGGTTGTTAATACATGATTTCTTGAAAATTGATGGATAAGCAGCTTGTGAAAAAACCAGAGACTTTATTTCTATATACGATCAAAGCAGTGAGACCTTTGCAAGCACAGAGATAGAAGGAGGTGTGGATTCTCACAGTGGAAGAATGGATGGTGAGATTAATGGAGCTGGCTGAAATGGTGAAACTAAAAACCTTGATTAAAGAGAAGAAAACTTTGGAGACCACTTTTGAACTTCTCTCTTGAAAAGGGGAAAAAATGAACTTTTAATTTGGGGACTTGATGACAACTCTTCATGATTGCTAAAAATAAGGAGAGAAAAAGTGCCAAGAATAAAAAAAGAATAGGAAAGGAGTAACATAATTTTTCTAGACATTTAATAAAGTATATTTGAAATAGAATATCCAACAGTCATATTCCTATCAAAATTAGAATACTGCTTTATATTTAAAGAGAATGTTTAGTACAATTTAAATTCAAATCTCCATGAATCAGCCTCCACACTATTCTTAATTTTGTTTAATCCCTTCCTTTCAGATTTTCTTTACATGTCTAAAATAAAGTCTTAGAAAAGAGAAAATAAAATCGTTCCTGCTTGAACTTTCATAACTGTAATGGATAAAAGGGATGGAAAGGGGAGAGGAGAAATGCAGATTCATGCACCCTCTTCAAATTAAGAAGGAATTCTGATAGAGCACCGGTTGGGATAAATAATTTGGGATTCTGATGCTATGACTACATCCCAACTTCCTCTACTGTCCGGAATGCTATTTACCTTTTAAGCCAAACGATTCATGACATGTCATCGCCTTCTCAAAACCTTCCAGTTCAGCAAGGTAACTTCCCCCAGTCCAGCTTGGCAGCTCCTGCACCATTTCATGTTCTGGTAGAAACCAGGAACCTACGTCACCAAAATCATCTTGGAAAATCTTCCTGTACTCTTCCAAAAAGTCTTGTGGAATGTAAAGAGAGAAAACAGAATGTAAGAGGTGTCCATATTCTTCACTGTGCACCCAGACCCATTGCTGGAATTAGCCTGGGCTGATCGGTGGGTTGAGATAGCCCCAGCCCGCTGTTCTCTCTGTATTTGTGGCCCGATTATTCGTGCAGGACACAAACATGAAATAATGTTTATTTCTTTGAAGCCGATGCCACAGCAAATCGGTAGATCTGGCAACCTTGGTAGATCTTTAAAACAACAGTCTAAGCAGGATCAGACCTGACTGGGATGGGACACCACCAGAAAATGTCAGGTTTCAAATAAATGAACGACCGAATACAGGCAGTCCTCAACTTCCGATCACAACTGAGGCCAAAATTTCTGTTGCTAAGTGAAACATTTGTTAAGTGAATTTTGCTTCATTTTACGGCCTTTCTTTCCACACTTGTCTAAGTAAATCGCCGTAGTTGTTCAGTTAGTAGCACGGTTGCTAAATGCATCTGGCTTCCCCATCGACTTTGTTTGTCAGAAGGACACAAAATGTGATCACATGACCCCAGGACACTGCCACCATCATAAATATGAGTCAACGGCCACACGTCTGAATTTTAATCACCTGACCTTGGGGATGCCGCAACAGTCTTAAGTGTGAAAAACGGTCATAAGTCACTTTTTCAGTGCCGTTGTAACTCTGAATGGTCATTAAATGAACTGTTTTGAGCTGAGGACTATTTGTAAGCAAACTACCACCCAAGAAGAAGGCAGGACAACCCCTTTTCCATCTTGTTGTCAGAAAGATCCTATGGATGTAATCAACAGAAGCTGAGCTCAGCTCTAATGAATCTCTACCTTTTCTTTCACTTTCTAGCCAAATGCCATATTGGACAGAAATCTGGCTAAAAGAGTGAGCCATCTG
The DNA here is from genome assembly GCF_947247035.1 of Vipera ursinii. Taxonomy (NCBI): domain Eukaryota; kingdom Metazoa; phylum Chordata; class Lepidosauria; order Squamata; family Viperidae; genus Vipera; species Vipera ursinii. The sequence continues at coordinate 18,361,864 of NC_139523.1, read as the reverse complement.
ACTGCCAATCTTTTATCAACTCTCCAAAAGGTGAGCAGAAGGGGTCCAAATTTGAGGTGAGAAGAAGCCAGCCAAGGACCAAGTTTTTAAATGCACCAAATCAGGCCATGAGCTTTAGAGAAACACCCTTCCCCCCCCCCCCCCACGGTTGCAATCCTATAGAAGACCCAGTTGGGCGGCCGCTACAAAAATTGATGACTTTTCCATTCTCAGCTCTCCTCCTTCATCCTTTGTGGTCACGTGTCCCAGAGTGGAGCATACGCAGACACCCCTGGCTTTCCAGTTACACATATATTCACAAACAGGTGGCCACATCTGGGGAAGGATTTGGCAAGAAGAAGACACGCTCTACCGGTTTCCTCTGTTCGGAATAGAGGTGCAGGCAGTTGCCAAGGCCAACTTAGTGGCCTGTCAAAAACAAGACGAAATGGTTGTTTCATTTCCCAAAACAAATTAAAAGCCTCTCTTACCTGTTCCTTCAATCTCTGCTCCAGCAGGGACCATTTGTACTGGGTTATCCCTCCAACTTTCTGGCCCAGACTCCATATCTGCAATTCATGGAGAGAGGCAAATATAATCCCCACCTCACTTCCTGCAAGACCATCTCTCGTCCTGCTTGACTCCCAGCCAGGAGAGCAGGTAGATGGTCCATGTTCATCCCTCAAGGTGGAATGATCTGGAGAGAGACATGATTAAGACTGCCCACCCCAAACCAGGACTATAGCCCCCATCTGCCTCCGAGTGTCATTTCTGAAAATAAATAAATGCTCTCGCCTGCCTTCAAAACATCATGAACAACGTTTCAATTATTTACAACTGTATAATAATGTTAGACTGCATTCATAACGCGGGTTTCTCTTAACGTGAGCTCTTAGTCCAACTTTCCATCATCTGTTAAATAATCAGTCGTTCACTATGGACAGAAATTACTGTAATTCCTTATCATGCCTTCTGATTTAAACTGTGCTGATTGTTGCCGTTGTTATTTCCATGCTAACCGGGTTTTAATAATGACCTGATTTTTTTAATGATATAAATTGTTCACTTATGTAAAACTAACTAATGAAACATTGCAAATTCTTATCTAACACACGCATATATGTAGATACATATGATACTCAGTTATATAAAACTAAAAATATTTTTTTAAAAAATATCGGTTAGATATATTTTGCAAGATCCAGGGACATGTATATTTGCCTTCATTAATAAAATATTTTATCTATACATAGATTTAGATTTGTACACAAATACATAAATATGCTATTCGGTTATGTAAAACTGTTTTGTGAACTATTAAAGATTCTTATGTGTATATATAAAATGGAAATTTATAACACAGAAATATAAATGAAATGTTATATATCTAATCATACCCTTCCAGAAAATGGATTTATTCTGTAACTAAATTCAATAGTTAAAACCAAGCTAGAAACAAGCCGTAGGTGGCATTGGGGAGAATTTTTTTTTGGGGGGGGACCCACCTAACCTCTAGTGAAAAGAATGAACTGAATCAGATTTTCCCAATTCAGCATCATCCAAAACATGTTGGCAACTCCCAGAATTCCTTTGGCCATGATGTTCCAGATGTTTGCAATCTCAACATTTCTTTGGGTTCCTGGCTAAGAAAGGCTAAATTAAATAGACTTTATCATATATCAGACTGCAGATACTAGATATTAAGTCTGGCATTGGTTGCGTGCAACCAACATATTTTTGCATTAACTTTCACACACTCACAGACACATCACTCCAACACAATTGTTGCCTCAGCCCCTGATTTTACTCACCGCTTTGCAGTGGTCTCTTATGGGATGGCTGGTTTGGAGAAATTTCTTGCGGGTAAACAAATCCCAAAGATTGAGTGGCACAAAATATCTTCTGCTCCTTGGAATTGGGAGAAGTTGGGAGAAGAATAGTTACACCTAGGTGTATCTCTGACCAAGTGGCTTTATGCTGCTTTCCTCATACAAGTATTGACCGGTGCTTATCCCTTGCCAGGGGTCTCTACCATTCCCCCCACCCACCCAACTTTTCTCTCTGTATTCATATCCTTGTACTTCTTTGCTCCCATTGGTTGAATGAAGGAGCAAGTTTCGTGACTTTTTCTGTGTTTTTGAGGGGGGGCGAGGGGGACAGAGGCAGACGGATTTTCCATGTCAGCACAGCCAATGTGTGTGTCTGTGTGTGTGAAAGAGACAGAAAGAGAGAGAGAGAGAGAGAGAGAGGAGAGGGAGAGAGTGTGTATATCACGACTTTGCAATCCCGGAGGGGTGACCAGGTGGCCAAATTTCAGACACAGAAAAAAAGGTCGTGAGAGGAAGTGAGGGGTGTTTATCTCTCAGGAACAAAATACAGTTCACCAAATCTTCCAAGCAAGCTAGTCCTCCCAACTCCAATCAATCTTCACAGGAGACACCGTGACTTCCTCCAAGGCCTGCCCTAAGACAGAAAAGACTAATTTTCTCACTGCGTCAAACGCCTGCTAACCCAGGTTTATTATTCCTGAGAGCCAAGGCTGTTTACCTAGGATGCTGAAAGAAGAACATTCAAAGAGTTACAGACAGCTCTTCCTAAGCTGTTGGACCACCACTCTCAACCAGCCATGCAAGTTCAAGGGAGGGAGAGCTAGAATTCAACAAAGCTCTAGAAGGAACTAAGTTGACCAACTCTACAGTTATATCTACATGCTGTGCTTAAGAGTAGGAGAGGTGAGCTTAACAAACACCAGCAAGGAGAAGAGGATTGGATCAGAATCATAACGTGGGAGGGAAAGTGCGCTGGCTATGCCTATCCAACACCCAACTGAATTGTGGTGAGATATTTACCCACAAAACAAGCAAGATATCCTCACCTCACCTCCCCTTGGTGCTCACAAGCACCTTCCTAACACAACGGTGACCTGTATTGAGAAACAGGAGTTGGGGGGGGGGGGGTAGGACAAGCATTTAAAAAACTGAGTCTGGTTGCATTGTAGCATTGTAGCATTGTAGCCTCCTTAAGTAACACCAGCTGCCTGCAATTAGTGCAGGTTCGAGTCTCACCAGGCTCAAGGTTGACTCAGCCTTCCATCCTTCCCAGGTAGGTAAAATGAGGACCCAGATTGTTGGGGGCAATTAAGCTGACTTTGTAATAATGCCGCTTGGGGGTGTGTGAAAGCCCTAATAAGCAGGCATATACATAGAATGAAGGCTACTGCTAAGCTTGTAAGCCACCCTGAGTCTTCGGAGAAGGGCGGGATATAAATGGAATTAAAATAAAAAAAATAAAAACATAAGTACAGTAGCTTGATTTTGGCCATGTTGCCCACACTGTCTCTCCTGCGCACTTTTCTCCATGGCAAGCAATGAGTGGCAGAGTTTCCCAACCCATAGAGAAGCCAGTCCCCTTGTACTTAAACAGCCCTAAACCACAAACCCACAGAATTGGGCAATGGATTGAGATTGGGCAAGAAACAACAAAAGAGCTCTCCCCACCCAACAAGCTTGTTACCCCTAATTGAGCCAGGAACTAGCCCCACATCTGAGTCTCCATTCACCTTTCCCAACCTGGTCCTCTCTAAATCAGCTGGACCACAAACTCCCCCCCCCCGGTCACTTCCTGCCAGCCTGGGCAAGGATGACAGACTGTAGTTCACTGCATCTGGGCAAGGCTTATTCAAGATCAAGGGTGCATAACCTTGGCCTGGACATGATATGCTGGGGGCTAGATCCCCTTATGTTTAGTCTAGAGAAAAGAAGGACTAAGGGTGATATGATACTAGTGTTCCAGTATTTGAGAGGCTGCCACCAAGAAGAGACGGTCAACTTATTTTCCAAAGCACCAGAAGACAAGACAAGAAGCAAAGGATGGAAACTAACCAAGGAGAGAAGCAGCCTAGAACTAAGGAGAAATGTCCTGGCAATGAGAACAATCAATCAGTGGAACGGCTCGCCTCCAGAAGTTGTAGGTTCTTCATCACTAGAGGCTTTAAAGAAAAGACTGGACAGTCACTTGTCTGAAATGATCTAGGATCTCCTACTTGAGCAGGGGGCTGGACCAGAAGACTCCCAAGGTCCCTTGCAGCCCTATTCTGATTGATTGATTGATTGATTGATTGATTGATAAGTAGGATGACGTTGTAGGAAACATCAGTCCCCAAATAAATCTGTTTTAATTATAATTCCAAGCCAAGTATTTAAAGAAAGCATCTGTCAAATTGAAATCTGCAATTCAGTGGTGACTTCTGGAGGGGTTCGGGGCTACATAGAGCCCTGGGGCTTGTGCACCTCTGTCCTACATGAAACCTGAAGTCCTGCCTCCTTACCTCCAAAGCACTATCTGCTCTCCATCCTCCTCCCATGAACAGGCCCCTCACCCTGCATTCCAGCTGCCACAATGATCTTTCAGAAGAACTCTTACTTGTAGGCTCACGGCTGCTCTTGAGTTTGAGGGCGCTCCATTCTTTGCCCTTTCCAGGGAATCTCAGGAGAGAGGTGGGTGGGTGGGTACACCAGCCTCTGAAAGTATGGTGTGAGATTGTGCAACAGCCCCAGCATTGAGAGACAAGGAGTGCACAACAGCAACCGGAAACCACAGGGCCCCCACGCCTTACCGCAAAGCACAAACCAGGTGCAGTGGAGCTCAGAAATGTAGTAGAAAAGGAGGAGGAGGAGGAGGAGAACCCAGAATGAAAAGAAACTGTCCCTTTGCTCTGCCTGAGTTGGAAAGCTGGATTTTTTTTCAGCCAACAGCAAATATCTAGGAACAATTGAGGGTGTGTGTGTGTGTGTGTGTGTGTGTGTGTGTGTGTGTTGTCCATCAAGGTGAAAGAGGCAGATGACCAAGGCACTACTAGGTCAAGTTGGGCATCTTTTTTTTAGGGAGGAAAAAAACATCTTAAAAACAAATTGATTTTTTTAAAAAAAGTAAAGATAATATTCCGGCCTCTCTTTTATCTGAGTCCTGAAACATTGGCTGGACAGGCAGAGAAGAAACCAAATATCTCTATTTCCAAAAAACATGAATAAAAAACATGAAATAGAAAATAGGGTAAAATATTTCCCAGTTACCAAATCATCCCCTGGATCTGCCCCTGGGCTTGAGGGGGGGGGGCCTTCAGTGACCTGGTCCAGGTAAGGCAGGGGTAGGCAACTTTGGCTCTTTTATGACTCGTGGACTTCAACTCCCAGAATTCCTGAGCCAGCCACGCTGAGGAGAAATGGAGAGGTTTCCATGCTGAGCTATGCTGGCTCAGGAATTCTGGGAGTTGAAGTCCACGAGTCATAAAAGAGCCAAGGTTGCCTACCCCTGACCTAAGGTACCAGTTTATGTTTGTTAGGAACAAACCTTGCAGCCAGAAAATATAATTTGCATTACTTTCCCTGAATGGACCATTTAGGACAGGTATCCAGAACCCTACCCAGTTCTGTACATAAGAGTCTTTCAAAGATTTACCAGATTTAGAAATAAACATTGCACTGCATTCAGCAGCCTTACTGAATTAACCCATTTTTTTGGGACTTGTGAAAAACACCCAACTACAAACTAGCAAAAGAGGCTGAATTCACACGACACTCTAAGGAGAACCTAACCAAGATGAATTCTAACTGAGCTTCCCCACGTTGTGTGTGGATGGAACCCCTAGAGTTAACTCTTGGGATGACTGTGAACACTACTGGCAATTGCTGTTGCTACATCACAAAGCATTAAAGCCTGCCATTTCTTTCATAACATGTTATCTTAAAAATACGAAAACCACTGAAACCATGTTTCAAAAGCACAATTCCAAATAACTACAAGAGAACTCTACAGTGAGTTTGTTTGTACAGGCCTTAACCTAATACTTATTCACTCATCTGAGTTACAAATAAATAAAGTACATGTAGTTAAGAACAGAACAGAACAGAATAACAGAGGTGGAAGCGACCTTGGAGGCCTTCTAGTCCAATCCTCTGTTCAGGCAGGAAACCCTATACCGTTTCAGACAAACTTGATGGCCAGGATGCATGCAGAATGCTAAACCAGGGGGGGAAAAATAATCCGGGTGGAAATTGCCAAGATTAACATGTTGTGTGAATGTAACCAATAAGTTGGTTACAGACCCAGTTAAGTGCGTTGTGCAGACGCAGCCAAGTGGGTGTATTCTACAGCAGGGGGTAGCAGAGTGAGCATGCTTTCAGCGGAGCCCATCAAACAGAACTGTTAATTGATGGTATCTGTGGAAGATCTTTCCTGCAGAGATGAAAGAGCAGTCACATAACAAGAGAAATCTATCATTGGATGGCCAGCCCCTACAATGCCTTCAGCGGCGAAAGTTAAAACCAGAGCCTGGCACTCAGACCAGGAAACGATAAACAACAACGTATATGGTATCTTCCCCTTTATCAAGCCATTATAGGAAGAGAGAAACAAGACCATTTCAGCAAGGTAAATGCAGTTAGCGTGGGATTTTTAAGAAGTACATGTGAAAAAGAGATAAGGTCAAGAACGAGTGAGCGCTGAATTCACGTGGATTAAGTACAAAAAGAGAATGGCCAGTGCAAAATGAATATGTTGTGATGGTTTGGTCATATAGAGAGAATGAACAAGGATCGCATTGGAAAAGAAATTAAGGTGCATTGTATGAGTTGAGAGGAACAGAAAGGCTCAAGAATTCAAGGTTGGATGGAGTTGAGGAGAACCTCAAAAAGAGAAAGTTTGATAAAGAAAAGCAGTGTATGGATATAAGGGAGGTAAGGAAGGCCGACGGATGTGATAATGGAGGTATAGTGAAGGATGTTGGCTTAAACTCAGAGGCATTTATAGACAGCAGATATTCAGTCACATAGTTGCACCCGCCATTTTGATTTCTTTGATCTTCCTCTTGCCTCTATTTAAATATATTTAGATGTAGCTATATTCCCTCTAAATGTATTTAGATGTATCTCTATCTCCTTTTCCTTTCCCAATTTCATGCCTATAACTTCTTTGCTATTTCTTATTCTTTTTCTGTTTTTAGCACAGGGGTCCCCAACTTGTGGGCTGTGAGGGGTTTGCAACCAGGCCGCAGAAATGGCAAGCCAGCATGCACGCACACGAACATCCTCACTTGCGTGAGCAGTGGCCAAGCATGCACGCGCTCCATTCCAGCAAGCAGCAGACACGTGTGATTCGATATTATTCTTGCAATGGGTTTCCACTTTGATAACCATACATCACAATAAACTATAACATAGTTTGCTGGGGCTTGAATTTGTTTATTCTGCAGACAAACCCATGGAGATGTATTAAACCATGACTTGATGTAAGCTTAATTGGGTCAGCTAAAAACCAAATGGGTGCACTTGCACCAAACACTAAATTTAAATAATATTAATCATGATTCATTTTTTAATTCCCCTTGTGCTGTCCAAATTTAATCCAGATGGTTAGTTTACATAATTTGCAAAATCAGACTATGGATTAATTAAATAATCAAGTTAAATGTGCTATGTGTAGATACAGTCATCTTACTGTACCTGGTCAACCAATAGTGATTTGTTCAATAAAATATAGCCCAAACTTTCTGATCTAGTAGACTGTAAACCAGTCTAGAACTTTCTAGATTAGTATTTCCCAATCTTGGCCACCTGCCTGGGCAATTCTGGAAGTTGAAGACCACACACCTTAAAGTTTGAGAAACACTGTTCTAGATTCTTATGTTATGAAGCCACTCTGTACTCCAGCATATAAATAACCAATGACTTGACTGAGGACAAAAGAGAAGAAGCATGAGATAGAATAATCAGCTAATTGTTATCATTTAAAAATTGTTCCTGCTCACAGGATAAAGAGAGAGGATCAGATCAGATCATTCTAATTAGAATGACTCCAGTCCAAAATTCACATCAACAATGTTCAGCAATTTACTGATTAAATATAAATTAATCTCAATTAAGAAAGACACAGACTGCATGTGAATCTGACAATAGTCTCCATCCGAGAATAAAAATTTTTCACTTCTCCTGTTTTCTTTTCAAATAAACTCTTTTCTCAAATTTTTCCTAACCCAGACAAAATTGATTGGAATTTGACTGATATCATGGACACCATATCCTTCATCCTAACAAAATGTACACCGCCCTGAGTCCTTGGGGAGAAGGGCGGTATAGAAATTCAATAAAATAAAATAAAATAAATAAATAAATAAATGAAATGATTTCATACCCACTGACCCATTATGTCTGCCAATATCTGTACCACTTCAATTATTATTTTTTAAAATTCCTTTAGTTAAGCAGAATACGTAAGTAAATAAATAGTGGGTACCCTACTGCCAAGCAAAGCTCTTTTTTTACACAAATGCCACCAGATTCTACTCGGGTCCATAATAATAACATAATAATAACAACAACAACAACCAAAGCTCAGGAATTTCAGGTTATTTCTTTGCTGAGACCGATGGTAGAGAAAATAATAAAAATAAAACAAAGCTAAGACAGGCATCAATAGCAAGGAGAAAGCTGGCCAGAAATAAAATAAAATAAAAGTAAGCTCATCTTATTGTCTCCCAACCATGGAGCATGAAATGATTGGCTACACCGTGGTCCAATGTGGCAGCCATTTTGTGAGGGTGCCCAGAGGTCATTTGCTGACCTAACAGGTTAGTCTCCCAAATAGACTAAGCTCTCAAAACAGCCTCCCTATCAACTGCACAACAGAGCAGCAGCATTCACTAACGTAGCAGAGTCAGAATCAAGGATTACAAATGAAATCACTGAGCATGAACTTATAAGCAGTTTGCAATTCCGGTCTCGTTGAGATCTAAAGTGAGTAAATCATTCATCAGGCTTGCCTGCCCTCAGTCTAGCAGGCCCCATTGAAAGCAATTCGCTTGAGCTGAAGAAGGTAACCTGGCGCAAACAAGGGGGCTAAGACAGAAGTTACCTCCTTTCCGACTCCAGAAGCTACTTTTCAACCCATAAAAAAAACCCACTTGCTCTAAAGATCAAGCATTGGGTCCTCCTGATTTTTGTGGGGCGCACCCCTCTCGGTTCTGCTTCTTGCAAAAATAAATCAAATGTCCCTCCAAGAACAACAGGTCTTCTTTTGCCCTCATCCCACTCTGTTTTTCACCCACCGTTTCTCTTGTCCTTCCATTCCTGTCTCAAAAATCTCTTGACTTACCCATTTGTAATTTGAACAAGAAGAGGGGGGGGAAATGCATCTAAGCCAACAATGCTATTTTAAAAAAAACTAAAAAAAAACTTTCAGAGCCTGTAAGCTTGGTCACACCAATAGGAAACCAGCCCTGGCGGTTTGTGTGACTTCACTTCCCAAAATTAGACGCACACATACACATCACACACACACACACACACATACACACACACACACCAAGCCTTGTTCATCCGGCCCCCTGCGCAAGATCAGCCCTGCCAATGCAACTCATCTGAATGCCCATGGAGATCTAGGCGGAAAGCAGCAGGTAGAGGCGTGCCATGGATTGCACCATCAAGGTAAGTCCTGGAGAAGTTCCTCCATCTTTGTTAGCAGCTGATCCCCTCGCTTTGCCTCTCTCTTCCAGTTTGCACTGAGCTGGTCTCTGGTTCAGTTCCTCTCTGTCTCATACACACCCAGCTCCAGAAACAGGGGCCCCCTCCGCTCTTTCCTTCTGGTACAAAAAAATTTCCTCTTCCTTCCCTTTCGTGGCGGTTGATGTCTCTGAGTTTAAAAAACCCAAACCAAACCACCACCAGGCACTTTCAGCTGTGACGCAGAGAGCCCCTTGCACTGCTAAGTCTGGCCAGCGAAAGAAAGCCAGATGAGCGAGTTTTGGGGGATCCCCATACTTTGTCACAACTGGACACAGAGGCGTATCTTTCGCCAAACCATCAAGATGCCAGACAAGAGATGAAAATGGCATCTCCATGCTAAAACACAGAAGTCCAGGGATGGATGCAAAGTGTTGGGGGACACGTCACCCCCAAACTGGAATTACTTCCCTGCGGTAAGAAGTCAGTTCATTTTATTTTTTGCATTCCTGATGTTAGTAATCCCTTTTCAATTTTTATAAAGCTTTTATCCTTTCCAACCGTAGCTGTTTTTATTCATTCATTATTTCTGACTTTAGCTTGTGATTTCGCCCATTCCTTTTACATTTTGTTTTCCTACATAGCACACATTTCTGACCAGGTTGGCCAAGCAGATGCTGACTTATACAAACACTGGAGGCTTTTAAATTTTATCAGCTCGAGGGCATGCCTTGTTTTAACCAAGCTCCGCTCTTGGAATAATAATAATAATAATAATAATAATAATAATAATAATAATAATAATAATAATAATAATAATAATAATAATAATAATAATAATAATAATTAGATTGGGGGAGAATTTTCAGAATTAATTGAGAGGAATTTTTCCTCTGATCAAAGTTTGACAATATATAGTTAACTCTTGTCTAATATGCAATTATCTTCGGTTTTGCATTATTTTTGGCAGGGAAGGAATCTGTGCTGGGATTTTGACTGTAGTTTAGTGCTGACCTGTTCAGATTTTTAAAGTTGAGGGAAATGGAGCCTTGCTTAATCATTTGCAAACAAGAAGCTGTCTGTCACAGTGAAACCAGCAATCCAGGGCTTTGTTGTCTGAGCTGTTCTTGGAAATAGTTGGCTTCAAGGGGACGCATAGAGACCGTAGACTCAAGACTAGCAAAGGATCTGGCCTAACATCCTCATCCGGTCTTCATTCTCTATGACCTTTTGGACTAGCTGGTGAATACAGCTCTACAACATCCAGGTTAAAGAGACCACTGATGTCTTCTCTCACTTGAGGGTTCCGCCAAATCTTGAGAATGATCTTGGGTTTGGCATCAACGTCAGGATTTTCTGGAATGCTTGACGTGTGAAAAGCCAAGATTTGCCTGTTTGTTTTTCTTTCCCTGGTCATTTTGTGGCAGGGACAGATAAAGTTGCCTTCACTTTGCTTTCCATGGGACGCAGAAAGAATGATTCAGTTTCCAAACAATAAGGCCCTGCCGTTTTCTTTTCTTCAAGTCAAGCCAAGTTAATCAGACACCACCTCATCCCACATTCTCTGCTCTTCCTGCTTTCAAAATAATTTGATCTACAAAAGCCATCTGATGAAAATTTAGCAAGGCAGAGATATGAATCGGATCACCTGCCCATGTGTGCAGATTGAGGGGCTGTTAATGGACAGTGCAAGGCTAATGTAGATTCAATGAATCATTGCTTTAAAAATGAACAAAAAGAGGAAAAAATGCCAGTTTGTTGAAGACACCAGGAGAGTCTTCAGAAGAGATCAGGAGACTCTGAGTTCTAGTCCCGCCTTAAGAATGAAAGCCGGTTGGGTGACTTTGAGTCAATCACCAGGAGACAGTGAGTTCTAGTCCCGCCTTAGACACGAACCCAGCGGGGTGACTTTGGGCTAGTCCAGGGGTCGGCAACCTCGGCTCTTTTATGACTCGTGGACTTCAACTCCCAGAATTCCTGAGCCAGCATAGCATAGCTGGCTCAGGAATTCTGGGAGTTGAAGTCCACGAGTCATAAAAGAGCCGAGGTTGCCGACCCCTGGGCTAGTCTATCTTTCTAGGCCCAATTCACCTCACAGGGTTGTTGTTGTGGGGAAAATTGGAGGAGGAGGAAGACGTATTTGATGCTTTGACCTATTTATAAAAATAATTTTTAAAGGCGGGATAAAAATTCTTTTTAAAAATCCCATTTTGAATTTCTGGAGCAACTCTATCATCGGGTCAGCCCAAAACTTTAAGAAAGCAGAAGCAGAGGTTACCAACTTTTTAAACGTCATTATTGCTTCCCACCCACCCCCACTCCCCATCCTGTGTGTAATTGTTGAGATTAGCAGGTGAGAGAACATTTAACTTTGGGGCAATGCAATGTTGATTCTTTCAAATCGGTTTCTTCTGTCACATGCCAAGTCTCAGCTGGGGGTTACGTAGGAGAGGGGTTGTTACAATAACCCTCTTTTGTCGTGCCAGGATCCTCCCATAATAATTGTAAGGATACATTAAAAAGAATGGGCTGGATCTGATCAAAAATCTCCCAACAATGAAGGAAAATTTCTGGAAAACTCCCACGCACAACATGAGCCAAAGAGCAATCAAATGATCTTGGTGTCCTCTAACAACAATAGTTTCAGAGGCAAACTATTTTTGATTTCCTCCTGAACTCTTTCTCCATGGCTTTGCAGCACCTTCTTGAGATATTTTGGGGACAAATTCAGGACACCTTGTAATGGCAAATTCCATAGTAAAATCCCTTGCAAGCAAATCCTTTGCATCTCTTCATAATCTCCAGCACCATGTTATTCCTGATAGGTTGCTTCCAAAAGTTAACATCCACATCCAAAATTTGCTAGACCACATATATTATATCTTTAGCATATCTTCCTGACCTGCCGCTCATAAGTAGGTGTGTGTGTGTGTGTGTGTGTGTGTGTGTGTGTGTGTGTGTGTGTAGGAATTGCTTTGCCCCTTAACTGCTTTGGCTCATAAGGTTTTCCAGTCCTCAGAGTGGTGCCAACTCAGCTCTACAGATTTTCAGAATGCCTCCAGATCATGCCAGTCCTTTTCTAGAATAAAATCTGCTCCCACCTCCCCAAATTCAACTTTGACATCCTCCTCCTCCTCCATTCACTTTGACGTTTCAGGATTAACTGCAGGAGAAGATATGATTTCCATTGACCTACGTAACATAATCTCAGATTCCCTTTTCTGAACAAATATCCCCACTCTGGTATGATCTAACGCAGGGGTAGGCAGCCTTGGCTCTTTTATGACTTCAACTCCCAGAATTCCTGAGCCAGCATGGCTCAGCTTGGAAACCTCTCCCTTTCCCCTCAGCATGGCTGGCTCAGGAATTCTGGGAGTTGAAGTCCATGAGTCATAAAAGAGCCAAGGTTGCCTATCCCTGATCTAACGGTTAAGGCAGTGTTTCTCAAACTTGGCAACTTAAGAGGGGTGGAGTTTAATTCCCAGAATTCCCCAACTTGCTATATTATACAGCATGCAGGCTGGGGAGTTCTGGGAATTGAAGTCCACATATCTTAAATGTTGAGGAAACCCTTGGTTATAAGGATAAATTATGAGGAAAGGCCACATCTAACTCCATCCTCAGCCATGGAAATTTCCTGGGTGGTTTGGGGCAAGTCATTCTCTCTTATCCCAATCTATTTCACAAAGTTATTTTTACGGGGATAAAATGAATGGCAATACCTGTCTAAGCAGCTTTGAGCAAAGGTGGAATATCGATCTACCGAAGAAATAGTCTTCTCCTGTGACGTCCATCTTCAGATTTCCTGGGTGACAATTTAGACATGCTCATCTCTCTGCTTTTTCATTTGCTCAATCTAAACCTACATCCTTGAGATTTCCTGGCGGTCTCTCATCCCAGCTTGATCAGCTTTTCCAAGCTTACCCACTAGGGCTGGTAGCAGCCCTTCAGCTGGGCAACCCCTAAACCAGAGGTCCCCAACCTTTTGGGCACCAGGGACCGGTTCTGTGGAGAAAGGTTTTTCCACGGACCTGAAAGTGCGTGGTTTTGTGTGCTGCCTGCATCCCACGGAAGGGGCTTTGCTTGTTTGTGCGGCCCAGTTGCTGGCATGCCGCGGCCTGGTACTGGTCCATGGACCGGGGTTTGGGGACCTCTGCCCTAAACAGTCTCTTTGAGCGAAGATAGGAAGGCTTTCCTATGCCAAGTACCATTTCATACCCAGCCCACTCCCTCCAGTTTTGAAAGATTCTTTCTCCCAGCCTGTCCTGCTCTTGCAGATCCGGCCTCTGCTGACCCTTTGCCCATCAGTGCCAAAGAATTGCTGGAGCAAAGGAGACCAAGCGCCAGTAAGCCTCCAACCCCTAACCCTCCCAGACGTAGGATTTCAATAGCCAAACAGGAAACTCTGCGTACATCTCTCCCATCACCTCCTCCTCCTCTCGATCCTTTATTACAGAAGATGGGAGAGCTATTTAAAGACCCCCCCAAGCTAACAGGGCAGCTTCGAGCTTCTCCAGCAGCCCTTATCAGCAGCAACAGAGGCTTCCGCCATTGCAGCCTCAGACTTCCTGCCTCGGCTTCCTGTGCTAGCTGTCCCACCAGCATCTCCGAGCTGCAACCATAGCCCCCCCCTCCCCATACCTCTGTCCTCCATCACTGCTATGTCAGCCTGCCCGCCTCACATGTGAGCAACACACGTGGATTTCCCTCGCTCTGAGCAACGTTCAGGGTCCCAAACACGTTCACTGAGCCCCTTGGGGGTACAATTTGCAGTTCTCCATGCACCCATACAGATAAGCACATAGAATCCCATGCCTTACAGTGGCCATCAATCCTTTGTTATAAAAGGCGGGCCTTTCCTGCAGAAAGATGTCCTTTAGATCTATTTATTTTTTCAAAACCTCGCTTTTGTCCTCTCTTTAGGTCATTTAACGCTTGCCGTACCCATGTACCACTTCATGCAGTGGCTTTTACATGTGTGTGGAAAATGAATTGTTTTATTTGAGTGAATGTCCATGTGCTGCTTGATTTTAGAATGTTTGTTTTGGTAAAGTTTTTCTTGGTTTGGCTCTTGAGTTTTCTTTTGCAAAGCCAAGTTATCAACATAAACAATATATTATTATTATTTAATTCTTATGGAACTCTGCCAAATTAGCCCCTTTATCATTTTTTTCCAAGAAAATATGGTCACCCTACTTATAACACTCCGTAAGTTTGAGTCTGTCTGTCTCTCAGATAGGGAGGAAATTCCCATGGAAGTCTGGACTTATGCTTGTTTGGTGAGGAAAACTCAATGGAACATTGCTCTGGGGGGGGGGCTAACTGGGGGGGGGAGTTGTGTACCATGTGCTTGCTGACACTAATCTTCACGGCTGCCATCCATCTGTTAAGAGTCTTCTGGGAGTTGCATTAAAAATGAACTGTTTCATTAGTGTGAGTCTGGCTGATTAGTAGTTTCCCATAATACCCCTGAAGAGTGGTGAGACTTAACTGCAGGCACCCCCTGTAATTCTGCTCACACGAAAATGGGAAGCAGACACGGCATTGGTCCAACCTATTTCTTTTTAAAGATTGTACAAGACTAAACAAGATTAAACCCCATAACATGCCATCTGGTTTGGGCCAGGGGTAGGCCATCTTGCCTCTTTTATGACTCGTGGACTTCAACTCCCAGAATTCTTGAGCCGGCATGGCTCAGCATGGAAACCTCTCCCTTTCCCCTCAGCATGGCTGGCTCAGGAATTCTGGGAGTTAAAGTCCATGAGTCATAAAAGAGCCGAGGTTGCCTACCCCTGGTTTCAGCTAAACTCTCAGATGGAAAAAGACTACATCTTCCAAAAATCCTAACCAGCACAGCTGTCCAGTGGTTATTGACTGGAAATTCAGCAAAGTGCCTGATGGTAAAACCCTTCAGCTGGGTATCTTTACCCTGTCTGGCCCATATATCTGCAGAATTGATAAAAGAGAGAAGAAAGGCATATGGTCAAAAAGATCAAGATGGCAGCTACAATAGCATGATCTGATTTGTTTTAAAAATTTTTAATAATTTCAAAAAAAGGAAAAGAAATAATACTGATACAAATGCACAAACTATGACAGCATAAGCACCTGATTACTGGTGGGTGACCAACACATTTCAAATAACTGGCACTCTAAACTATCATTAGTTAATATATTTCTAATATACTATTAATAACTTAAGACATTTCATGACCAATTTCTAGCAGACATATGCCTCTATTAACAACATGAAAATTGATAACTGGAAAAAGAAAATATTTAAGTAAACAATACAGGGGAAGAATACTGCAATTAATGCTTGTAGACTATACGTCAAATTAAAATATAAATTCCAGAAGCCAAATTTGGGATGTGACACAATGCCATGCCTAGAATCATACTCCAGAAATTGTTTCCAAATAAGACTGAATTGTACATCACATTTATTTTTTACATATGAAGTTATTCTAGACATTCCCCATTTAATTAACATTCTTCCATAGAGGGAATCAAAGATCTTTTCCAATAAATAGCATGTAAAATCCTTGCTGCTGTTACCATGTACATGCTTTTTTACGGTACTTTGAGAAAAGGTAAGGTATGGTCATGTGTAGCAAAAATATCTCCTTGCAATGGAATTACAACTTTCACAGTTCTGTTTTTAATGTGTGTTGCAAATGAAAACAGGTGGTGTGTTGGTCACACTGTTGTGGCTGCAATCTTGATGGGTTGACTACATGCATTCTGAGTGATGACACAGTCCATGGGGTGTCACTTGCTCCCATTCTGTCCCTGGATCTATATGCAATACTTAAATCCAATCAAGGTAACTGAGGTAACATTATTTATCTCTGTTGCATAGTCAGCCAGATGTTTAGACCGAGTTTCAGTTTTGTCCACCTATTGAGTCCTTTCCCAAGGACCTTGATGGGCAGATGTTGTTGTTTGATGGTGTTAAAGGTATTGTTGCAGGATATATGTAAGGTATTCCAGCTAAAGCTGACCTTTGCAATTGACTGGTGGTGATTTTGTCAATGCCAGTGGTGTTAAAGTGATGCTCCAGATGTTTTGGGATTGCAGCCAAGGCGCCTATCGCTATTGTTACCATCTTTGCTTTCTTTTGCCACTTCTATTGTACCTCTGTACTTTTTTTTATTATCACACTTTTTAATATATTTTCTATAATATATTTCTATATTTAACATGTATGTCCACTATGACTAGTTACAAATTACTAATAGTCTTCATCTCAAGTTTTTTTTTATTACAAAGTCAGCTCTGTGAAAAGCCTTTTTTTAAAAAAAAATATTATCAATGACCCACATGGAAATTTTTGTGGCTACTTCCTTATCAGAGTCGAGGCAGGAGTTAAGTCAATCTTTTGCTGACCGGGAGATAAACTTATTCTGTATGAGTTACCTGCTTAATCTTCACCCTGCAGTCTGTTATTCAAAGCCCAAGTGCCCCTGTGAGTCTGTAATTCCATAGAACACTTTTGATTTCAGATTACACTGTTTTCCCATTTGGATCAAGTTCCAAATCTGTTTCCACCAATTCCAGTCCGTCTCTGCAGGTCTTCTAGCAAAAATCTGATATGCAGAAATGAGCAGCCAAAGTTCTGTACTGCATAGAAATCTACCCACTCACCTACCACATTTTTATCTTACAAATCAAGGTGGTTTATATATAGTGCAAGTGGTCCTTCACTTACAAGCACAATTGGGACCGGAATTTCTGTTATAAAGCAGGGTAGTCGTAAAGCAATCCTCATATGAATGGACCTCATATCAATTTTACTGTGGCTGGTCCCAATTCCTTCCAGGTTCCACCTCAATGTCCCCCCCATGTGCCAATTAGACAAAATCAATCCTCAACAATCAGGTTTTAGGGTTCTCCCTGGCTGCTAAAAAAAATGTCTGTGGGTGTTTCTTTGCAAGTTTGCACATTACTTTGTTTGGTCACTTCTGCAAACTTTAAAACTTCACCCATATATTATATTCTTGTTTATAGAGAGTGCTGTGCTATTTGGGCCATATCAGTAGCAATCCTCTTTCTAAATCCTGGAAATTGTAACTTATATCCTGGGGAGGAATGGTTAAAAGGTCCTCCTTCTGTCCTTCATTTTTGTGCTTTGCTCTTTAGTTTTTTTAAAAAGTGGTGTTCCTAAAATAATTCCAGGTGGGACAATGTGCAGCCACAAGTCTCAGTTCCTTTCGTTAATTTGTCTCAAGCTTTCAGTTCCTATATTACCATGTTTGAATTGATGAAACTCTGTGGGTTGACAGTAGTTTTGATACAACTGCTTAGTATGTTGGACTACTATTCCTGTCCTATTTTACAAGTTTAACACCGCCAGAATTGTGCCCTACCACAAGTATTCATTCAAGACTCACCTAACATTCTCTTGGGAGTGGCGGGGGGGGGGAAGCAAAGATTTTCCTTTCCACAAAGGGTGACAAGGCAATCTGTAGAGAATTTTCTCCTCCTATTTTATTCTCCACATCACATCTGAGAGGTGGGTTAGGCTGAGAGACAGAAATTGGCCCCAAAGTCACCTGGCAGTGACTGAGATTGGAGGAGGACTTTGAACAACCCACGCTGGCTGGGGAATTCTGGGAGATGAAGTCCACACGTGAACTTGAGAAATACTGAGGTGGTAGAGGACAGAGCTCATAGCTGTTCTAGGATATAAGACGAGGAACAATGGTGGATATTAGAAGGCATGGATTTCACCTGGATGTCAGAAAAAGAGTAAGAGAGGTTCAGCAATGGGGTGAGAGGTGGGAAATACTTCTTCACTGGAGGCCATTCAAAACAAACTAGGTGGCCATTTATCAGGGATGCTGGAATAATGGATTTTTGCTCGGAAAGGGAAATGTGCTAGATGACTTCAAGGTTCGTTTCAAACCTTACCTTCTACCCATATATAGTTCTATGGACAATTTATCAACATTTTGCTGTATAGGTAGCACTTGACATACCACTATAATTGCAACCAGCACTAAGGGATGCTCCATGTCCATTCTAGGACTTTTGCTGCAGTCATTCAATCAGTCCTATGGCCCTGAAGTGAATTTGGCTTTCCCCACTGACTTTGCTAGTTGGAAGCCACTGGGAGGGTCGCAAATGGCGATCACACGACCTCAGAAGGCTGCAACCTTTGTAAATACATGCCAGTTGCCAAGTGCCCAAGCAGCAATCCTTTGACCATGAGGACACTACAATGGTCATAAGTGTGATGACTGGGTTGTAAGTCACTTTTTCAATACCATCAAACCTTCAAACAATTGCCTAACAAATGGTCACAAGGTGTAATGGATTTTTATTACTTTTGCACTACCAGTTCCGAATGCAAGACTTCCAGCATCAAAATCACAAGTATTTTGTGAATGAACCTTGTTAATAAGGGCCTTTCTGTTATTATCTGTTATTTCCTGTATGAAATTTCCATCTGGTTTTGATTATGTAAATTCAACTATCATTCATAAGCAAAGATGTCCATATTCTCCTATCACAGGATAGTATTCCAGATGAAATA
This sequence comes from Vipera ursinii, assembly GCF_947247035.1. Taxonomy (NCBI): domain Eukaryota; kingdom Metazoa; phylum Chordata; class Lepidosauria; order Squamata; family Viperidae; genus Vipera; species Vipera ursinii. The sequence goes on along the minus strand of NC_139523.1, from coordinate 18,342,853 downwards.
CAGTCAGTAAAATTCATACCCAAATAAATGTGTTCGTTTTTAGGCCCCCCCACAAGACTCTTTGTTATAAAGTGAAATCCTAATACTTATCTAGCTGGGAATTGGGAAAATGGTGAATATAATATATGGAAAGTTACCTTCCAGAATAAGACCTGGGATCCCAAACAGGCATTTTGGATTATAATTTCATAGCATCTTCCCATATGATGTTCTCCTCTTAAAATTTCCTCTTAATATTGCTAATCATGGGTGCTGTTTAAAATTTAGGATCTTAAGTATGACAAAGCATTCTATGTCATTTTAAATGCAATTAGGATAATTGATGCTCAATGGCTCTAACACCCACATACAGGATTGGAGCCAATCTTTAAACAAATGGAATTAGCAACTTGGGCTTGAACCCAATTTATCTAGATGAATACTTCATCCTGTTACCTTAAAATACCAACAAATTACAATAATGAACTTCTTGAAAGTGAGCTTCTTTATTTAAAAAGAAAGCACATTTGCAGAATTATTTAAGCATGGTCTGCACTTGCAATACTAGATTTTTGACCGGTGTAATATTCTATCTTGACAGTCCAATTTCTGGGGATTTTTACAAATGTACACAAATCACCAAACCCAAACTGAAAGCTGACTATTTTGCTAAAGTCAAAATGTGCTTGAAAACATAAAACCACATTTTGATATTGGTGCTTTTGAACATCAGAGCTTTATTCTTAATCAGGCTTTAATATTGCCCTCAGAAACTATAGTGAAATGTGACTCCTAGTCAGTGAATTGAAGGAGGAATTAATATCTTAAATGGCAAGTAAGAACTCAGAACATAAGCAGAAATGCTTTGGCACAAGCATTGCATTGCAGACTAAATAATGCAACCAGTTTACAGGTAGTCCTTGAGTCACAATCATTTTTTTTAACAACCATTCAAAGTGGCAACGGGGCTGAAAAAAGCAATTTACACCCAGCCCTTGCATTTGTGATTCTGCAGCATCCTGGGATCAGATTATCACTATTTGCAACCTTCCCAGCCAACTTTTGACAAAGTCAATGGGGAAAAACCAGATCAACTTAACAACCATCCCATCCTGCTGCCACCCAGTGCAGGATTCAGCCCCCTCCCCAATTCAGAAAGAGATTGTTGCAGAGGACCTAGGATGAGGGCCTCTCCTCTCCTTCTCAGACACACCAAGATGGCCACCAAAATCAAGCTGCATGGGAAGAATGATTGAAGGGAAAACTAAGAGGACTTCTATTTGCACTTTCTTCTGAAGAATAGTCCGCTGGCTGGAGTCCAACCCATTGTTCTCTCCTTCCCCATCTCCTCCTTCAGCCTTCGAGGTGCCCATGTTTTGCTTTGGAATCGGGTGTTACTCACAGCTCAACACTGCTGGCAGCCCTTCGGCCACACCCACCATTTTGTGCAATGCAGTGCAACAGTGAGGCAATCCCATCCTTGCGTGATTGTGCACTTTGGCCATTAGGAAGACTGGTGGCTGATTTAAAAAGGAAGGTTTTCTATCAGAAAAGGGAGCCTGAGTTTATTCATGGCCAATAAGCATCAGAAAGTGTGCTGGGCATTGGAACTTCCATGTTTAAGGGAAGTGTACCTTGACACCTATAGCTATTGCTACTAGATAACCAGCCATATCAATGGGTCCAATAAATCTCTATTTATCTAATGTTTGGGATTCAGCAGGAACAGGCAGGGCCTGTTTCCATCATTCCTGATTTCTGAAAATTCCCCTAGAGTTACCACTTAGTTCCTATGTTTTCTGTAGAATCATGGTTAGGCTGCTGCTTGGTTGATTCTCTCATCATGCTCAGTCCTAGTATGTTGGTGTTTGCCATAATGGGATGCCCGAGTCTAAAAATGCTTGTTTATCATAAGATGAAAAGCCAGTATTTAAAAAGTGTTGAACCTAGGATTTTGGACTAGTAGATCCAGGCTGCAATACTGCAGAAGAGGCATAGATGGCAGCAACGAGAGAAAGGAAGTCCTTTGCTGCCATCTAAGACCACTTGGACCATTGCATCCCAAACATTGCACCTCCATGCTTCATACATACGGAGTGAATTGATGCATCATCCTAAGCCAGGCTAAGAAATCATGGTCCACTTAGTCTAGTTAAACTGTCTACAACAGTCTAAGCCAGTGTGTTTCTCAACCTTGGCAACTTTAAGGAATATGAACTTCAACTCCCAGAATTCCCCAGCTTACTCTATTATACAGCATGCTGGCTGGGGGAATTCTGGCAGCTGAAGTCCACACTTCTTAAAATTACCAACGTTGAGAAACACTGGTCTAACCCCAGGCCAAGCTGTTCCCATTCTAATTTAATACATTGTACAAAGTCAGCCATAAAAAACAAAACAGCAATTCTTCCTTCTAGGCTAGTCTGCTCCAACATGGGCACTTTCTGGGTATGAGTCCCCGAATTCTGAGCAATTCTGGGAGCTGAAGTCTGGATGACATCCATGATGGAGCAGACTAGCCTAGATATTCTTCATTTGGTCATTGGTCTTGGGAAAAAAACACCCTCTTCTGCTTTGGCATAAACCAGAGATCACTAGAAGAACCAGGTTTATCTCCTGGATGATCAGTTGAATCATCTAGTCTGTGTTTTTCAAACTTGGCTAGTTCAAGATGTATGGATTTCAAGGGCCAGCTGGGGAACTCTGGGAGTTGAAAGCCACTCATCTTAAAATAGCCAAGTTTGAACAATCTGATTTTGGGCCCTGAGAGCTTTTGCTTGACCAGCTGAAGAACGAACGGAGAGTTTCGTGGAGAAGCCAAGCACAGTTCCTCCCCGCCCCCCTTGCTCTGAGCTTTTGCATCTGACGATAGAATCTCCTATCAAGGCTACTTTGCAGAAATGTCGGTTCAGCACCCTGCCAACTTCTGCTTTTCATTCTTGACAGAGCTTGCAGCACCCAGGTTTGGAGGTGGGGGTTGCGGGTGCCAGACTCAGATTCTCCACAAAGGCCGCATTGGAGCAAGCATTCATTTTGCAAGCCGCAGGGCGCTGCCTTAGGGAATCCAAGATGTCCTGAACAAAGGCAACTCAGAGCATAGGCAGTGTGTTTGTTTTTTTTCCTTTTTTCCCCAAAGCAAGCAAAGGCAGATGTGCTTTGCTACCAAAACACTGCTGGGTTTACAGTTAATCCTTGACCTGCAAGCATTCGTTTAGCAGCCATTTGAAGTTACAATGGCACTGGGGAAAAAAAGAGATTTATGAAAGGTCCTTGTATTTATGACCCTCACAGCATCACCATTAATAACGTGCTCAAAATAATGGTCCTTGGGAACAGGCATGTATTTATGATGGCGGCAGCATCCACTACTTACGTAGTGATCCAAATGGCATAAAGCGGGGGGGGGGGGTGTCAAGTTGCCGGCCCACAGGCCAGTTGTATCATGCAGAGGCCGCACTCAGCCCAGCTCGGGCAATGCAAAAAAAAAGTCGCGATATGTCATGACATGTCACGTGACGTGGCGAATTTGACACCCGTGACATAAAGCATCATCCTAAAAGGTAAATTTGCTTGTACCTCTCCTAAATCTTCTTTAAAAAAATAACCTTAATGTAAAAAAAAACCTCGAAACCAGAGCCACTGGTCACAAAACCTTTTATCTAGATTAGCTCCACACCTCACAACTCCTTGTGTGCAATATGCAAATCTCGGCTACATTTTCCCTTCAGTTCATCGGCTTGCAGCTCAGTGTGTCGGGCAAATCCAGCCTCCAGGGTTTCTTTAGGAATAACTGTTTTGTGCACACGCGGAAAGTGAGTTAAGTTTGCAACCAGGTTAAGCATGTTCAGTGATTGCAGCCTCCACCTTCAGCTGGGCCTCCTCCCAGTTCTGTGGTTTAAACCGAGAAAGAGTTGGGTTTAATCAGCAAGGGCTGAGCACTCCTTACGTCTGGTGGATTATTCTATCGTAATTTCCCTCCAGACCTTGCAGGTCAGAAGGATGGATGCAGAAGTGAATGGAGCTCCTGCAGGTGTGTAACCATTATTTGAATGAGGGGATTTAAAGTTTCTTGCTACTGCGTTTTATTTCAAGGACTGACAGGGAAGAACCTTGCCGTGTTTCAGACAGGCCATTAGGTGCCTGATAGCTGTATGACTACCATCCCAAGGACGCTGTCATATTCTGCTTCAGTTCTTCCCCTATCAAGTACATTAACTTTGCAGACATTGGTCAATAACACAGAGCAAGCCTTTTATGAGACCAATTGAATATATTCCTTTTTATTGCCTGTGCCTGGTAGATTTTTTTCTTTTTCTTTCTTTCTTTCTTTCTTTCTTTCTTTCTTTCTTTCTTTCTTTCTTTCTTTCTTTCTTTCTTTCTTTCTTTCTTTCTTTCTTTCTTTCTTTCTTTCTTTCTTTCTTTCTCGACTCAGCTGTATAGCTGCCACCTCCCTGCTATTTCCTGTGCCAAAGCTGTGTCACTGCCCAGGAATCCCAGCAGCAGACAAGGCAGAGAGGTGAAAAAAATATCACACGGCACAGCCCTGAGAAACGTCCAGTGGCGTAGCGTGGGTTGTCAGCACCCGGGGCAAGGCAAGTGACGTCACGGCACCGCTGAAAAGACGCGCCCCGCAGCAGCGTAGACTTTCCAAGAAGAGTCGCGCGCATGCGGGATGCTTCCGGGTCCCTCTCGAGGGCGGCTGGGCGGGGCTCCGACCTGCAAGAGCCACTGCATTCAAGCTTGCACGTGAACCCCGCTAAATAAAGCCACGCATGCGCACAAAGCTAGGCCGGCCGGCGGGTCCATCTTCGCTCGTCCAAGCCTGCCAGGGCGCCTGCGGGGCACTTGCGGCTGGCCTGAGCCTGGGCAGAGAGTTGGGCGCTTCTATTTATTTTATTCAGTTTATGTGGCCGCCCATCTCACCTGCCGGACTCGTTTCGCTTTGCAAGAAAGAGCAGCTCGAGAGCGGAGCCAAGCCGACTCTGTGCAGCCCTTGGGGCTCCCTGAGCAGCTCAGTGTGAGCGCCCCCCCAGATGTTGCGCCCGGTGCGGCCGGCCCCCCCTGCACCCCCCACGCTACGCCACTGGAAATGTCAACTATGTAATATAAAGTAAGAAAAAAGAAAATTAAAAAAAGAAATAAAAAGTGTAAAAGAGAGGGGGAAAATAGAAACTGGGGAGATTTAGCCCACAGGAAGTCTTTAACCTACCACCATTTGTTTAATGACGTTCAAAATTGCAATGGTGCTGAAAAAGTTGACTTAGTCCTTCCAACCATTGCAGCATCCCCCATTGTCATGGGATAAAATTTTGGGGGTATTTACAACAGATGCAGGGTCCACTGTCACATGATCTCCACTTGCAAGCTTCCCAGGGGGCTTCCCATAAGAAAAGTCAAAGGACCTGGTAGAATTTCTTTCTTTCTTTCTTTCTTTCTTTCTTTCTTTCTTTCTTTCTTTCTTTCTTTCTTTCTTTCTTTCCTTTCTTTTCTTTCTTTCTTTCTTTCTTTCTTTCTTTCTTTCTTTCTTTCTTTCTTTCTTTCTTTCTTTCCTTTCTTTGCTTCTTTCTTACTTTCTTTCTTTCTTTCTTTCTTTTTTCTTTCTTTCTTTCTTTCTTTCTTTCTTTCTTTCTTTCTTTTTTTCTTTCTTTCTTTCTTTCTTTGATCTCATTAATGACTGCAGCCAAAAGCCATAAAATCAGGTGCAAGTCACTTAACAACTACATTGCTTAGCAACAGCATCCTGGTCCCTCTTAAGTCGAGGACTATTCCATTCGTTTTCTTTTCTGTATGCAGTTTCTCTCTCCTTCACCACAGTCACACATTCCCCCCCCCCCAGGTTTCTACTGTACATTCACGCTTCTGTTTCCTTTTAGGCTGGGCCTGTTTAGCAGCAGGGAGAGCAAACTAGGTTCTAGCTGTGATCATAAGTCAAGGACTATCTATATTTCATTTTCAGGATTCTCGAGACAATCAGAGAGCCAAGGACTCATTCCAGCATTTACTGCTTTCCACTACAAATTTTATAAATGCACCTTCTCCCTTTCTACCACCAAAATCCTACCACTTTTTTTTTTAAAGGGCGGGGGGAAATATTCACAATCTTTGGGAATTTCTAAATAATTGACAGAAATAACATTTCTAGATAATAGTCTCCCGAGAGAGGTCTCTCATTGTTGGAATCACTAGTTAAATTCTTTTAAAGTTGCTCTAGGGCAGGGGTAGGCAACCTCGGCTCTTTTATGACTCATGGACTTCAACTCCCAGAATTCCTGAGCCAGCCAAGCTGGCTCAGGAATTCTGGGAGTTGAAGTCCATGAGTCATAAAAGAGCCGAGGTTGCCTACCCCTGCTCTAGGGTGACTCTGGTCTTTCTCCTGTCAACAAAATTTGTTTCTTTCTCTGCACATCTCACCCGCCTGTTTGCTGCTGGATTTCTTCCCTGGTGTGCATGAAAATAGATGTTTTGAATTAGAGAAATCCAGGCTACCAAAACAGACACAGGTAGCTTTCTTGAAAGGGGGTGACGGTAATGTAAAAGGCGCCTTTCATTTCATTCTTATAACAGCCTTGGAGGCCGGGTGTGGTCAGAAAAGTCAAGATGGCAGCCATGATGCAACCACTGAAGAGGATGGCCAAGCTCATAACTGCAATGGTGCAACTAAAGCTCTGTCTGTTTTTCTAGATGCATTGCCTAAAAAATAAGCAGAGCTTTGATCTCCTCATCCCCACCATGCTGGCTGGGGAATTCTGGGAACTGAAATCCAGAAGATCTTAAAATTGCTAAGGTTGAGAAACACCAATGGAAATTGACAGCAGGCAACTCCTAACTCTGCTATCTGCTCCAAGGATGTTCTTTGTTGGTATCAGCCAAGGATTTTTTTTTGGTCCACCCAGTCTAGGAATCTGTAGGACTGCTGATAGGTTTCTTTTTAGTAATGTGCAAGCAACTGACTCCGATTCTTGATTCCCATTTATGTGAACAGGGCCGGAAATGAATAACCGGGTGTGGATTTCCTGCATGGAAAGTTTGTGATTTCCATTCAGGCCTCCAGGAAGTTAAAACTAAATCCTGAATTCAGATCCTTCATTCAAAAGTCTGCAGGGTTCACACAGGGAGTGGGTTGCTTGTGGTTGGGTAGGTTGTAGGAAGGGTGATAAACCAGCAGCGCTCTCACATTAAACAATAATACAGCTAATTTGGATATAGTATGTTATGTGACCATCAGAATTTATTTTTACTAAGTTTAGGGTCTTGCAGCCAGGAACTGGATTTGATTTCTCTTCCATCCAATGTGGTAGATGATCTCTGATTTTCTTAATCATCCCTCTGGTCTTTTCCTGTTATTTCTCTCCCTTTCTCCTGCAGGAGGCGCTGTCAGTTGTAAGTGAGGATCAGTCCATCTTTGACCCAGCCTTTGCCTCTTCGCACCTCCTCAAGACGGAGGTGTCTCCAGTGGATGATTATGGGAGCAAGGAAGACCCAGGGTTGGAAGACCCCTCGTGGTCCGCCCAGGTCAATAACCGAGGCCATATGGTGAAACAGGAGAATGAGCAAGTCAATTGCTCCAGCAGGTTAGCAGCCTTCGAGAGCAACAGTCCAGATTTGGGACATTATATTATTTTTCGTTTCATTAGACTTTAAAGACATGTAGACTTCAGTTCCCAGAATTCCCCAGCCAGACTTGCTGGCTGGGGTATTCTGGCAATTGAAGTCCACATATCTTCAAGCTGCCAAGGTTGAGAAACACTGCATTAAACCAATGTTTCTCAACCTCATAAATTTTAAACTGAGTGGATTCCAACTCCCAGAATTCCCCAGCCAGACATGCAGCCTATGCAGCCATCCCCATACTGGCTGGGGAATTCTGGGAGCTGCAATCCACAAAGCGTAAACCTGCTATGGTTGAGAAACATTGTGTTATAAGTATATCCTGCCTTTATTTTGCAAAACTGAAATTGGCATCCCTAATCGCCTTCTGTTTTCCCCATGACATCCTCTCCGAGAGGTGGATGAGGCTGAGAGTGATTGCCCCAAAGACACTCAACCAGTTTCCGTGCCTAAGAGAGGACACAAACTCAGAGTCTCTCAGGTTCTGGTCCAGCACCTTCTCCTCCACCACCACACACTAGTTTTTGGATTGAACAAGAGGGACTAGTCCAAAGACGCTGATGTTGCCTTCAGGGCAAACATGTTGGCAGCTTGACTGATCTAGAATGATCTAGAAGATTGTGCTCCTAAAAATGCATCTCCTGCTAAAGATTGAGGCTTGAGAGAGTGGTTTTCCAACAGTGTTTCTCAACCATGGCAACTTTTAAGATGTCCGGGCTTCAACGTCCAGAATTATGGGAGTTGAAAGCCACATAACTTAAAGTTGCCAAGGTTGAGAAACACTCATCTATAGGATGAAAAGATGAGATTTACAAGTGAGTCCCTCCTTGGCTTCACAATATCTATGGCGTTTTGGGGGATGCTCCACAGCTGCTCACCTTGCCCATCCTGAGTGAGGACCTGCTAACCCCTTCTCCTATACCAGGGGTAGGGAATCTTGGCTCTTATGACTCGTGGACTTCAACTCCCAGAATTCCTGAGCCAGCATGGCTCAGCATGGAAACCTCTCCATTTCTCCTCAGCACGGTTGGCTCAGGAATTCTGGGAGTTGAAGTCCACAAGTCATAAAAGAGCCAAGGTTCCCCACCCCTGTCCTATACCTCTCTCTCTCTCTCTCTCTCTCTCTCTCTCTCTCTCTCTCTCTCTCTCTCTCTCTCTCCTCCACCCCAGCAGACAATCACCGGTGGAGTGCAGTGCCACCCGCAGGAACAAAGTGGAAGCTGCAGTTGACACATCCCAAGTGCCCTACCCAGCTGGATACCCCAACCAACGTAGTCCCCCCATTTCTTCATCCAGAGAGGAGAAGGTCATTGTTCCAGCAGGTTGGTAGAAGACCACTCCCCCACCATTTAAAGGTTCTATCTTGTTCAGCCAGATCTCATGCCTTGCCTGTTGCACTCCAACTTAGCAGCTTCTAAGACCTGCTTGCAGCTTCTAAGACCTGCTTTAGGTCCCCTGGCCATGGACCTCTTCGCTTCTTACTCCAATCTCTCCTCTCCCACTCCCCCCCCCCCAGATCCAGGTGTTTGGAGTTGCGAACATGTCCGTCAGTGGCTGGACTGGGCGGTGAAGGAGTATGGCCTTCCTGACATCGAAAGCAGCCTCTTTCAGCACATAGACGGAAAGGAGCTCTGCAAACTTGGGAAGGAAGGGTTCCTACGCCTCACTTCACCTTACAACACCGAAATCTTGCTGTCTCACCTCACCTACCTGCGCCAGAGTAAGACCAGGAACAAGCTCAGGATGGGGAAACTCCACTCTTGGGAATCGGGGATGTGATGTGGTGCCAGGTTTCTTTAAAAAGGGGAGTTCTCTCTCTGCTGGGCGGTGAGAATCTGAATCTCATGATTTGGAGGATTTATTTATTAGGTGTTTTTTTTAATCCCACCTTTATTATTACGGTATATTGTAAATAACTCAAGGTGGTGCACATACCCCGACACCCCTTTCTCCTTCTGTTTTCCCCATAACAACTTTGTCAGGTGGCATGAGCAGGGTGCGAGAGAATTATTAGCCCAAATTCACCCAGCCGGCTTTCATGGCTGAGGTGGGACTAGAACTCACCGTCTCCTGGTGATTGGCCCAAAGTCACTCAACCACTTTCAGTGCTGAGGCAGGATTAGAACTCACCATCTCCTGGTTTTTAGGCCAGCATCTTCACCACTACACCGAACTGGCTCAGCCTGAATTCCGTCATAAAACCCATTTATCTCTGCAAGCAAAATGCTGCTGGCCCTCCATAATCCTGATTTATCATTAATTTTTTAAAACCTTGCATGCAGAATCCTAACGCCAGGTTCGCTTTGTCACTGGAACTTTTGTCACTGGAAGAGTTTGTATTTTTCTTAAAGGGGAGGGATATTGAAACCCAATGGAGCTTTGCCCTTGCTCATCATTTCTTCTTGTGTCCCTTCCTTCTTCTGCCAGGCAGTCCCACTTTCACTTATCCATCTGCACCAGTTATTACCCAGCCGCCGCCGCCTCCACCCAGGGCCCAAGTCAAAACCGGTAAGTTCGCAACAGAAACCGACAGACCCATTTCACAGGGCAGAACAGTGAGGACAGAAGAGGAAGTGAAGCTAGGTGGGTAACCATTGCTTGCCTACTTGCTGAGTAATAACTGAGCCTGGAGTTTTTCACTCATTTTATTACTTTTGATTTGCAGCAAAAAAAAAAAATGCCCCATAGGTTCACTTAACAACCACTGCAAAAGGGGGTTGTAAAATCATGCACGGCCACATGACGACCTGCTTCACAACCACAACAACCAGGCCTTTAACTTTGTGGTATCCCTCTTCTCCATCCAAATCAGCGTTTCTCCAACTTTGCAACCTAGCTGGGCAATTCTGGGAGTTGAGGCCCACACTTCTAAGAAACCCTGATCTAAATGGTCTTTTTTCTCTCTCCCCCCCCCCACCCCACAAAATATGTCAACTTTGCTGTAGAGTCTGCATATGATGAAATCCGACGAAGCAGCTGGGGCAGCAGCGCGGTAAACACCGCTCCCAAAGGTACAGGTGCTAATTTCACTCATACACCTTGAATCATGCCATCCCGTGGTTTGGTTTAGTAGTGTAATGTGCCAGGCTGACTACCATGGTTTGCAAGCCACATTTCAGGATTTCGCTACGCGGACCCAGTCAATTATTGTTTGTTTCATGAACCAGATCAAGGCTTAGCCTGTGTGAGCTAAGTTTGGGTCTGGATTCACATCAGCTGGAAGACTGGGGAGATAGTGGAGTTAGGTAGCTTGTGTGGACCTCGTAACTGCACTGTGCATGTATGGATATGGGCGAAGGTAAAATCAAATCAGATTAAATTCTGGAGTTGTCTATAAAGAAATGTAACTGGTGCTCTTCAAGAGAGACAACAAAAAGTATCTTTTCCATACAGCACCTAGTCAGGCGATAGAATTTAGATGGTTTTTCAAAGAGAATCTGCCAAAGTAGCTATTAGTTAAAGCAGCTGTTTCTGTTGCAAAATCTGTGATCATGTATTTGATCTGATTACTGAATTAAGCTACATCCTTGATTTGCAGGATACTTTGACGCATAATCTAATTAAACTGTCCTGGTTTGTATAGCATGCTAAGATACAAATGAGCTAGTTAAGATTTACATCAAATCAAAAGTGGCACGCACGTATGAATGTAAGCACTCGGTCTTTAAGTGACATGATTATTGTGTGAACTCTGTCCAGGAAGTCTAAGTCTCTCTCTGTGTGTGTGTCATGTGATTGGTTTCAAATCTGCGGTAGTGTTTCTCAACTTTGACAACTGTATCAGGTGTGGACCTCATATCTCAGAATTCCCCAGCCAGCAATGTCCACACATGTTAAAGTTGTCAAGATTGAGAAACACTGGATTGATGCTATACAAACCAGGACTGCTTAATTAGATTAAAATATTCTGCAAATCAAGGATGTAGCTTAATTCATTAATCAGTACAACCACCCACACATCCCAAAACTGGAGGGAAACACATGAGCGCTGCTGTACCATCGGGATTCTACTTTCATTCCAGAATTGTAATTTGCAATTTCACGCTCAGTGCCCAGTTAATGAGGACCATGAATGCAAAAATCTTAATACATTCATGTCCTGCACATGGATTTCTCTGGTTCCTCTGTAATGTACAGGTGGGTAGATTGAAGGGATCCTTGGTCCGATCCTTCTTGGCTTCCACCTAAGCAGTGGGATACCAGGACAACCTGGACTAAAGAAAGGGCATCTTAGCCGCCACTTAGCTCTGCTTATTTCCATCTTCCACTTTGAAGGTTCCCCACCGCAGATCCAGACGGTGAGCCGGATCCCGGATTCTACACGCATTGCACCTGGTACGCCTAGATACCTCTGGCCCTGTGTCCTCCACCATCTTCTGTTTTTCTTTTTTTTTTGTGTTTCACATCAGGCTGCATTCCTTTGCCTTTACTAGTGGCATGATCCATAATGCCCAGCAAATATTTTGTTTGTCTGGCCCTGCACTAAATAGCTTTCTGTTTGTGCTTTTTTTTCCCTACTTCAAGAGCGAATTAATTGCTTTGAAATTAGCTGCTAACCCAGAAGTATGGCAATGGGAGTAGCGCACCCACTCCTTGAGTTAATTATATGTTTGGCCTGTATCATTTCATCTGGAGAAGGGAAAGTGTGAACTAATTTCCTTTAGTCCCTACACCTAGAAAGCAAGCATGACAAGCTAGCGCCTAGAGTCAGATAAGACTTCAGCCATGACAGTTGCAACTTGTCTGCTGGATTGCAGCCTGAATCAGAGGGCTATCATAGCAACCAGGAGAGGGCTAGGAGAGAAAATTTGGGAGCTGTTCCAAGTACGGGGGAAGGGATCGGGAGGGGATCTTCCCGGTGCATCCAGTTCATTCAATTGCATCCAATTCTATTTCCTCTTATTTCCTTCTTCTTCCCAGTAGATCCATACCAAGTCCTTGGGCCCACTAGCAGCCGCTTGGCAAACCCAGGTGAGCCATCCATCTTTTGTCTTGGGGGTGGCGCATTTTGCATCCAGCAGTCAGACCGGAGAAGAAATCTCTTCTCTCAGCCTGCAAAAGCAGTCAGTGGAATGGGCGACTTCACCCACTGATAGTCGTTGAGAGAATGGCACTTTCAGGCTTGCAAGATTTTGGTAATGTAGCCTTAAGTAGAATTAGCTCATTTGGTTATGTTTCCTGTCCGGTCTACTTGGGAAGCTAAGAGTTGCCAAATAGCATCCCAAGATCTCTCTCTTGCCCATCAGAAGATGGGTTGAAGCGAGCGCCTGGGTCATCTCAGGAACAAGCTGGGGCGGAGGCTAAAAAAGAGCTGTTCTGTCTCCGACAGGCAGCGGTCAGATCCAGCTCTGGCAATTTCTCCTGGAGTTGCTGTCGGACAGCAACAACGCCAGCTGCATCACCTGGGAGGGGACCAACGGTGAGTTCAAGATGACGGATCCCGACGAGGTGGCGCGGCGATGGGGCGAGCGCAAGAGTAAGCCCAACATGAACTATGACAAGCTGAGCCGGGCGTTGCGCTACTACTACGACAAGAACATCATGACCAAAGTGCACGGCAAGCGCTACGCCTACAAGTTCGACTTCCAGGGCATCAACCAAGCTCAGCAGGGCCAGCCGGGTGAGCCAGCCCTTTACAAATACCACCACACGGAACTGCCTTACCTGCCCCCCTACCACCAGCAGAAGGTGGGCTTCGGCCTGGGCCATAGCACGCAGATGCCTGCCTCATCCTCAGGTTTTTTCGGCCCACCTGCCCCGTATTGGAATTCCACAGGGGGGAACCTTTATCAGAACCCCCCTGTCTCCAGGCAGGCTACCAACCATTTGGGCTCTTTCTTCTAACCTCCAGAAGGTCCTGGAGCTACCTGAACTTCTACCAGAGGGGTCTCATTATGCAAACACCCAGAAACTGGGATACAGGGAGCATCATCTTGAACGTATCCGTGGCCGTCATGAATAAAGAGGGCGGGGGGGGGGAGCAGGACCACTCCCCACCAACAGCAGGAGCTCTTTTGCTGCTTGACCCAAACAGTTGTGTGATCATCTAATTCTATTCTACCCCTGGACTTCAACTGATAAGACTTTTACCAGCTAGATGTTGTGCTATCCTCGCCTGAATTTTGCAGAGATAGCCGGGGTCTCAGAATTATAGGAGACATAGATGAGTTGCCTCAGCTTGCTTAATTTCCCCTCCCCATCTAATATGATGGAAGCAGGAGTGGCAGGTTTCTTTGTGTATGAAGTAGCTGCAAGGATGTGGACTTCAACTCCCCAAATCCCCACCCCCAACCCCAGCATGCAAGGTTGACATCATGTACGCTGGCTGGGGAATTCTGGGAGTTGAATTCTACTCATCTTCAAGTTGCCAAGGTTGAGAGACACAACTTTAGCCAGAAGTACTGCCATTTTCCCCCCTTGGTGCTGCTGTGAGCCATTAAAATACTTAAGTTGCAGTACTAGAAGGCCTTGGGGAGCTGCCAAAACCTGAAAAATAATTCTTCTGAATATAGTTTTGAGTTTTCTTTAGCCAGATGTATTGAAATTTATTGAGATCGCAAGAATTCCAGGAACCTTTCCCAATTTGAAACCATTATATCTCTGTGTACTTTAGGGAGGTTCTCTGATATTTTTTTAAAACCATCTATTCTATACTCTGGGGAGATGGTGGGTCCTTTTAGTGATAATGCAGAAACTTGCAGCTGTTTGCATGAGGTCTTCTGAATCTTTTTCAGTTTGGAAAGCAGCTCCTACAAATTCAATTTCAGATGACCAAATTCCGCAGACTGGCTTTCTCAAGTGAGAGCCTTCCAGGCATGTCAACTTTAAGAGGCCCACAATTCCCAGTTAAAAGGTTTATTCTCTTGGAATTATGAGAATTGTTGGCTCAGACTGGCACAGATTGAAGTTCTTGGGGAAAGAAAGAGGCAAAAAGTAACTCCGTTTCTGTTTGCTTTTATAACTTGGAATTTCAGAACTTTTCACGCGACTCTGAACTCTTTCCCCTCATAATATAGATGGCTTAATGGAAGCACAATAAGATGATAAACTATTGAAGCTGTAGGGTGGACCGAACAGAAAAAAACACATTGTTTTAGATGTTCCTCCCAAGAAAGAACTATCCGCAAATTCAAAACTAACTGTTACTGTACTAGCTTTCTATTTGTAGGAATGCCTCATCCTTATTATTAGACACAGTGGAATCCACCACCTCCAGGTTGGAGTAGCATAGTACTCTATAATCCTATGGGTATCGATTCAAATGGTCAGGAGCAATGGTATTACAAGCTGTTGTGTGTATATAGACTAAAGGATCTTGCTCCAATAGAACAGTGTTTCTCAACTTCTAGTGGACTTCAACTTCCAGAATCACCATCCCTAGCATGTTGGCTGGGGAATTCTGGGAACTGAAGTCCACACATCTTAAAGATGCTGAGGTTGGGAAACACTGCTGTAGAGCAAAGGGGGAAAGTTATCCCTCAAGTGCCAGTGTGTCCTTGTGTGTCCCACTTCACTTAAAGCAAGTCTAAAATCATTAAATGATGGATCTGAAAGGGGCCTTAGAAGCAATCTAGGCAAACCCCATCCAGTGTAGAAATCTTGCACCTGCAGCTCTCACACCAGGCATTGTCCCTCTTTTGAGGACCTCTAATGAGAAATCACCGGTGTCCGAGACAGGTTGCTCTGCTACTAAATAGGTCTTATCAATGAAGATGCTTCTCTTAAAAAAAAACCCTTTTCCCAGGGTTTAAAGAACTGTGTTTCTAGTTTTAAATGCTGAATTCACTTGCTAAGAGGTAGGACCGTTTTGGTGGAAGAAACAGCTCACTTTTCGCAACACTGATCTATGCACAATCCTCTATGTGCATAAATCAGGATTTAAACAAAGTATTTATATCATTCCAAAGATATAGTGACCCCAGCCCAGGTAGAAGGAATGGAGAGAAACCAGGGCGTGACTGTTCTGCAGCAAATATTCCTTTACACAAATACTGTCGATCCATTTTCACTATCGGCAATGGGCACAATAGCCAATAACTTTCAACATACCAAATGGAGGTAATCCTCAACTCACAGCCACAATTGAGCCCAAAATTTCTGTGGCTAAGCAAAGCAATTGTTAAGCGAGTTTTGCTCCTTTTTACAACCTTTCGTGCAAGCCATTATGTGAATCACTGCAGCTGTTTAGATAATAACACTGTTGTTTTAAGTGAGTTTGGCTTCTCCACTGACTTTTGTCAGGTGGCAAAAAGTGATTACATGACCCCAGGAGACTGCAACCGTCATAAGTACATGCCAGTTGTCAAGTGTCCACATTTTGATCACATGACCAGGGGGATGCTGCAGTAGTTGTAAGCGTGAAAAAAGATAATTACCTCACTTTTTTCCAGTGCTGTTGTAATTTTGCTCATCAAACGAATGGTTGTAAGTCAAGGACTATCTGTGTATGGAAACTTCTACACAACGGGATAGTGCCTGTAGCCCAGAAAACCACGTCTGCAACAATTTAACTGTGTTTTGCAACACAGAGATGTACAGTACTGCACTTACTTTTGTGAATATTTTCCCCTCTCCAACGCAACCATCCCCCCACTTCTCTGTTCTAAAAGTCCCACCATTTTGTACTTGTCTACTGTGTATTAAAAGTTGTGCTGTGGTTTAACTGATGAAGCTCTGTGGATTTGATGGGCGAGTCACAGACACACATGGGTGATGGTGGGGAAAATACCTTTGAAGAAATGTGGGGAACGTGAACATCTGTGAGAGTGCAAGGACCAAAATATATAACATCACCAAATGCTGCAAGTAATGGGATTTGTGCCAGATGTTAGGAGACAAATAGGGAACAATGGACTTGTGATGCTCAACACATCACTTTGGCATCATTAAGGTTTGCTGCAAATGCTGTCAGCGAGGAACCTCATAACAGCAATAGCACTTAGGCTTATATACCAGTGTTGTTGTTAGTTGCGAAGTCGTGTCCGACCCATCGCGACCCTATGGACAACATTCCTCCAGCCTTCCTGTCCTCTACCATCTTCTGGAGTCCATTTATGTTCACACCTACTGCTTCAGTGACTCCATCCAGCCACCTCATTCTCTGTCGTCCCCTTCTTCTCTTGCCCTCAACCTTTCCCAGCATGAGGCTCTTCTCCAGTGAGTCCTTCCTTCTCATTAGGTGGCCAAAGTATCCGAGTTTCAACTTCAGGATCTGGCCTTCTAAAGAGCAGTCAGGGTTGATCTCCTCTAGGACTGACCAGTTTGATCACCTGGCAGTCCAAGGGACTCGCAGGAGTCTTCTCCAGCACCATAGTTCAAAGGCCTCAATTCTTTGGTGCTCAGCCTTTCTTATGGTCCAACTTTCACATCCATACATTGCAACTGGGAAGATCACAGCCTTGACTATAAGCACTTTTGTTGGCAGGGTGATGTCTCTGCTTTTTAGTGTTATATACCACTACATAGTGCTTTACAGCCCTCTCTAAGCGGCTTACAGAGTCAGCCTATGGCCCCCAACCATCTGGGTCCCCATTTTACTGACCTCAGAAGGATTGAAGCTGAGTCAACTATGAGCTGGTCAGAATCGAACTCCAGGCTGTAGGCAGAGTTTAGTCTGCCATATGGCATTCTAATCACTGCGTCACCATGGCCCAGTAATCTTTCAATTGTTGTGATAATGGAAAATAAACATAGCTCAGGATTGGCTCTTTGTGAGCTTGGCAATCTTATGTACGCTGATGTTAATCACTGAAGTTACTAAGAAATGTCTGTAAGGTAACCGCTAAGCACAGAAAACACCAAAATCCCAACAATTTTCCAGGTGTTTTCTTCTCTCATTGATCTTTATATATAGTTACACGTTTGGTTGACCAGAAAGGCGGCTTTGCAGGCCAAGGATAAGGCAGGTGTAGGTCAATAAGTTGAAAATAAAAAGTATCCATCCATTCTTGAGACTCTTTCAGATTTAATCCTCAAAACTATTTCCCTAAAGCCTTTCACCTAAACCAGTATTTCTCAGTTTTGGGAACTTACAAGATGTGTGGACTTCAATTCCCAGAATTCCCTAGCTTCAACTGGAGTTGAAGCCCAAGCATCTTAAAAGTTTCCACGGTTGAGAAAGACTGGTTTAAGGATATAATCCCAGTTGGTAGGAAGGCACTACAGGTCATAGAAACCTCTATCCAGCAATTTGGGGAAGGCCTTATATGATCTGGTTGGACATAATCTCAGTCCGTGTTTTTGCACCGTGTAGAAATACGAGAACTGTGGGCAATCTGCAGTCAAGAAAGCTGACTTGACCCAAATTTTCACAACAAAGAATCTCCCAAGTCTGCTGAAAGAAGAGAGATACAACCTCTGTCAGCTGACATGTGGGGAAAACCACCTTATTTGGGGACTTGGCAAAACTCAGGAACTGTATTCTGGTTTTATTTAAACAACTACTACATGTAGGCTAAGACTATAGCCTCTCTCACTATATCTGAACAGCTTCTGAAGCAGTTTCATGTTTCTTTAAGAGCTAGTTAAGCCCAAAGGAAAAGTTTGAGCTTTTTGTAATCTTTCCACCCCTTCCACCTACTGCTCGCTTGTTTGGTCAATGGAATTTCATCTGTCTGAACAGCTGCTGCCTGCCCCCATAAATCTCCTCTCCAATTAGAGTCAAAACTCCAGCTTTTCCAAGCTTCTCCCATCTGCTTCCTGCTCTTTGGCTGTTTTTCCTGTTTGCTCAGTCCCAGGATAATATAAACACCTCCTCTAAGACACGCAGAGCACAAAGAGAAAGAACAATGCAGCAGCCACAGCTGGGGGGGGGGGGAAGAGGAGGCTGCTTCCCTTCTGATCACCACCCTCTTAAAAGGCCCCCCTTTTCACTGAGAACAACAAACATTTTCTATTGTCCGCCATTTTTCTAATAGACGCAGACCAAATGGACAAGTCTGTATTCAACTGAACACTAATACATGCTTCCTGTGCCCAACCTGTCTCTCTCTAGGAAGGTGGGAGAGGCACTTTCTCTTTGTACTTGATTCAATCAACAACTAATACTTTTAACTACAAATGCCAAGCTAAGGACGTGCAGAGAGTCAATAGCACAGCTAACGTACAACAGCTGGAGAAATGAGGGGCTACAGAACCTAGGGAATTTTTCAACATTCCCCGAGTACGATGCACGCTGTTCAAAGCTACGAGCGTACTCTATCCCTGCCGCTTTTGTACAATTTGCTAAGCTCCATACAGTTTGACTGATGGTGCATTAGCGTGTTTTGGTAAAACCAGCAATTGTCCTTTAGTGTGATATGTCAAATAGGTCCCGGTATGACCTTACCAGGAGAAATGGTCTTTGTGTATCCTGACGAAGTTGAATATTCCAAGGGTCTTCGTAAAACAACTCAGCGGGGCAGACAACACAACCCGCCAATATATTAACATATAACAAGGATATGGAAAACATTCTATTGCAGGGTAATCTGAGAATTGTTTGTTAAGGGAGTCTGACTTTAACAATAGGCTCATGTTGGAATCCACCCAATTTCAAACAAGAGCTCTGGAATGCTCCAGGAAATAACGTTTGACAAAATTTTCTAGAATCAGTATTAAAGTTGTGTTCCAGTCATCTTTGGTCCAGCACACTGCTTCTCAGGGAAGGTGACCAGACTGCTCTTGAAAACCTACAAGCCAGACTCCAAGGGCCCCCAAACTCTTCCCCAACAATTGACTCCCTCTGGATTTACAAAATTTATAAGTGGACTGTTTACACCTCCACCACTCTGAAAAACGAAGCAGCCACAAGACGACGAGATGCTTTAGGAAAAGGAAAGATAACAAGGAGAGTTAAATATAGTAAAAAAAAAAGCATAAATTTATTGACTCAGCACGAAAGTTATTTCCCCTCAAAATACACCCAGAAGACTCTACAAATTGTGGTTCCTTACTATCAAACCAGTCAGTCTGGGGAACAGGGTGCGAGCACACAATGCCTCCATGCACCTGAGCCTCAGGCCGGAGGGGTGGGGGTGGGGACTGTGCTATCCCAAGCTCCTCTCCACTGCCCAAGTTCTCAAAATATGCATCTTTCTCCAGCAGGCCCAGAGCTCAGTTCCTCAGCTGATTGTGAAGGCTGAAGCACAGCCCGGGCAATTGCTGTCCCATTACCTGAGGCCTAGCTTTTTCTTCTCTTTTTGTTTTTTGCGCACAATGTCGATATTGCGGTCCTTCCACATGCTCTTGCGCAGTTTAATGGGCCGGCTGCCCACATATTTTCCTGCCACAAAAGAACAAGAAATGGTGTGAACGTGGGGAAGTTTAACAAGACGCCCGTCTGCTGAAGCCAGGCATTAAGCCAGGCTCCCGTCATTTTGGGATGAAAGTAACACTAATCTCTAAGGAGTGAAGTCCACAATTACCTGGAGGGTATCGAGATGAAGCTGGCAAATGTAATTTATCTGCACAACTAGGTAAGCTGGGTTCACGTATTACACCCAAGCGATCATCTGGTTTATTTCAGTTGGACTTATCTGTCATATTATCTTCGCTTTTGTGGTGGTGAAACTATAATTAATGGGTTTACGGATCACTCCGGCAGTTGTGGTGCCTTCCATCAGCCAGAGTTAAACAAGCCATACTTTATTCTTATATAGGGATATCATTAAAGCACAACTGCAATGTGGAAATTGACCCAAATTCCCTAAAATGGAACAATTTAGTATAAACTTTTTCTTAAAGCAGGCTTTTTATGGAGCTGTACCCTAGAGCACAGGTCTGCAACCCGCGGCTCCGGAGCCGCATGCGGCTCTTTCAGCCGTCCCCTGCGGCTCCCAGTCCTCTGCCATGTGCGGTCCCCCCCAAAAAAAGTGGGACTAAAAAAGTTCAACCAATCAATTCAAATATGCAGGGTAGGTGCATAGCTCGCCTTGGCTCCACTCTTCAGTCAAACCCTGTTCTGCGCATGCGCGCATGTACACCCATGCACACACATTTTTTGTGGCTCTCAGTTTTTCCTTTTGTGAGGGAACCGGTTCCGAGTGGCTCTTTCACTGTTTCAGGTTCCTGACCCCTGCCCTAGAGGATGCGGGACGCGGTGGCTCAGTGGGTTAGGACGCTGAGCTTGTCGATCAGAAGGTCGGCAGTTTGGCGGGTCGAATCCCGAGTGCCGCGTAACAGAGTGAGCACCTGATACTCGTCCCAGCTTCTGCCAACCTAGCAGTTCGAAAGCACGTAAAAATGCAAGTAGAAAAATAGGGACCACTACGGTGGGAAGGTAACAGCGTTCCGTGCGCCTTTGGCATCTAGTCATGCCGGCCACTTGACCACGGAGAGGTCCTCAGACAAGCGCTGGCTCTTTGGCTTTGAAACGGAGATGAGCACTGGCCCCTAGAGTCGGAAACGACTAGCACGCGTGTGCGTGGGAACCTTTACCCTAGATCAGGGGTCCTCAACCTTGGCAACTTTACGACTTGTGGACTTCAGCTCTCAGAATTCTGGGAGTTGAAGTCCACAAGTCTTAGAGTTGCCAAGGTTGAGGACCCCTGATCTAGAATGGAAGTTAAGCTGAACTTAGAAGCCAGTCAGTAGATGTTTCGGTTTTCTTGACCTTCCTTGAAAGACAGGACATTTCCACCACAGGTTCCTTCATTTTTAGCTAGGAGTTGAATCTGGTTCTCTGCTTCAATGGGACTTGAGCAGGACGGCCTCTTGGAATGGAACGGACCCCTCCCCATCCACAAAGGGCGCCCTCACACTCACCATTCATTTCCCGCATAGCACGGACATAGTCATTAGGGTCTTTGAAGCTGACAAAGCCGTAGCCTTTGGTTTTGCCTGTGCGCTTGTCCCGGATAACTTTGGCCTTTAGGAAAGATGGGTAGCGGCTGAAGGCACGGGCCAGGATGTCATCGTTCACCTCGTTGCCCAAGTCCCCACAGAAAATCCGGAAGTCATCTAAGAAGGAAGGAAGGATGAATAATGCCAGGCCTTTGCTTGATCCTCAAGGCAACAGGAAACCTTCAAGGTGCATGCATAAAAGGTGACGTGAATCAGAATTTCGACAAATTCCTTTTTATAGATTTTCATGGTTCTTGCCTCTCCAGAAGAGGAATCAGTATGTGTTTTTCCCCCTGAAGCCCATCTCCAAAGAGCCAATTTAGTGTAATGATTCAGGTACCAATCTAGAAACCGGGAGTTTTTACTCCTGCTTTGGGCACAGAGTCAGCTGGGTGTCCTTGGGCCAGTCCCTCTCTCTTTCTCAGCCCTAGAAGCAGGCAACAGCAGACCACTTCTGAAAACCTCGGCAAGAAAACTGCAGGGAGTTGTCAACCCTGGCACCAAAACAACAGACAAACAAAACCTCGAACAGCATGGTTTATTCAAGACTCACACATTCTGATCTGGTTGGATACACGGGCTAGGCCAGGGGGTAGGCAACCTCAGCTCTTTTATGACTCTTGGACTTCAACTCCCAGAATTCCTGAGTCAGCATAGAATTCTGGGAGTTGAAGTCCATGAGTCATAAAAGAGCCGAGGTTGCCTACCCCTGGGCTAGGCTATGCCGGGAGACTCTGAAGAGGTTTACAAAACCCATGTATTTGAAAAAACACCAATCAGTGAAGGAATGCTGATGCTAACGTTTGAGGCTTGAGGAAAAATCATGGCCTCCACACCCACCCTTACCTTCCACTGTCTACCTACTGGCCTGCTCGAGTTGGATGCTCACCAGGATCCCATTCAAGAAGGCTGGGGTCCTCCCAGCAGGTCCCAGCAGCAGTACGAATGCAACGCTTCAACTTCTCTTGCTTTGTCTTCTTCTTGTCTTCAGGGGTGTTCTCCACGACCGGCTAGGAGGCAAAGAGGAACGTATCAAACACTTAAGCTATGTCGACGAACACGTCTGAAACTGAAGACTGTCCTTGGCCCAGCAGGCTAGAGAGTAAACAACACATGAAAGTGGGGGGGGGAAGCATACTTTCCCACTGCTCTTTTTCTCCTACCTATCTCAGGCCATTCGTTGTAATTCCTGACCCCCGGGCTCATTCACACAATACAGTCACAATTAGTGAATCTAAGGATATTTAGCTTCTGGGGAATGAAAGCATTACCTTCACACCTGGTTAGTTGGCATTTCTCTAGCTAGTCTAGGAGCAGGAAGCCTAAAGCTGGAAGGGTGCTTCTCATGATCAGCAAGGCCCTTTGTGTCCTCGCACACCGCCCGTTCCTGCAGCGTATTAATACGTACCTGTGCTGGTGGCCTTTTGAGTTTGATCACTTGGGCTTCCCAAGATTTTAGACTTTGGCTTTTCATACCAATGAGGTTCAGTCCTTTTCCTTTTTTTTTTTTTTACATTTTTTACCTTTTTTATTTTAAAGTCGGCTTTCATGCCCGAGGCGGGACTAGAACTCCCCGTCTCCTGGTGACTGGCCCAAAATTACCCAGCTGGTTTTCATGCCTGAGGCGGGACTAGAACTCCCTGTCTCCTGGTGATCGGCCCAAAATTACCCAGCTTTTTTTTTCATGCCGAACTCTCCTGGTTTCTAGTCTAGCTCCTTAACTACACCAAAACTGGCTCACTCCGAGAGGTTGTGTGAAGATGGCCTATATCGCCTCCCCCTCCCTGCTCCCTCCATCCCAGAAATGCTTAGCTCTCAACAGCTTTGAAGAACAACATTCAAATAAGACTACTTCTTTGAAGAGGAAGCTACTCATTGCCTCTGCAAAGAAATGACCACTGCTTATTACCTCTACGGGAACAAATCCAGCATCAGGTC
This sequence comes from Vipera ursinii, assembly GCF_947247035.1. NCBI lineage: Eukaryota > Metazoa > Chordata > Lepidosauria > Squamata > Viperidae > Vipera > Vipera ursinii. The sequence continues at coordinate 18,319,507 of NC_139523.1, read as the reverse complement.
CTCGGGAGCGTTTCCCTCGTGTAGGCGGCGGATCATGCCCACGTAGTGATGGTAGCCGAGATTCCACGACGGGAAGCAGGTCTGTTTCTGGCATACTTGGGCCTATCACTGGCTCCTCAGTCCCAGCTGCCTCTTTCTCCTCCACCACAGGTGGCAAAGGCTCTCGATGTTCCTCCTGTAGAAGGCAGAGGGAAGAGGTCAGTGATGCTCAGGAGCCAGGAGCAGTACTTACGGGAGACCACCTTTTCCCATGACCCTCTAAGGAAGCTCAGCAGAGTGGTTCCAAGTTGTTTCCCTCCTCGGAGGTGAAGAAGAAGTCGGAAAAGAGAACGGACACAAGTACAGATTTAACCAGACTCACTAACCTCTTGTTTTTTCACGGGTGGAGAAGAATATACCGTAGGAGCTGCCTGGATGACTGTGGGGTTGACTTTTGGAGGGGCCACCACCGGCCGAGGAACAGGCACCAGTGGAGCCAAAGGGCCAACAGGAATTCCTGGCCCCACCTGGTGAAGAAGGAGCAGAACACAGACACAATATGCTTCATAATGTCTTGCTTTAAAAATGGCTTACTCCTTTTTGATGTGGGCCGTTGTGCCCACAGTAAATAAAACCAACAATAAAGGTTATCTTATCTTAACCAAAAAGAAAACCAAGTATAACGAGACACAGCATAAAGAGAAAAAAAACATGAAGATAACTAAACCGTAGAAGAAATATTCTTTAACTAAAAAAAAAATCCCCAAAGTTAATACATTTAAGGAGATAAAAGTTAAAAATCCAACGCTATTCAATATCTTAAACAGCCGACTATATCTTGAGCATGCGGGATTATACTCAGATTTCTTAGTCAGTTTTTTTAAAAAACTTTTATATTAGCTACGTGGGAATTCTTTTTCTTTACTGACATAAGAAATCTGAGCATAACCCCGTATAATACTCAGATTTCTTAATGTCAGTTAAAAAAAGATTCACATGTAGATAATATAAAAGCTATGCTCTTGTGAGCTGGGCAGCCATAATGAGATACACCAGTGAATACATCTGCAGCATCTTTACAGAAGAACAGTGTCAGTCTGTGACTATCAACAGAGATGAAAAAGAGGACTGTCTGTTCCACACCTGCACATCTATTGCTCTTTTAATTTATACTGACAAATCCTTCTTCATACAATCCTAAACCCACCTTTTAACTGAACTCAAAACTTGGCACAGCTGGTGCTACCCTCCCAGCTCTAAAAGAGAAAGGTACTTACTGGGGGACCTGGTCGCATTGGCCCTATGTTCCCAAGGGGTGGGCCAGGTGCTCTCTGCATTGGTGGGCCCATCAGCATCGGGGGCCCTTGAGGGCCTGGCATTGGTGGCCCAACCATGGCCTGGTGATGCGGTGGGCGCATTGCCATGGGCCGAGGGCCACCTAAAAAAAAAAAAGACAGTGGTAGAAAAAGACAGGCTCTCACCATCCACAGGGCTTAACAAGTAAAAACAAAGCTTACCTGCCCGTTGTAAGACATGAGGCACAAAGGTTGGTCGAAGAATGGGGGGACGTTGTGGGGGAACAGCTGGAAGGGAAAAAAATGCTTTGAAAACCTGAAGCAAATGGTTTCTATTTTACAAGTAATTTTCTTAGCCTCCTGGAGGAGTGGGAAACTCAGCTCTTCCTGCAGTTCACTGAGATTGTATATTGGGCACACAGAACAGAGTTGCCCAGTTCTGCCTACTTGGCTCCTAAGTGAGGTTCAGAGGAGGGAGAATGGGGCCTGTTGCTCCTCCATCATTTCCTTGCAGTCATTTCCGTCTTGCTTTTTGTAACCGTTAGCAAAGATCAAAAATTGATGTAGAATAGGACGCTGAGCTTGTTGATCAGGTCAGCAGTTTGGCAGGTCGAATCCCAAGTGCCGCATAACAGAGTGAGCGCCTGTTACTCGTCCCAGCTTCTGCCAACCTAGCAGTTTGAAAGGATGTAAAAAATGCAAGTAGAAAAATAGGGACCACTACGGTGGGAAGGTAACAGCGTTCCGTGCGCCTTTGGCGTCTAGTCATGCCGGCCACATGACCACGGAGACGTCCTCGGACAAGCGCTGGCTCTTCGGCTTTGAAACGGAGATGAGCACCGGCCCCTAGAGTCGGAAACGACTAGCATGCATGTGCAGGGGAACCTTTACCTTTTACATGTACACAGTGCTTTTTTTGTAAAAGAAAAAGGTGCCGGAACTCACACCTGTCATACAACCCGCCTTGCTTATCCTACAAGGTTCCACCCAAAAAAGGGGCAGGAACTCCGTTCTGAGCGTTCTATGAGAAAAAAAGCCCTGCATGTACAAGAGAACTGCCGGACAGGTTAGAAGAAAAGTTAAATTCCTGGAGAAAATAGTGTACTGCCCTACGCAGTTCACCTTACGTTGTCATTTATGGCACTAAAGAGACACTCTTTTGCATCCCCTCAAATGTGCTCAATGGCTCAATTTGTAACGCTGTTTATTACCTTAAAACCCCTACATGGTTCTTCCCCAAAACAGGCTTTTGCCAATATGCTGGAGTACAATAATCAGATTCTCCAGCTGACGTAATCCAAATGTCTGAGATTGTGGAAACTCTAGTCCAACAGACCTATAACTAGTCAAGGAAAACTACTACAAATGACTTGGGACCAAGATGCTTAAAAGAGCTCCATCCTTCCAACTATTGGATCAGTTGAAGAGAGGCCTATTAGACATGTTCCACGTGAGTGGCAACTGTCGAGAATATAAGTATCTCTGCTTCATTTCAAACACACTATTTCTGCCTTCAATCTGACCCATATTTTTGAACCAGATGAAATCTATTTGTTTCAACAGCTTTATAGCACAGGGTATTCTTGAACATAATTGTTTTCAGCTCTTAGTTTGAATTATCCAATTTTTCCCCCTCCTGTTGTTTAGAAACAATATTCTAAGAATTAAAATCAGAGTTTCTCAAGTACAATAAACTATACTGCTTAAACTGGAGGGAGGCACCTCTATTCTTTCAGAAATAAATATCTTTCTCACTTAAAGACACTGGTAAAGTTTTAATGTGCGGACAGGAAGATGATTGTTCAGCCAAACCAGTGGTGGGATTCAGCCAGTTTGCACCACTTCGACAGAACTGGTAGCTAATTTTTTGTTGCCCAGGCTCAGAACGGACTTCTGGAAGAAGCATCCGCACACAGAACCGGATGTTCACATATTTGAATCCCACCACTGAGCCCGACGCTTTGGAACGGACCCTACCTGGGCCTACAAATGGCACTGGAGGAGCCACAATAGGGGCAACTACTGTGGCAGCTGCTGCTGCTCGGGCTTCCAAGCTCTGCTGGACCTGGAGGGCATGAAGATAACAAAATGAAAGACTACATGGTAGCAAAATAAGATGAATAGTCACGTACAAAAATTTTACAACATCAAAGTCATTTCTAGTGCTGATTTTAAATATGCCACTGAAAACATTCCAGCCCCCTGCATTACAAAGAATATAATTAAACAAAAGTGCTCACCTGTTGATAAGTGTTAGTAGCAATGATGGGTCGGATGACAGAAACAGGGGGCACTGCAGACACCGCTGGTACTGCTAGAGCAACTGGTACAGCTTCTATCACAGAGGCAACAGGAGGTAGAGAGACAGGAGCTCCAAGCACTTCCTGCTCAAACCTGGAAGTAATTATCAGTAGTCATGTGACATTTTTGAATGCTGAAGGATACAAAAAGCAAAATTAAATTCCAACCGAACTATAAAATTCAGTGAATGGTCACTATCATAGGGAGGACAATATTAATATCAAATTAAAAAAAAGCTATTTACACATTCCAGATGGAATGGTATTCCCTATGACACCCTAAGAAAGCAGGACAGGAAAAGTCTTGATCTTGGACAAAAAAACAACAACAACAGTGGATCTCTATGGAGATTCTCAGTCATCCAGGTCAAGAAGCTTCGTCAGTTAAGTGGATCATCAAACAAATCAACCCAAGCTCAAATTATCCTCCTTTGGACACATGAGACAAAGACCTTGGGAAAGGCTCTATAATGTCCACAGTATTATGTCTATTTTTATTTATTAGTATCTCTAAATATGTTCACCTATGTAACACGGCTGTATTATTTTTATCCTTCTCATATGTTCTAATACCTTCTCTTATTGATATGATCATTATTACTACTTTGATATTGTTTTTGTTTTCCCCACAGTATTATCTTATGTCTATTTTTATTTATTAATATGTCTGAATATGTTCACCCATGTAACATGGCTGCATTATTTTTATCCTTCTCATATGTTCCAATACCTTGTCTTATTGGTATGATCACTATTACTTTGATATTATGTTTACTTTGTTTTCCCCACAGTATTATCTTATGTCTATTTTTAATTTTATTTAATAAAATAAATAAGTAAATACCTTGTCTTATTGGTATGATCATTATTACTACTTTGATATTATGTTTACTTTGTTTTGCCCACAGTATTATCTTATGTCTATTTTTATTTATTAGTATGTCTAAATATGTTTACCCATGTAACATGGCTGCATTATTTTTATCCTTCTCATATGTTCCAATACCTTCTCTTATTGGTATGATCATTATTACTACTTTGATATTATGTTTACTTTGTTTTGCCCACAGTATTATCTTATGTCTATTTTTATTTATTAGTATGTCTGAATATGTTCACCCATGTAACATGGCTGCATTATTTTTATCCTTCTCATATGTTCCAATACCTTCTCTTATTGGTATGATGATTATTACTACTTTGACATTATGATTGCTTTGTTTTTGCATGTACACTGAGACAGACCTACCTACCTACCTACCTACCTACCTACCTACCTACCTACTGATGAATTACCACTAGGGTACTGTAACTATCTGCCCGACATTTGAGGCTACAGATCCCATAAGCCCGGGAAAGGCGTCTCAGAATTGGGGATTCTAGGAGCGCACGTGTACGAAGCCACCCGAAAGGTTCAGCTCAATTCCAAGGAGGTTCTGCATAAACCAGTGGGATACACCGGGCTCCTCTGAGGCCAACTCTCCTCTACTCACAAGGCCATCTCGGCTTCCATTTCCTTCAGTCTCTCCTCGCCGCTTTTCGCGCCTCCCGCCGCCACCACAGCTCCGGGCCCAGGAGCCCCTCCGGGCAGCCCAGGGGGAGCTCCTGGCGGCGGGGGCGGCGGCATGGCAGGAGCCGCCATGGCTCGAATTCTTCAGTCCGGCCCGCTTCCTCTGGCAGCGTCCGAGGCCGACTTTCCTCTTCTTTCCGGCGCACAGTTAAGTGGTCAGCATAACTTCCGGAGCTTCTTTCGCTTTCTAGCGGAAGACCGAGCAAGCCTTTCCTAGAGCGTACTTCCGGTTCAAAAAAAAAGAAGAAGGGGAAAAAAAAGACTCTATGAACTGGGTCGTCTCTTGTCGCCTGAATTCTCCCACGCTCGGCTTGAAGGAAGCACAGCGTCGTTGCAAAGATCCGCGTTTGAGGTCAACGCGCACAAAATAAAAATGTTAACTGTCTTGCATCTCCTTTGCGTTTTGTTTGCATAAAGACTCCTTTGCCTGCAAAATCGATCCAACAAGATTGCCATCCCTGCAGAGGGGTGATTCCCACCACGGCCAAATGATTGCAAGACAAATCCGTTTTTGTACTAGGAAAACTGATGAATTACCACTAGGGTACTCTAACTTTGATGATGATGATGATGTTGGAAGGGACCTTGGAGGTCATCTAGTCCAACCCCTTGCTCAGGCAGGAAACCCTACACCATTTCAAACAAATGGCTATCCAGTCTCTTAAAAACTTTCAGTCTTGGAGCATTCACTGCTTCTGGAAGCAGGTTGTTCCACTGATTAATTGTTCTCACTGTCAGGAAGTTTCTCCTTAGTTCTAGGTTGCTTCTCTCCTTGACTAGTTTCCATCCGTTGCTTCTTGTCCTGCCGTCAGGCACTTTGGAGAATAGCTTGACTCCCTCTTCTTTGTGGCAACCCCTCAAATATTGGAAGGCTGCTATCATGTGACCCCTAGTCCTTCTCTTCATTAGACTAGCGTAACATACCCAATTCCAGCAACCATTCCTTATATGTTTTAGCCTCCAGACCCCTGGTCATCTTTGTCGCTCTTCTCTGTACTCTTCCTAGAGCAGGCATATTGTCAGGACCTACCCCAATCCAAGTCTTAGGAAAACAAAACTCTTGGAGTCAGTTCTAATCCAAAAGGAATCTTTACTAGGACATGCTTGGTTGTGGGAATACAAGACAGGACTTAGTATTGTTTTTACAAATTGAGATTTTATAAAGGGTACCCGGTTCAACCCCCCTTCCCTCGACCCCATTTGGTCAGCCCCCATCATTCTACTTCGTGTCATCCCTTTCATGGGGAAAAAAAGGAACTTCGAATCTTTATGGTTATTGCCTTCATCCTCTCCAGAATTAAAGAAGACGCAAGCCAGACGCCTTCTTCTCTAATCCTCCCTTTTGTTCCCCCCCCCCTTCAAAAGGTTCCCTTGGTCTTTGAAATAACCTAAGGCAGGTTGAATCCACATATGCTCCTCCTTCCTTGGGAGATGGCAGAATCCATAGAGGGGGGATGTTTTAAACATACATTTATGAATGTGATATAAATGGATTCTGACACATATCAAATTGCCGGCCCTCCGGCCAGATGCATCATACTGAAACTGGGCCCACCCCATTGCCACAAATGGGGGAAAAGAGGAGATACATCCTACAACGTGATGTAATGTTGCAAGTTTGACATGCCTGTTCTAAAGTCTCAACATCTTTTTTACATCGTGGTGACCAAAACTGGATGCAGTATTCCAAGTGTGGCTTTACCAAGGCATTGTAAAGTGATATCAGTACTTCGCATGATCTTGATTCTGTCCCTCTGTAAATGTAGTCTAGCCCTGTGTTGGCTTATTTGGCAGCTGCAGCACACTTCAAAGCATAATACTAATGTCAAAAATGTGTGGTTTTGGAAAAAGTACCATTTACTAATGAAAGGATAAAGTGTTAACAATAGCAGATATTTTGTGGTATTTTACTTTTGTTCTAATTATATACTAATAATGTATTAGTAAACACATGATTATTGATGAATATAAAACATGAAAGAAGATTTCTTTCTTAAGTCTTTAGTTTGTTTGGGATGGTCTCTTCTAATTTTTAAAGACTTTTTTTAAGTTTGAAAATTGTTTTAATTGTGTATGTTAAGAAAGCTAAACAAAAATGTTCTTAAAAATCTTAAACATACCTACTAAAAAAATTTATTTTAATTCCGAAGTATTTGTTTTCCTAGGTACATTATTTCAAAATGATAACACATGGATCATGACTTCACTGCATATATTATAAAAATAATTTGTATGTGATATCGTGACATCCGATAGCACTGAAGGCTTCTGGAACAAAGGGAAATTGTTTAGTCTAACTGTTGGTTTCTGGCTTTTTAAAAAAAATTTAAATCTTTTATTGATTTTTTAAAAACATGGATCACATAATTGTTGGTTAACAGTGTGATTACTGGATTTACATTTGTAAGGAGAAATTATTAACAATTAGTTTCTATAATACATAAACCATATATTTAAACAAGTATTTCTTCTCTGATAGATCCTCTTATCTATAATCTTTTCACTTTGAAATTTTTCTTTTGACCAGTAACTTTCTTGATCAATGTATTTTGCTAAATCAAAATGTTTTTCCATGTTCTTTCCCCAACCAATTATACAATTTATTCCAGATTTCATAATCAGTTTCACTTTTATCCTTGAGTTCTAACGTCAACCTATGCATTTCAGCACAGGGTAAAATCTTATTACCTCTTCTGAGGGTGTCTCCTTATCTTTCCATCTCTGTGCAAAGACTAATCTTGCTGCTGTTAGCATATATAATAATAGGTATAAGGATCCTTTATTTTATCTGTCCTTGGTAATACCCAGCAGAAAACGTTCTGTCTTTAGCTCAATGTTTTGCCTTAATATCTCTTCTAACCAGAGTTTTATCCAATGCCAAAATTTTTATGCTTTTGAACATTCCCACCACATATGGTAATAGTTCCCTAGCAATTCTTTGCATTTTCAACATTTCGGTGAGGTCTTTTTATCCATTTTCGCTAATCTCACAGTGGGGGGAGGTGCTACCTATAGAACACCTTGTATAGGTTTTCTTTGTACGCAGTAGCTAATTGAGCTTCCTGTTCCTTTCCCATAGTCCTTGCCATTTGTCTAAATCAGGGGTCGGCAACCTCGGCTCTTTTATGACTCGTGGACTTCAACTCCCAGAATTCCTGAGCCAGCATAGCTGGCTCAGGAATTCTGGGAGTTGAAGTCCACGAGTCATAAAAGAGCCGAGGTTGCCGACCCCTGGTCTAAATCAATACCAGAACCAAAATTTTTATTCTAAATTAACAATGTGTCTTTCACTTGCTCTTCCAACATATCCTGTGCCAGTAAATATTGATATATCCTTTTTCTCTCTTTATTTTTTGTGGCCCAGGCCCAGAATGGACTTCCAGAAGCAGCATCCAGAGAACATATTTGAATCCCACCACTGTTCAGGCTGCATGATATAGAGCCAAGTTACATAAGGATGTGAAGGGTTCTGCAACAAAGGGAAATTGTTTAGTCTAACTAAACAACTAGTCTAGTTGGGTTCTTGCTTTTTGTAATCAGCTTTTGTACCAGAGAAATTTCTTGGGAAATGTGTACGTGGATGGGATATACTGAAGGAGGGAATAAGGGACTGTAGAGGAATGATTGATGTCTTTCTTAGGATGTAATGGCTCTGTTGTCTGATTTTCATTGGCTAACAAAGTTTGTAAAGCAATGCTACCAACTTTCTAAGACGTGGCACTTCTGGACGTGACTCTCCCAGTATTCCACATTTTTCGCCACCCAGCTGCTTAATTTGATCAAATAAAGTGCTGCTTGATCAAGAAGTGCCCCATTGGGTTATCTAATTAGATTAATATGGTATCTCAAGTTTAAGGGACTGGGACCTTACAGCAACATGCATGTATTTCATTTGTATGGTGCCATCACAACACACATGCCTCTGACTCCCTAGTAGATACTGCCTTTAAGAGGATATAGAAAATATATAACACCAGACACAGCACCCAAACTTTTTTCTGCTAGAAAGATGTATAGTTGGGGTCTTCAAACCTGGCCCTTTTATGACTTGTGGACTTCAACTCCCAGAATTCCTCAGCCAGGCACACTTGAGTTTTGAGGGATATTTTCACTCAACTGTTTAAACTAGGAGTCTCCTCTTCGTAAAACAGTTGTTGGCTTAGCCTGCTCAAGAGTTAGCCTGCAAAGAAAGACACAATAATCTAACACAATGTGTGAGCCCGTGTGATATCTGATGCCCTTTTCAAGATCAGATCTTTATGGCTGCCTATGGTAAGAGGAGGCAACATATGAGGCTATTCAAATATGTTGAAATCAAGACCGTCTACCCACATAAATTTTTCACGTGGCACTTGCTTAGCCCAGAACCTGGGATTAGCAACTGAGAAATGAGCAGGTGTGAAAGGGCTGACCCTGATGTAATAATTTCTGTTATCACCCATACAAGCAGCTATAAAGTTTCCCATGTAAATATAAGCTATTTAATGCAATGAATGGAAAGGCTTCTATCTTGTTAAAAGGGGTCCAGTGAGAAAGCACCACATATACCACAGCAATGACATCTGTCCCATTCTTTGAGAACATTACCATAGATAAAGCAAGCGGTAGAACATATTCATGAATCATTAATGGAGTTAGCAGGATAAACACAGGCCTGGGTATTATGCATTTTATTAAAATGAGTGATATCCAAGATTTTGTACTATTAAATGATTCAGATGCTCAAGCAGCCAAGAGCCATTTCAGACAATCCTTCAGATGTACACATAGAAAGGACTCAGCAGTGCAACATCCTGAGTAGGGGGAGATACTGGCAGACGAAAAAACATTAGATTTTGCCTGGAAAAGAGCCATTTTCCCGAAGTTCATCCCAGTTGTCAACCTGCAAAAGAACAGGACATTCATCGTTTCTCAATAAGAGTTATGCTGTAGAACTGCAACTCTTCCATACAATTATGCTTCTCAATTATGTCCAGAAAGAGAGGGACAAGAAATATTTTGCATACAATTCTGAATGGAGTTTTTTGACAGTGTGGAGTTGGTAATCAATTGTTTCCCAGATGTACTAGAACTGCAACACCCATAGTTAATATGCCAGGGATTCTAGTGCTTTACTCTGAACTATTTTGGTCTGACCCTTCATGGCTGACCCACTGAAAAGGGAGAGATCTTTTACAGAGTGTCTTCCTTTGCCCCCAACTGGTTTCTTATACAAAAATGCTTCAGCCAGACTTATGTAATTTACTTACCCAGAAAGAAGGGCACAGGGATGAGTATACTTTTTTATACCACTGACAGACGTAGGGATCAGACCCTTTGGCATTCATAGCTTTCTCACAGCGATGGAAATCTACCAGGAAAAAAAAAATCAAAATGCATCTAATCTGGGATCCGGAAGAACCCGTAAAACAGAACTGTGTATAAGCCTGAAGAATCTACAAGACTGTGTATTGTCCAACACCTGGGGTTCCAAAATTAAAAAAAAAACACCTCCCTGTATCCACCATTTTGCCCTCCCACACATCCAAATACATTTTATGACAATGATGATATAACATCAGTCCTGTTTTCGCAATCTCCAATCAATTGTTCCTATGGAAAACATTAGTGGGGATTCAATACTGTGTTATACAATCAGCCTAACCAGAAAATAAAAATTATCAAATCCCCACAACTCAATATTCTTGGTTGCATATTTATTTATTTATTATTAAATGTATATGGCATTTGATCTCACTACTGCAGTGACTCTTATATGCAAGATAAACAGTGGTTTTCAGAAGATTGAGGAGTTTTTAACGCAATCAGGACTGCCTGCCTGGTATAGTTAAAATTTTGTTTTACCATGGTAAACTATAACCCAAGCTGTCAAAAAAGTTCAAAAGATAAATTACAGAGAAAAAAGGAAGTGTGCTGTCTTAAAACTAAAAAAATAATTTGTTAAAGCCAAAGAAATTATTCTTCATCGTGTAGTGTTTTAAATATAGGTAGAAGCGGCAGGAATACCATTTATTGTTTAATCCTCTTTTAATTTTTGTATTTATATCTTTTAACTTTTTATTGTTGTGAGCCGCCCTGAGTCCTCAGGGAGAAGGGCGGCATATAAATTTAATAAACCTTAAACCTTAAACTTTCCATAAATATATTATTTTGACTTCAACAGAGAAAAACATGTTTTACAAAGAGTTCAGAATATGAAATCTTTTTTTCATATCCATAATGCAGAGACGCAAACATTCACATGCATCAGTTATACTAACCAAGGTAGTTCTGCCAACAGCCCCGTGTTTGATTTTGATTGGGGAATCTACTGTCGAATGGAGCTGTTTTGTAGTTCTCTATCTTGCTTCTTATGGATTCAGACATTTTCTGAAAATAGATATGAAATCAGGAAATTGATATATCCTGGTGCTTCAAAATGTAAACTATTAGAAGACATTTCCTGAGGGGGGGAAAATCATGTTTCCCTATGGCAATTTTATTCCCCAAAGAATTTAATACAGGATTGCCCTAGATATTTTATTCTAAGTAGAACCCCGCTCACAAATCATTGTCTACTCCCTATTGTATGCCTTCTGATTTGTAATCTTATAATCCCTTCCTCTATAATGAATGTATATACACAAACAATTCTTTTCTAATTATCTCAGTGCTGGAGTGAGCATTCCAAAGGACAGAGCAATGGGGGAAGGGGCTGTAAGAGCTATCCTTTTTACTTGGCTTACTTGTGAGTCAGGTTTTGGAAACCTTTCCCACCCTTTGTCCTCACCCAGATGTTTGGGATAGTACTCTTTGGACAGTATAAAGCAGGGAACTTGAAAATTGGTCCTTTTATGACTTGTGGACTTCAACTCCCAGAATTCCTCAGCGAAGCAGGCATGCCTGGCTGAGCAATTCGGGGAGTTGAAGTCTACAAGTCATAAAAGGGCCAAGTTTGAAGACCCCTGCTATAAAGCAAAGGAAAGCTAAGTAAAATCACTAGTACATTTGTGGTCATGTGATTGGACTTAGGAACAGTTTTGTTTAACAACTGAGTTGCCTGTCAAGGACTACTGGTACAGTCTGATTCTCCTAGCTGCAATCAGTGAAATAAATTAAATCTTCTGCTCACATCAGCTGTAGAAATATGTCTGGAACTCCTTCCTGCTAAATAGAAAAAAGCCTTGGTATCCTTACCAGTGACCAACACCTATTTTAATCTAATACATTAATATGCCTCTCCATTTTAAAAAACCTTGATAACAGACTGGACAGATGGTTTCATCCTTAAACTTTACAGCAGACAAGCTAGATTTTACCAAACCAGTTCTACATATATATTCTAGCCTTCTGAACAGAAATGATATGTATGACATAAGGCTTCAGAATGCTCACATGTCAAGAAATTGTAAGCAGATACTTTATTCTGCACTTCTGCTTGCTGGCTTTGGCCCAAAATAATAAAAGTGGAGGTGGTTAATCAGATTAATAAACAATTAAACATCTGAACCTTGAACAGATGACTAAATAAACAACTTGCTTATTTATTAGTTCAGTCTAGATGCAGTTTGAAAGAAACTTGCATCTACCAGAGTGATAGTGTCTAAGCAGCTCCTGAAATATTTCAATTGAACAATGGGAAGAAAGCATAAATTTTCATTAAATTGCTATTTGTGTCCCTTTAATTGAGACTTCATGACTCTTTACAGAACAGAAGAGCACCTTTCCCAATATGATTATCTGGGGGGGGGGAGGAGAATGAAAGGTACAAAGGTATCTTGCCTGCAGACAGGAAAACAATAACAAAAATGACATGCCATATGTGATACAGTGTGCCCCTTTAGTATGAAGTACTGAAGATTTATACACATTAGCTGGGTTCAACAGCAGCCTATGCTCAGACTACAAAACAGATGTTGTGTTCTCACAATATCCAATACCCAAAGAAAACAATTGTATGAAGGCTTCACTTGCGACTGACATGGTAAAACAGTGGCTTCCCACCATTCACCAAACCATAGTTACTGCCCCATTCCATTTCAAGGCTACCCCAGCTTTGTGAGAATTCTGCTTTTAGGAATTCAAGCTGTTTTAGCAAAATCAAGGTAAAAACAAGAAGGGGGGGGGAGGACCTCAATGCCCAAATCTGATGTACCCTAAGTTTCTTGCCAATGTTCCTAATCTTCATGTAAGTGCTAATCCACGATGAAAAGACAAGACAAGCTATTTGGGCCAAACAGAAATACTGTCACACAATCCCCCAACTAATGATGATGATGTTTTATTAAACTTGTGGAATACTGTCATTTGGCTGCAAGGTTACCTTTTGTATTAAGTCTGCTTGGGTGCACATTCTTTTTGAACATTATTTTTTTGCTACCAGAAGCCCTCGACTTACAACAGTTCATTTAGTGAATGTTCAAAGTTACAACAGCACTGGCCATTTTTCACACTTATGACCATTGCAGCTTCCCCAGGGTCATGCAATTTACATGCCAATCCTTGACAACTGATTCGTATTTATGCCGGCTAGAGTGTCCCGGGGTCACACGATCATCTTTAGTGATCTTCTGATAAGCCAAGTCAAAGGGGAAAGCCAGATCCAATTAACAACGGTGTTACCAACTTAACTAATTTTACTAATTTAACAACTGCAGTGATCCGCTAACAATTGTGGCAAGAAAAATCATAACACGGGGAGAAATTCACTTAGCAAATTTCTCACTTGTGCAACATACGTTTTGGGCTCAAGTGCCGTCATTAAGTCGAGGACTACCTGTATTTTGGAGAAGGCTGTCTTTGGGTGAGGCCACAAAGGGCCACAAAGGGGATGGAAAGAACTTCTTCTGCCCAGGACAAATTGAGAGGGCAAATTTCACCCAAACCGATCTCCTCCACCCCCTCCCTCCCTCCGAGCCCCCTTTTTTGTAGTAGTTGAGGGGTGCTGGGTGCCAAGAATAAAACGTGGAGGTGACCAAGGAAAGTAGGACTGTCTCTATGAGCCCCTCCCTCGACGGATGCCCGGGGAAGGCAAGGCAGGTTCCCCATCAAAAGAACCAGAACTGGGGTTCTTGGGGGTACAAACTTCCCGAAGGACCCCGGCCTCCTCCTCTTGCTGCCACCGCATGCCCTGGACTCCAACCTTCCTCACCCCTGGAGATGGGGAGGCCTGGAAAAAAACTGGAAAAATTGGGGTGGGGGGGGGAAAAGAGGGTTCCCCCATTTTTCCCCAAATGGTTTTGGGGAAAAAGGGGGGGGGAACTGTTTTTTCCCCCATTTTCTCATAGTTTTTTTCCTCCCCCCTCCAGGCTTTCCCATCTCTCCCCATCCCCCAAACTGAGGTGCTAATGGCCAGGAGGACGCAGCCTGCGACCCAAAGACCCGGACGGGCGTGTTTCCCCTTCGGGGTGGAGGTTTCCTCTGCACCGGGCCTTCCCGCGCTCTTCCCAAGGGTCGGCACTGCCGGGGAACCCCCTCCAAGGACGGAAGCAAGGCTGGGCTCCTCTCCCCGACCGGCTGCCGGCCAGCTTTCGGCTTCTCACCGCAACGAGACCGACGAAGCAGCGGCTTCCTCAAAGTCACTTTCACCTGCAGAACAGGCCACCAAGATGCCGGAATCAGCGACGGGGAGGCTAGAGCAGCACCGGAAGAGCGGGCGCAAGGACACTCTAGCTCCGCCCCTCGTTTTCCTGTTAGGTTCCCAACTCCAAAAGGGCGGAGGTGGGGAACTGTGGCTCCCCTTATGACTTGTGGACTTCAACTCCCACAATTCCTGAGCCAGGCCAGTTCCATAGCTGGATACCCTCCCCCCCCCCCAGTTGTACAGACTTCAGCTTCCCTAATTGCCCACAATTATCATCCTGACTGGGAAATTCTAGGAGTTGAACTCCAGGCATCTGGAGAGGATGAAATTGAAAGGTTAAGGCTTATTTTAACCAAGTCAAATTCAAACAAATGACAGCTGTGCACAGTTTCCATCCAGTGCTGTGCATAGCCAGCTTTCCTGATCTCCTTTTCCAAAACTAGATCCTAGAATGGAAAATGTGGAGTGTTTTCAAACCGGTCTCACAACTCTGAAAATTGTTGGACCTAAGTTAGTATCACTTGCGACCACTATTCATAATATGGAAACAGTCGTTTTTCCAGACCACCCAAACAAATGGGTCAACTGAGTGTGTGGTTGCCTTTATATGGTCTAACTGCCCTGGCTTTTTTAGGTTTAAAAATATTTCCAGTTAAAAGAAAAAAAAATCTGTTTTCCTTCCATCCTGAAGCTGAAGTGAATTCTGCACCAACATCTCACATAGACTGCTTTAATCACATATTAGGGTTTTTTGCTTTCCGGAAGGGTCTGTTTTTATTGAGATACATATCCAGTCTTGTTATTAGTGTTCTTTTGTGCTTCAGGCTCAGTGGTGGGATTCAGCTGGTTCGCACCACTTTGGCAGAACTGGTAGCTATTTTTTTGTTGCCCAGGCCCAGAATATTTTTTTATTTTTATTTTTTATTTTTATTACATTTATATCACGCCCTTCTCCGAAGACTCAGGGTGGCTTACAAGCTTAGCAGTAGCCTTCATTCTATGTATATGCCTGCTTGTTAGGGCTTTCACACACACCCCAAGCGGCATTATTACAAAGTCAGCTTATTGCCCCCAACAATCTGGGTCCTCATTTTACCTACCTCGGAAGGATGGAAGGCTGAGTCAACCTTGCAGCAATCACACGGAGAACCGGTTGTTCACATATTTGAATCCCACCACTGTTCAGGCTGCATGATGTAGAGCCAAGTTACATAAGGATGTGAAGGGTTCTGGAACAAAGGGAAATTGTTTAGCCTAATTGTTGGTTTCTTGCTTATAATCAGCTTTTGCACCAGAGAAATTTAATGCAAGCTTGGGAAACGTGTACATGGATGGGATATACATGTACATGCGTGGAGGGAATACGGGCAGGGCATTTTTTCTCATAGAACTCTCAGAACGGAGTTCTGCCACCTTTTTTGATGAATTTTTTTCAACTTTTGTACAAGCTGTGCTACTCCCTCTATTGGCTTTTGAAAGCCAATAGGAATTGCTGCTGAGCACGCCAAAAGACCTGGCCGGCAAATGTTGCACATGCAAGTCGTCTGCAACAAAGGCGAGTTGGCATGAACTTTGCACCTCTCCCTGCTGCCCAACTACACCATCTCCTGGTTGTAAGTAAGAGAGGACCAGGAGTGGGAGGTGGGGAGCAGCACTTAATTCTGCCCTTCCAAAAAAGTGGAGTCCATGTGCACTCCTGCCTAGTGCTCACCCGTGTCATCCAGCCTGGCACCGAAGCATGGAAAACATATGCGCGCCTGCCTCGTGCTCACCTCGTGTCAGCCAGGCTGACCACATATCAGAAGGAGAAAACACGGTGGCAAAGAAACCCTCTCCTCAAATAACTCGCATTTGTCAAGTCCACCCTGCCCTCTGCGAGGCCCTTGTCCCAATGGGGAGGCGAGGCCTGGTGGACATGATTTCCCTCTCCACCTCTTTTTAACGGTAGTCCTGAAGATACCTGGAGGAGACGGGAGCGATAACGCCACAGTGTTGTGGGAGCCGCGGGGCCTGCTCTACACGGCAGGGCTGCGCGTGGTGGAGGCGGTGCTGGCGGGGCAGCTGTGAGCGCTGGGCATGGAGGTGGCACCCATGGGGCACGGCAGGTGGCTGACCTTCCATGGGCCAGGCCAGCTGGTGGCCTACCCGGTGCTGGACCTGCGCCACCGCCTCCTTGATCTCTATTACCTCCTCTATTAAAATGCAACACATCATTTTCCAAGTAGACAGAAAAAATATTCCATCTTTACTATACCCACCTGCAGTATATAAATATTTTTTCACCCCTATGGCAGCCTACTATGCTGTCTTCATGATAATTTTCTACAATTCGAACTTAGTGTTCTAAGTTCATCATGAAGTAAGTCTGATGAAAATAACTATTTTGGCAGGGATGAATTAATATCATGCATTTTGGGTTATAGGAGCATCTCATTCACTTGAATCAATGTGATCATATCTTTAAAATGGTATGCACAAGCCATCAATAATGTGGTTGCTAATATAGGTAGGTCCGGCTTATGAGCTGTTTGTATTTAAGGAGATGCTCACAACAAATTCTAGTTTATTTGGTGAATGCCTGAAAGATGCATTACTTCATCTAAGCCAAAAACAGATGAAAAAACTAAAGGCAATTATGAATTAAACTTGGCTCAAATCTCAAAGATTTGCCAGACAAGAATTGGACAAAACTTTGGAATTTACTATGAACATTTGCCTTCAATACAATAAATTAAATTTATGATAAGAACTAAATATATATATTTTTAATTATATAAATAAATATATAAATAAAATTATATAAATAGAAGATTAACAAGATGAGAGTTTTGGCACCTTTTGTTAAAGAAAAAAACACTGAATAAGTGTCTTTCTTATGATGTAATTGCTCTGGCAAGCTTAGGAGACATCTACATGGATGGGATATACCGAAGGAGGGAATAAGGGAGTGTACAGGAATGATTGATGTTTTTCTTATGATGTAATGGCTCTGTTGTCTGACTTTCATTGGCTAACAAAGTGTATAAAGCAATGCTACCAACTTTCTAAGATGTGACAGTTCTGGACGTGACTCTGTCAGCATTCCAGATTGTTGGCCACCCAGCTGCTTAATTTGATCAAATAAAGTGCTGCTTGATCAAGAAGTCTCCGCTTGGGTTATCTGATTAGATTGATACGGTTTAAGTTTAAGTTTGAGACTGGGATCTTACAGGTAATAAACTGGTTTTTTCCCCACATTTGTCGTCCTGCCTCAGAGTGGAAGAGAACAAAGTGATTAATCAAATATTTTGAACTGTGCATTCTTTCCAAAATTGTTCCCCATTTCTATATTCCAGGCAAACATCTTGCCACGCAGATTTGAAGCTATGGTGCTGATCAGAGTGCTAGCAAACCTTCTGCTACTACAGCTTTCTTACGGTAAGAGCCTGGACAATGGAGCAAAGGGTGGATGGTGGATGGTGTCTTTTTTGCTTTAAACCTCTAGTTACAGGAGTAAACTTGCATGTAATGTTAACTGTAGATGTACAAGCAGGTCACAAGTAGAGAGTGGGTGAAGAAGGCCCGGTTGGTGCAAATGGAGAAGACCATTGCTGTATTTGTAATGATAGCATGAATTGATACATTTATTCATATCAGCAAAACTAGCCAGTTAAAAATATACTGTATAGTCCCAATTATGGTCAGCTTCCTTTTGTGTTTCTATTTATTTGGCAACTGACATCAATAGAGGAAGATAACTTATTAATTAATATAAGATGCATTGTCAAAAAAGTTGGGGAAGGGTTTTCAGTGTTAAAATGGTCTTTAAAAAAATGGTGTATGAGATGGCCATTGATTTTGCCATATGTCCTGATTTGACTAAGATGATCCCAGTTTTTGGCTCCACTACAAGCACCCTAACTGGTGTGCAAAAAAGTACTGGAAAGTATAGCTGTAAAGACCTACAAAGTCAGATTTAGCCATCTAGAGGTAGTCTTCAACCTTACGACCAAAATTGAGCTCAAAATTTCTTCTTTTTTTGGTAAGAGTTTTATTGATTTTTTTACAATAACAACCTCAATGCCAGGTGGAGAATTGATTCATAATTTTTTTAAAAAAATATACAATCAATAATAGTTAATTAACAGTCAATAATAATTTTTATATTTCCATAATTAGTATATCAATTGCTAATATATTTCCTTGCGCCTCTCTTATCCCAATAGTATTTTCCTTCTACAGCATTAAACAAATATAATTTTTGATATTTGATATTTTCCATATATGTTGTGTATGTAAAAATGCCAGGCTAGTACAGCCACCATAACACCAGATGGCACTGGCCAGGCGTCCTGACTGGTCAACTTGTCTGGTGGGAAATATACAACACCGGGTTAGGTGTTACCTGGCCAGTGGGAAAATATAGCAACCGGGTTGGCTGGTTGCATGGGCATCAGTAGGCTATAAGAGGACACTGGGGGTCTGGGGACTCAGTTCCATCTTGTAACCAATAAAGGTATCTTGTACTATGATGACTCGTTCCTGTGTCCATGCGGTCGCCCACGCTACAACAGTGATGACGAGGATGGGATCTTGTGAAGCGCAGTAAGTCGGTACTCCGGAAAAGCCGGACAGCAGCTGCTGCATAGAGCAGAGAGACTGCAGCACACCACGGGAAATTTAAAAAGCCATCAAACAAAGACAGAAGAATGTTGAGGCTCAGCAGCGTAAGGAAGTTTGATGTCTGGCACCCAGAAGAATGGGAAGATCATGTGGGGCAAGTAGAAGGATACTTGCTAGTGAATGGCATTACTGACGACCACAAGTAAGCAGCAGCATTATTGTCCCTCAGCGGACCGGCAGTTTACAAGGTAGCTGTGGGACTGTGCCACCCAGACGCAGTTGCCTCAGTTACCAGGCGAATCCCTTACAGACTTTGTGACAGCGGTACGAGAGGCCGCATGCCAATGCAAGTTTGCCGACCTGGACGAGAGGATCCGGAACAGAGTAGTCTTAGGGTTAAGGGATGAATGATTACAAAATAAGGTGATCGTGAAGCCCACCGGGGACCTTCAAGAGGTCCTAGATGACTTAATGACACACGAGATCACCGATGTACAAGACTCCCCCCGTCATAGCCATGGCACGAGTGGCTCTATTCACCAAGAAAGCCTTGTAGACGGCGGAGTGCGGGACCTGGAATTCGAAACTGAGATAGACGAAATAACCCAAAGATTCGAGAGGACATCAATCAGAAATGACCGCTGCGACACCACAGGAAGGCAAAGGAGGTCAACAACAACAACCACAACCAGATCACAGAAAGACACAAACAACAGTCGCAGAGACGCGGAGCAGAAATGCGGCAGCTGCGGGGGAAACCACTCGAGAGCATCATGCAGGTTCCGCAGTGCAAAGCGTCGCGCCTGTGGCAAGATGGGTCACATCCATGCCATCTGCCGAAGCCGGGTCCGGGACAGCCTCCACTACTTAGAAGCATGGGCACCAGGTACCAAACCCTTTATGCGTTGTGGCACAGAGCTCCTTTGGCCCCAGGCACAAACCACCAACTGGGGGGTAGTATCCATGGGCCGCTCTACCATAAATCAGATGCTAGGCCCTAAAGTTAGAATAGAGGTCCTGTTGCAGGGAATTCTCTGCAAGATGGAGATTGATTCAGGGGCTTCTGTATCTATAATTTCAAGGGAAACATTGTCTGCTATTGCGGAAAAGAGCAGCCACCGGATTCACCTCAAACCCACTCCAATTCAGTTAACAGATTTCCAATGGGCCCCGATTAAATTAAAGGGCAAGGCCACTATAGAAGTACGTTTTAAGGGATTTAAAGGCCCGTTGGAACTACTGGTAACTGAGGGCAGGAGAGCTAGTCTGGTAGGCCTTAATTGGTTCAGGGCATTAGGGATCTGATTAGGGGGAATCAATTCAATTCAACCCAAGAACCTCGAATCCGTTTGCAAAAAATTTGCAGACGTATTCGATGGAACATTGGGCAAGTACAAAGGGCCCCCCATTAAATTTAATTTAAACCCGGAGGTCCTCCCCATCAGAATTAAGGCCAGGAGAGTTCCATTCACTCTCAAGCACAAGATTGAGAGCAAACTGGGAAAGTTAGTAGGCCAGGAAGTGTTAGAACCAGTGGAAGGAGGGCCCTGGGAAACCCCCATCGTCACCCCCCTCAAACCCAATGGGGAAATAAGGATTTGTGCAGATTACGAAGCGACCCTGAACAGGGCTTTAAATCTGCATGCTTACCCGGTTCCAACGGTGAAGCATGTTCTCTCAGCTATCCAGTCGGGTGCCATTTTTGCTAAATTAGATTTAGCGCAGGAATATCAGCAGTTAACTGTAACCAAAGAAACTGGATGCACAAACCATTGTAACCCACAAGGGGGCGTTCAGAGTCAACAGACTGCAGTTTGGCATCTCAGCTGCCCCAGGTATTTTCCAAGAACCGGGTTGGCTGGTTGCATGGGCATGAGTAGGCTATAAGAAGACACTGGGGGTCTGGGGACTCAGTTCCATCTTGTAACCAATAAAGGTATCTTGTGCTATGATGACTCGTTCCTGTGTCCACGCGGTCACCCACGCTACAACAATATATAAATGACTAAATAAAAACATTGTCTTCTACATTCATACCAACAATAATAACATCCATATATAGCATTTTTTTCTTATTAGCTTATATCCAAATTTTCTTTTTTTTTAAAAAAAGAAGTTTTATTTTTCAATTTACAACCTATATATTTTTAGAAAGCATCATGATACCTGGGTAGTCCTCCTTCATGGATTATTGCTTTGTCATGGCGAAGGGGCTTGCATAATTTAATGAAGCTATGAGCTATGCCGTGCAAGGCCACCCAAGATGGACAGGTCATAGCAGAGAGTTCTGACAAAACATGATCTACTGGAGAAGGAAATGGCAACCCACTCCAGTATCTTTGCCATGAAAACCCCATGGACAGTACCAAAAGGAAAAAAGATATGATGCTGGAAGATGAGCCCCTCAGGTCAGAAGGCGTCCAATATGCTACTGGGGAAGAGCAGAGGGCTAGTACTAGTAGCGCCAGAAAGAATGAAGTGACTGGGCCAAAGCCGAAAGGACGCTCAGCTGTGGATGTATCTGGTGGTGAAAGGAAAGTCCGAAGATTTTTTCTCCATAGGAACCTGGAATGTAAGATCCATGAATCAAGGAAACCTGGATGTGGTCAAACAAGACTGAACATCGACATCTTAGGAATCAGCGAACTAAAATGGACAGGAATGGGTGAATTTAATTCAGATGACCATCAGGTATACTACTGTGGGCAAGAATCCCTCAGAAGAAATGGAGTAGCCTTCATAGTCAATGCAAGAGTAGGAAAAGCAATAGTGGGATACAATCCCCAAAATGACAGAATGATCTCAGTTCAAATCCAAGGCAAACCATTCAGTATCACAGTAGTCCAAGTCTATGCCCCAACCACCAGTGCTGAAGAGGATGAAATTGACTGGTTCTATGAAGCCCTACAGCACCTTATAGAACTAACTCCAAAAAATGATGTCCTTATCATCATATGCTTAAAATCTTACAAGCTAGACTCCAGCACTATGTGGATCGAGAACTATCAGAAATACAGGCAGGATTTCGAAGACACAGAGGAACTAGAGATCAAATTGCCAACATACGCAGGATCATGGAGAAAGCTAGGGAGTTCAAGAAAAATATCTACTTCTGCTTCATTGACTATGCTAAAGCATTTGATTGTGTGGATCACAACAAAGTGTATGTGTGTGTAGACACATATGTACACATTAATTACTTAAGATTCACAGGTAGTTTACCTACATGGACATAGGGATATATATGATTTGCAAATAATCCATTTTATTCAACTGGTTTAATACTGTGTGTCCCACAGTCATCTCTTATCCTCCAAAATTAGTGTACTGATAGAAACACTACCAATAAAAGCGATTCTGTTCTATTCCACAGCCAAACACTGAACTTTTTTGGTTTCTTTGCAGCACAAAAGTCTTCTGAATTGGTCATTGGAGGTCGCCGATGTAACATAAATGAACATCGTTTCCTTGCACTCGTGAACTCTGACAATCAACAATGCAGTGGGATTTTGATCAACCAGGAATGGGTGCTCACTGCTGCACACTGCGACGGGTGAGAGCTTTACAGAATGTGGAAGAGTTGAGGGAGATCGTGGTTAGGTATCCAGATTTTTTTATAATGTTTGTGCTAGTTTTTACTGATTTCTCTGTGCATCTTAAATGACTGTTGTGCTGTTACTGCTGTTGCTCCTCACAATCATGTCTTGAGCAATGCTGTTTATATTTATGGTGGAATTTCCATCTTCTTCACCACAGTATTCATATCGTTCCTTTTTTCTGGGATATAATAATAACAAGAATAACAAAATCTGGAACATTACCTGAATACCATCAGCACTGACAAAATCACCACAGTCAACTGCAAAAGGCAGCCTTACTTGGAACATCCTGTGATAATCCTTTTAATACCATGGAACCACAAAATTGACCTACCCCAGGTCCTTGGGAAGGACTTGACAAGTGGATAAAAATGCCAAATCCAGTCTAACTATGTGGCTGACTGTGGAACTAACCAGAAAATATTAACCATATGCTGCCTGACTCTAGGGGTTTGCCATAAGAAAATATTTTTTTAAAAAAAATCAATAAAAGATAAAAGATAAAAAGATGATGAAGTGAGAAGCTTCTCTCTCAATTATCAAAGACCTGGGTGAGGCACTACATCTTAATACCACTTCTAAACAAGAGCAGAGTGGGCTCCATCCAGATTTTGTGTTCATCTTTATCTATCCCACCATCCTTTGAGATAGGCTGAGTTGAGAGAGGATGTGTGCAATACAAAGTCATAACGTTAGTACCAATGAGTTCTATCTTTAACACAGTCATCTATAATTTATAAGTGCAACGTTCACACAATACACATCCAAGTCAAGAAAGAGATGGATTCATACTATATGCTAAACACATAGGTTAATTCACATTTCATGATTTTGCATAAAGAATGGAAATAGCTTATTCCATTACAGCTAATTTGTTTTTAACTTTTGTATTTTGCTTTTTAATAACCCTGTAAACTGCCCTGAGTCCTCCGGGAAAGGGCGGTATATAAATGTAATAAAATAAATAAATAAATAAAATAAATAAATCACCTTGAATAAATTTCTTGAGTGAACCCAGATCTCTAGGACATTGACAGTAACTCTTCCAGGTTTCAGGCAGGTTTTCCCCCCAAACACAATTGGAGAAGGTAGGTTATGGCCCTTTCTTGTTTGGCGCTAACGATCTCGCTTGAGGGACAAAATGAGGTCAAGGACCATCACAACTAATATAGAGTTTACTTTAAATTGTTCTTGTTAACTTGTTGTTTTTCTTGTAGGAAAATTATGAAGATACAGCTTGGTGTGCATAGCAAAAAGGTACCAAATAAGGATAAGCAGACAAGAGTCCCAAAGCAGAAGTTCTTTTGTCTCAGTAGCAAAGAATATACCATGTGGGACAAGGACATCATGTTGATCAGGCTGAACACACCTGTTAACAGTAGTACACACATCGCGCCTCTCAGCTTGCCTTCCAGTCCTCCCATTGTGGGCTCAGTTTGCCGTATTATGGGATGGGGCACAATCTCAACTACTAAAGGTAGGGATCTCTGTCTATACTCTCAGATGCAGCTTTTGATGTAACATCAA
The DNA here is from genome assembly GCF_947247035.1 of Vipera ursinii. Taxonomy (NCBI): domain Eukaryota; kingdom Metazoa; phylum Chordata; class Lepidosauria; order Squamata; family Viperidae; genus Vipera; species Vipera ursinii. The sequence continues at coordinate 18,295,073 of NC_139523.1, read as the reverse complement.
CTAGGTCTAGGGTCCCACTGTGTCACCCATGAATATTGGAATGTGGATGGACAATGGGATTCCATAAGATTCCATTTCTTCATCACTAACACACCCAAAAGGTCCTTGGAATAAAAGAAGTAAGGAACTGGCATGCTGTATAGCCAGTTAGATCAGGTTTATTTATAGCAGTGCTGTTGGGATTTAGAAAAGTCCCATTAGCATGGCAGTCTTGGTTGGCTTCATTACCTTTAATAATGGGGTGTTTTGTGAAAGGCCATGACCGTTTTGTAAATGGAAAGTCTCCTTCGGAGGATGTTTTCTGAGTATATTTACCTCTTGCTCTGAAAAGACCAAATATGAACTCAAAAACATGGCCTATCCTTGGATGGATATAAAATCTTGGTGGATGGTTGCAGATGACTTCTTCCTTTTAAGTCCTGGTGGTGCAGTGGTTAGAATGCAGTATTGCAGCTATCTCTGCTCCCAGCCTGCAATTCGATCCTGACGGGGCTCAAGGTTAACTCAGCCTTCCATGCTTTAGAGGTTGATAAAAGGAGGACTCAGATTGCTGGGGGCAATATGCGGATATTGTAAATCACCCAGAGAGTGCAGTATATAGGTCTAAGTGCTATTGCTAGTAAGGCTATGGAAGTATTAGATGCACTCTCATCTTTGGCTTTTGGTCATCCACACATTCAAACCTGCCAAAGTAGGTAGATCTTGCAAGGCCACCTTGTTTTCGACCTAGATTTCTACCAAATAGGTGTAGCTAGAGGAGATAAGTCACACATGCTTGGTAAAAGAGCTGGGAAATAATTAAGGACTTGCACAAATAATTTTCAACTAACCACTGAGGCACCACAAGTTTTTTTGGAATACATGGAGACCCAGTGAATTTAAAGCAAAACTTTACTGCTTGCGATGTAAATTTTCTCATGCGCACACATGGACACATGCACCCATCCTTAAACACATCCTTCTTAATTAGTTGTGGATCCAAAGATGACTCAAGAAGTGGGTGAGCTTTAGGACCCCTTTTTATTCTCAAAAGTTCTTGATTTGTTGATTAACTGGGATTAGTGTTTATTCCATATTCTCAGGCTCAACTTTGACTGAGTCAGATGACATTTTTCCTTTGTTTCATTAGACTTATTTCAATCTCATCTGTCCTCCCTAAGGGATCTTTTAGACAAGATTCCTGGCTTTTTGTTCTTGTACACAATGCAAACTTATGGGTCTGCTTCATCTTCAGATATGGAAGTCTCAGTATGCTGGCTGAGGAATTTTGGGAGTGGAAGTTTACAAGCCTTAAAGTTGCCAAGTTTGGAGACCCCCGTTCTAGGTCATCTCCAGGGGATGCGAGATCAGTTGTATCACTTTTGAACTAGCAAAAGCCCCACTTTTCCAACAAGGCAATCTTTGCGTAGAGTGCCGGAGAAATTTGAGAAGCCTTCAAATGCTATCACCTGATTTAATACCTATTAAATATCTTGACAAAAAACATTTAACTAAATCTGTTTTTCCCAGGAGTCTCTTTGAATGGTTTTGAAAGACAATACTTCCTATTCCCAGGCAGTGAGATCAGCTCCGTTTGTTGGAGACAAAGGAAATTATACAGTAGCTCTATGCATCTAGGTGGTAAATTGTGAAAAGTAGAATTTTGCCTATTTTTTATCTTTTTCAGTGATTTTGCCCGATGTCCCTCATTGTGCTAACATTGAGATACTCAAATATTCGAAGTGTCAAAGAGTTCACCCAGAGTTGCCGGCGAAAGGGAGAGTAGTGTGTGCAGGTATCTGGCAAGGAGGCAAAGATTCATGTCACGTAAGATGATCCATTTTAAGAGAGACTCCTAAAGAAATGATGCCAATTTTCAAAGCTATGACAGAGATCTAGCCTTGAAGGCATCTTGTAGAATCAAGTTATGGGTTTTTCTAACTCAAGTGCCTTCTAGCTGTCTACATTTCCAGACTTCCCAATACTGGTGATTCGGGGGGGAACGGACTCAAAGAGTTAAATTCTTCTACAAGGATCCTGGATTGGGGAATATCAAAGTGAAACATTGGGGGCTATATGTGAATGGATGATGGGAGGGAATTGCTTGCTTCACTTCCCATTCATAGTTATGGTAGTAATGTTTCATGTTTGATTTTTCTCAACAGGGTGACTCTGGGGCACCCCTCATCTGTAACGGACAATTGCAGGGCCTTCTATCTTGGGGGGGCGATCCTTGTGCCCAACCGCTTCAGCCTGGCCTCTACACCGACATATTTGATTATAGTGACTGGATCAAGAGCATTATTGCAGGAAATACAACTGCGACTTGCCCCCCGTGAAAACTTTTGAAAAAGTTAAGAGGAGAAAATGTAGCATATTAGTACATCTCTTCTATATCCCTTACCATGTTCAACTGCATTGGAATATATTCCCAAGCAGTAAACTTTTTTAGACTCGAATAGGACTGCCTTTGGAGGAAGAAATGCTCAAAATAGTGCTGCAGGGATCATGTCTCATTTAATTTCAGTATAAAACAATAGGCTCATATGGAGTCATGCAATCACCACACAAACATCCATATACCCAGGTCCCACTGTTGCCTAAAAAGGATCCCAGATTAACCCCCACTTCCCAATGACTAAATTGAATCTTTTGAGAATGATATTTTGGTTAAAGAAATAGAAAAGATTTGGAATATATATGTCACTCTAAGAGGGATGAATCCCCTAAATAATATGGTATGCTTTTCCCCTTTTTTTATTCTACTTCTTGATGTGAGTAATATAAAAAAGTTGAAATGGCTAAAGGAAATGTTTTAGATATTTAAATGTGATTGAATTTCAGAAAATTATAATGGATAAAAAATGTTTTGAATAAGAGTTAAAGAACTAAATGACTAGATGTATTAAATGAAATATTTAAAGATTAAACATATTTTTAATAATGTTTAAAAAGAATAAGAAATCTTGGAAACAAATATATTTTAGTTTAGGAGGGATATATATTTTAAGTAGTATTTTATTTTTTATGTTTCTTTACTCTTGTTCTCCTTTCTTTTTTTCACTGTTTTATCTATTCCTTAAGAAATGTAAAAATGTGAGATGATTCATATAGAAAAAATAGAGTTAAATTTTTAGATGCAATTAATTTTTGAGAAAAATCTTAACCAGTAAGAGAATCTTGTGGGAGAAACAAATTTAAATAAGGACTGTAACAGGATGTATGATAAGGCAACCAGAATGATTGGATAGAAAAGAAATATTACGGTATATTGATGTGATTATTATTTTTAGGAATATTGGGAAAAATTATATATTTAATTGTTATCTATCACAACAAATATTGTATTAACTCAATGTTTGCAAAAGAGGATATTTTGGGGAAAAGAGGAAATCAATTAAAGCTGTTATGGATTATAGAAATCAATGCTTGGTAATTGTTTTATAAATGTAAACCCAGACAACACTCTGTTTACCAATTATTAAGTGATTTATGTTTAATAAAATCAATAAATTACAAAAAAAAGAAAGAAAAAGTTCTGACCTGGTGGAAAGGATACTACTAGATGGGAAAAAAATTCTAACCTGTTTGATCACCTAATGCAATGTGTAAAGCCAACTGACGTTTGTTCCTACCATTTATGGATTACTAGCAGAGATCAGACCATTACATAACCTAAACTGAGCTAGGATTGATTTTGCTATTATTGAGAACTCAGCTTCCATCCTAGGTTGCCCTCCCTAGGCAGTCCTTTAACAGGACTCATTCTCGAATAAGCCTACCTTGGCCCTTCCTTTCACCTACAAACCAAATACATTGTTCTTAACCCCTTTAATTCAATAGTATGTAACGTAGCGATAATCTTCTTGGATAGATTTTTGACCCACTGAGGACAGGCGCAGTAAGGGCTATTAATCGTGAACGCTTCCAAGCTGGGGGAAGTACAGTCCAACTAACAGGTGCAGGGAACGCCCTCGTTTCTTGCTTGTGAGTACCCCAGCGGTATCTAGTGGGCACTGCAAGAAACAAAATCTTGGACCGAGATAGCTTAGAGTCCATCTAGCAGAGCTATTTATGCGCTGTTATCTAAAGCAGGGGTGAGAAGCCATCAAATACATGACTGGAAAAGAACTGTATATTTAGCTTTTATTAACATTTCATGTAAATAAAATTAAGTCATACTGAGTGTCTGGCCCAGCTCCAGGAAAGCTGCATCCCAGGACGTCATTCAAAAACTACGCAAATCTGTAGAGCCAAGGGAAAAAAAGTTAAGCTCCTGGATCTTTGCGTTGTGCGAACCCAGCCAGTGACGCTTATGGCCCAAGATTTCAAGCATAGGTTGTATTTTTAGGAGTGGCTAATGTTGTGTATGTAAATAGTTAGCAATAAGCCATAGAAGATATTGCAAACACTGTGCAGCTTTGCAAGGTTTAAAGCGGGAAAAGAAGGTGCAATCATTGGACGCCACAACCAAGGAGCGGGAAAACAGACAGTTTGTATTGGTTACAGTTCAAACGCTTTCTCTATAAAAGGGTTGCAACATTTGACATTTGACAGTTGACTTTGTGTATTCAATAAACTCGTTCAGTGTTAACCACTCTGAGTCCTCGTCAATTCGAACCAAACAACTGGCGACGAGGATGGGATCGACAGAAGACCAGAGATTAGGAAGAATTGTCGTGAAGGCGGCAAAGTCTGAGCGAGTCACAGTCAACCGAGCGGCCGCGGCAGAATAGGAAAAAAATTCTCCGAATGGCGCAAATCGGGTCATTGAAGGAATTTGACCCTAACTTCCCCGAAGATTGGGAAGAATATATCGGTCAGGTCGAAGGATTCCTGTTAGTGAACGGAATCACCGACGACCGAAAAAAAGCGGCGGCACTTTTGACAATTTGCGGCACACCGGTCTACAGAGTCGCTGTCGGGCTGTGCCAGCCACAACCAGTCTCCAGCGTGCCCTATGCCGACCTCCTTGCAAAACTAAAGGTGCACTTTACTCCCCGAAGGTCCGAACTTTTTTGGCGGCGCATCTTCGAGAAGAGAAATCAGAGACCGGGGGAATCCATACAGAAATTCGTCGCTGCCGTTAGGGAAGCCGCAGTTCGTTGCAAATACGATAATTTAGAAATTAGGATTCGGGACAGAGTTGTGCTAGGCTTACGCGATGAACAATTACAAAACAGAATAATCGCCAAACCTACTGGCGATTTACAGGAAGTGCTCGACGAACTCCTAACGTATGAGTCTACCGGGTATCGCGACCCCCCCCGCAGTAGCATGGCGACAGCACCTGAAATTAACCAAGAGGGCTATGTGGACTGCGGGGAGGTGGATCAGCAGTGGGAGGAAGAGATCGCCGAAGTCTCCAGGCGATTTGGGAAGATGGCACCCAGACAACTTAGAAGCGAAGGGCCCGAACCCGGCCGCCGGCAACAACCCGCAACACCGCAGAGACCACCGACCGGGGCACAACGACCGTGGCGGGACACCGCAACCAGACCGCGCGACAACGACACCCAGAACCGATGCGGCAGCTGTGGCGGCAACCATCCCCGCGCTTCCTGCCGATTCCGCACCGCCAAGTGCAGGGCTTGTGGCAAGACCGGCCACATCCAGGCCATCTGCAGAAACCGCGTCCGGGACTCCCGTCTGAATGAAGTCGATGTGTGGCCAGAGGGTAAGGTAACCCCCAATGCTAGTGGCAAGGAGACCCCTAGATCCCGGGCGAAATTTTCAAACCCAGGGGAGGTGGCCCGAGTCAATCGGAAAAGGCAGGGAAGGGGGCACAATTTTCCGGACGGAAAATTAAAAATCACAGTCCTTCTGCAAGGGGTTCCTTGCAGAATGGAAATCGACTCTGGGGCTTCAGTGTCGATAATTTCCACTGAAACCCTGAAAAAAATTGAACAACTAAGTGGAAAAAGAATTCCACTTAGCCCAACAAATATTCAATTAATGGACTTCCAAAAAAGTCCAATAATCGTAAAGGGAAAGACCAGCCTTAGAGTTAATTTTAAGGGATTTAAGGGGGTCTTAGATGTGGTAGTTACGGAGGGGAATAGGACTAGCTTAATAGGGCTTAATTGGTTTCCTGCCCTGGGAATTTGGATAGGGGGAATAAATTCTGTGATTAAAAATAAGACCCTCGAATCCGTCTGCAAAGAATTTGCAGACGTATTCGATGGATCTCTAGGCAAGTACAAAGGGCCCCCCATTAATTTTAACCTAGACCCCTCAGTAAATCCAATCAGGCTAAAGGCCCGGAGGGTACCTTTTGCCTTAAAAGAAAAAATCGAGGCCGAGCTCGACCGGCTTGTAGGCCTCGGAGTTTTAGAACCCGTTGAGGGCGGTTTATGGGAGACGCCGATCGTCACACCCCTCAAACCCAATGGGGATGTGAGGATCTGCGCCGACTATAAAGCGACCCTCAACATTGGAATGAAAAAGCATGCTTACCCGGTCCCGACGGTGAAGCAGGTCCTCGCCACGATCCAGGACGCCGCCATCTTCGCCAAGCTCGACTTGGCGCATGCGTACTTACAGTTGACTGTTTCCAAAGAGGCTGCAGAGGCGCAAACAATTGTTACCCACAAGGGGGCGTTCCGAGTCCACAGACTGCAATTTGGGATTGCAGCTGCTCCAGGCATCTTCCAAGAAGTGATGGAGAGGACCTTAAAGGGCATACCTGGAGTATGCCCTTACTTTGATGATGTCCTAATAGCTGGAAAAGATGAAGGAATGTTAGTAGAGCGGCTGGAACAGGTACTGGGTAGATTTAGAAAGGCTGGATTAAAATTAAAAAAGGAAAAATGTAGCATAGGGGTTAAATCCACTGATTTTTTGGGGTTCAGGATTGACAAAAGCGGGGTCCACCCTACCCCTGAAAAAATTAAAGCAATAAAAGGGGCTCCTGAACCAAGGAACAAGGCTGAGCTACAGGCCTTCCTAGGCTTGGTAAATTTTTATCACACTTTTGTGCCACATAAGGCTGCCATTGCAGAACCACTGCACAGGCTTTTAGATAAGAAGACCCCTTGGCATTGGCAAGACAAGCACAAAGTGAGTTTCCAGACCTTAAAAGATATCCTTTCCAGTAGCTCAACTGTAACCCACTTTATAGAAAATAGACCAATCTACCTGGCGTGCGATGCTTCGCCTTATGGCGTCGGGGCAGTAATCAGCCATTTAGACACCCAGGGAATGCAAAGACCCATTGCTTACTACTCCCGCACACTAACCAAGGCAGAGCGGAACTATGCTCAAATTGACCGGGAAGCTTTAGCCATAGTGGCAGGAGTTAAAAAGTTCCACGACTACCTGTATGGCAGGAACTTTACAATCCTGACAGACCACAAACCCCTGCTGGGACTGTTTACCACAGATAAACAGACTCCCCAAATTATGTCTCCCAGGATGCTGAGATGGTCCATTTTCCTCTCAGCATATTCATTTTCCCTCCAATACCGACCAGGTAAGGACATGGGTCATGCAGACGCTCTTAGCAGATTGCCCCTTAGCACAACAGAGGAGGACCCTGCCCCAGTGGGACAAGTAATGTCCCTACAAGATATTCCTGATCTGCCCCTAACTGCTAAAGACATAGCGGAGGCAACCAATAAGGACCCCATCTTAAGGAGAGTAATGGCCTGGGTCATGAGCGGTTGGCCCAACGCCAACCCAGACGTAAAATACAGTCCATTTTTCCGAAGGAAGGATGAACTATCAGTTCATATGGGTTGCTTACTTTGGGGAACTCGTGTAGTAATCCCAGGAATCCACAAATCAGCTATTCTATTTGAATTGCATGAAGGACACCCTGGAATAGTAAGGATGAAGGCCTTAGCTAGGAGTCACTTGTGGTGGCCAGGATTGGACCAAGACATTGAGGAATGCGTTGCCAATTGCCATCTGTGCCAACGTTCCAGGCCTGAACAACAACACATCCGCACACATAAATGGGAGTTAGCTAGGAATCCTTGGTCCAGGATTCATATTGACTTCGCTGGACCTTTCCAGGGGTTAACGTTCCTTGTAGTGGTCGACAGCTACTCTAGATGGCTAGAAGTAGTACCGGTCAGTTCAGTAACGGCAGGCAGAACAATACAGGCATTAAGGGGCCTCTTTGCCACTCATGGGTTGCCGGATTTAATAGTGTCTGATAACGGGCCACAATTCACATCTATTGAATTTCAGGATTTCCTCAAGGCCAACTCGATTAAGCATAAGACTTCTGCACCCTTCCACCCCTCCACCAACGGATTGGCTGAAAGGAACGTGAGGACCACGAAGGACGCGCTTAAAAGAATTATTCGAGGTGACTGGCATCAGAGACTAGCTGAGTTCTTGTTGGCCCAACACACAACCCCTTGTTCGGCTACAGGGAAAAGTCCAGCTGAAATGAGGTGGGGAAGAAAAATCTTGACCAAGTTGGACAGACTACACCCCGACCGACTCCAACCAAACATTGAATTTGACATTCCTAACAGAACATTTGAAGTGGGGGACTTGATTTGGGCCAGGAACTACGCCCAAGGGGATAAGTGGATTCCTGGGGTGGTAACTGAAATCTTAGGTCCCTTATCATACATCATTGAGGGGGAAGGGAATAGGGTCTGTAAAAGACACATAGACCAGCTGAGGAAAAGATCTAGTGGGTGTGTGCCAGCTGAGGGGGACCAAAGCTCAGTTAGGGCAAACAGTACAGATAACATTAGGCCTGAAAGTGGTGTAGTGGTGGGGCAAGATGACATATTTCCAGATGCCCATCAACAACAATTCAGTCCAATTGATTGGGAAATACCCCTGCGAAGTAGGCCAGTGACAACTGAATCCCAAACACAACCTAATACACAAGGCAGTACATCTGAAGCCAGTAACCCTGAGCCCAGGTCCAGTAGTAACCAGCATAGTAACCAGCAGCCAAGCAGTCAACCAGGAAAAGGGGCCCCTAGCAGCCAAAGTAACAGATACCCTTCTAGAATACATAGGCCACCAAAATACCTAAAGGACTTTGTAAAGAAATGACACCAACTGGGGGGTAAGGGGTGTTGTGTATGTAAATAGTTAGCAATAAGCCATAGAAGATATTGCAAACACTGTGCAGCTTTGCAAGGTTTAAAGCGGGAAAAGAAGGTGCAATCATTGGACGCCACAACCAAGGAGCGGGAAAACAGACAGTTTGTATTGGTTACAGTTCAAACGCTTTCTCTATAAAAGGGTTGCAACATTTGACATTTGACAGTTGACTTTGTGTATTCAATAAACTCGTTCAGTGTTAACCACTCTGAGTCCTCGTCAATTCGAACCAAACAGCTAAAGGAAATCAAACATGGCCAGGCCAAGCAACAGACTGATATGAAAAAATGGAAGAGAAACTCTTAATAATATGAATAGATGATATTTTCAGTCAATGTGTAAGAAAGTCTCTTTCTTCCTTGGACCAATCGAAAAATACCCTCATTTGTTTATGCAAATAAAAGCTTGGCTAAAAATTTGGTTATTTTTTACAAAGCAAAAAACTCCAAAGAGGCTCAAAACATAGTACTCTAGCAACAGAAATTCTGGTGCAATATTTAGGAGATCAGAAGAAAAGGGTAAAAAAAGCCAGCTATAAATTTGTTTTCTACCAAGTACATACATTAGTCTTCCTTTGATCACCATTTCTCAATAAGGGTTATGCTGTTAGAACTGTAACTCTTCCATACAATTATGCTTCTCAATTATGTCCTGAAAGACAGGGACAGGAAATATTTTGCATACAATTCCGAATGGAGTTTTGTGATGGCATGGAGTTGGTAATCAGTTATTTCCCAGATGTACTGCAAATGAAACATCCATGATTAATATGCCAGAGATTCTAGTGCTTTACTCCAAGGTATTTTGATCTTACCCTTCATGGCTGACCCACTGAAAAGGGAGAGATCTTTTACTGAGTGTCTTCCTTTGCCCTCAACTTGTTTCTTGTACAAAAATGCTTTAGCCAGACTTAATTTATTTACCCAAAAAGAAGGGCACAGGGATGAGTATAGTTTTTTTATACCACTGACACACATAGGGATCAAAGCCTTTGGCATTCATAGCTTTCTCACAGCGATGGAAATCAACCAGGAAAAAAAATTCAAAATACATCTAAGCTAGGATCCAGAAGAGCCCTTAAAACAAAACTATATATAAGGCTGAAGAATCTACCAGACTGATAAAGTAAGATGAATCATTAATGGAGTTAGCAGGATAAAAACAGGCCTGGGTATTATGCATTTTATTAGAATGGGTAATATCGAAGATTCTGTACTATTAAATGATTCAGATGCTCAAGCAGCCAAGAGCCATTTCAGACAATCCTTCAGATGTACACATAGAAAGGACTCAGCAGTGGGGGAGCTACTGGCAGACAAAAGACCATCAGATTTTGCCTGGAAAGCAGCCATTTTCCCGACGTTCATGCCAGCTGTCAACCTGCAAAAGAACAGGACATTCACCATTTCTCAATAAGAGTTATGCTGTAGAACTGCAACTCTTCCATACAATTATGCTTCTCAATTATGTCAGGGACAAGAAATATTTTGAATGCAATTCCGAATGGAGTGTTTTGTCAGTGTGGAGTTGGTAATCAATTGTTTCCCAGATGTACTGCAAATGAAACATCCATGATTAATATGCCAGAGATTCTACTGCTTTACTCCAAGGTATTTTGATCTTACCCTTCATGGCTGACCCACTGAAAAGGGAGAGATCTTTTACTGAGTGTCTTCCTTTGCTCTCAACTTGTTTCTTGTACAAAAATGCATTCGCCAGACTTAATTTACTTACCCAGAAAGAAGGGCACAGGGATGAGTATAGTTTTTTTTATACCACTGACACACATAAGGATCAAAGCCTTTGGCATTCATAGCTTTCTCACAGCGATGGAAATCAACCAGGAAAAAAAATAATTCAAAATGTATCTAAGCTAGGATCCAGAAGAGCCCTTAAAACAAAACTATATATAAGGCTGAAGAATCTACCAGACTGTGTATTGTCCAACACCTGGGGTTCCAAAATAAAATGAACCTCCCTGTATCCACCATTTTGCCCTCCAACACATCCAAATACAGTGGTGGGATTCAGCTGGTTCACACCACTTCTGCAGAACCGATAGCTTTTTTTTTTGTTGCCCAGGCCCAGAATAAATTCCCGGAAGAGGGATCCATATGGAGAACTGGTTGTTCACATATTTGAATCCCACCACTGTTCAGGCTGCATGATATAGAGCCAAGTTACATAAGGAAGTGAAGGGTTCTGGAACAAAGGGAAAATGTTTAGTCTTACTGTTGGTTTCTTGCTTTTTGTAATCAGCTTTTGCATCAGAGAAATTTCATGCAGGCTTGGGAAACGTGTACATAGATGGGATATGCTGAAGGAGGGAATAAGGGAGTGTACAGGAATGTTTGATGTCTTTCTTATGATGTAATGGCTCTGTTGTCTAATTTTCATTGGTTAACAAAGTGTATAAAGCAATGGTACCAACTTCCTAAGACAGGCTCTTCTGGACGTAACCCTATCAGCGTTCCAGATTGTTGGCCGTACAGCTGCTTAATTTGATCTAATAAAGTGCTGCTTGATCAAGAAGTCTCCACTTGGGTTATCTGATTAGATTGATACGGTATCTCAAGTTTAAGTTTGGGACTGGGATCTTACAGGTGAGAAACTGCAGTTTTTTCCCCACATCTGTCCTGCCTTGGAGTGGAAGAGAACAAAGTGATTAATCAAATATTTTGAACTGTGCATTCTTGCTCCTCATTTCTAAATTTCAGGCAAACAGCTTGCCGTGCAGAGTTGAAGCTATGGTGCTGATCAGAGTGCTAACAAACCTTCTGGTACTACAGCTTTCTTATGGTAAGACACATTTATTCATATCAGCAAAACTAGTCAGTTAAAAATATATAGTCCCAAATATGGTCAGCTTCCTTTCGTGTTTCTATTTATTTGGCAACTGACTTCAATAGAGGAAGATAACTTATTAATTAATATAAGATGCATTGATGCATTTTTTGGTAAGAGTTTTGTTGATTGTTTACAATAACAACCTTAGTGCCTGGTGTGCAGCATGTTGTTTGGGTTCATGATTTTTTTTAAAAAAAGATGTACAATCAATAATAGTTAATTAACAGTCAATAATTATTATTTTTTATATTTCCATAATTAGTATATCATTTGATAATATATTTGCTTGAGCCTCTCTTCTCCCAATAGTACTCTCCTTCTTCAGCATTAAACAAATATAATTTTTGATATTTGATATTTTCCATATATAAATGACTAAATAAAAAACATGGTCTTCTACATTTATACCAACAGTGATAACGTCCATATATAGCATTTTCTTCTTATCAGCTTACATTATTTTCATAAAAGTCATCTTATTGATTCATCATATATCTTATTTTCATAAATCTTGTTTAAACTCAATTTCTCCTTAACATTCAAACAATTCTTATCAATCTTAATTTTCTCAATAATTAACATCTAAATATCCAAATTTTCCACTCAAATATATTATCCCAGTATTTTCATATTTCATATATAATAGGAATACTATACTACTTATCTGTAACATTTTTTCTAATCAATTTATAGTTCACTTCTATTTATAAAAATTGATTGAATCACTATATATCCTTTTCTCAAAGTTCTTATTAAGCCTAATTCTCCCTCAGTATTTCAATCAATCCTAAATCTTTTCAAAATTAATTTGTCTTTAAAGTTCAAACTTTTCTTTCACTTTCATCATTGCAATATTTTCACATTTTGTATCTTATCAAAAATACTATATTACTTATATCTCTTATCCCACTTATTCTTAAGCCCCTTTATAGCCAGAGTTATTTATTTATTTAGACATATTCAAACAAGTGTTTGCTCGTATAAGATTCTGTTTGGTAGGGCGAGTCAAGTCTCTTAAACCCATCTCTAATCTTCTTCCTTTGCCAAATTGTTTTCCAGATTAATATTTTCGACTTGTCAAACAGTTCTTGTATTTTTGTATTTGTTGTTAGGTGTAGAGCAGGGGTAGGCAACCTTGGCTCTTTTATGACTCGTGGACTTCAACTCCCAGAATTCCAGCATGGCTGGCTCAGGAATTCTGGGAGTTGAAGTCCACGAGTCATAAAAGAGCCAAGGTTGCCTACCCCTAGCGTAGAGGATACCTAATACGCAAGATGTATGCTTTTTGTCTCCCAAACAGTGATTCTCCTAACACTATCCATTTAGTTAAGTCTTCTTTCTTCTCAAGTTTATTTTGACCTTCTAATGCATAAGGTATCTTTTCCATATTTATTGTTGCATTCAAATCTTGTGAGTTTTTCTTATTTGTATTAAGTTATAATTCCCTTCATTTATGACTTTTTTTCTAGTTCACATTCTGTTATCTGATTTGTTTGTTTATTCTTTACCATCATTCTTCGGGGCGACTTCGGACCCATTTAGGCTCCCCCTGGCAGGTCAAAACTAGCCGTGGGGAGCAGAGGTTCATTCTCGCATGGCCATTCGCCTCGGGTGCAAAAGTAGAAGTCTCAACATTCTGGTTTGATTAAGTGAAATATCTGTTTAATGAGTTTTGTCCCATTTTACGACCTTTCTTGCTACAGTGTATCACTACTATTGTTAAGTTAGTAACACTGTTGTTGAATGAATCTGTCTTCTTCATTGACTTCGCTTGTCACAAGTGATGACACAACCCAGGGACACTGCAAATGTCATAAATATGAGTCACATGCTAAGCATCTGAATTTTTTTCACGTCTCCGTGGGAATGCTGCAATGGTGATGTGAAAAGCTGAATAGCGTCAGCCGTTCTGATAGCTGAGATCAAAGGCATCTGGTCTTATGAGAAGCTATGACATATTTTGCTTCACTTCTCTGCTGCTCAGTAACTTTCTTCAGTGCCGTTGTAAATTTGAATGGTCACTAAATGAATTGTTGTAACTCAAGAACTACCTGTATTAATAACTAGTTCCTGCCTGTGCAGGGAGACTGAGTGGAAAGCGCTACACATCTGTCTCCAGCTGTGCTTGTTCAAGCTTTCAGATTATGGCCTTTCTCTTGCAGCTTGAAGGTATAGGGAGCTCAGTTCCCAGAATTCACCATGCTGGCCGGGGACTTGTGGGAATTGAAATCCATACATCTTCAAGTTGCCAAGCTTGAGAAACACTGGTTTAATGGGTTGAAAGTACAATCAGATCATTGATACTGTGGTTTATAAGGTGCTCTAAAGACCCTGTTTTAAATAACGATCCTGGAGTGAGAATTCAGGGGGTGATAAAAGTGTCTGTTTCACTTCCCTGTTGAATAACTCAATTCTCCTGTTTTGGAAATCTTTCTACCCACAAATCTTATCACCACTAACCAAGGAAAGCCTACTTCACAAAGTGTTAAGATCCTTATCATATTTTATTTCTGAGCGTGGTGAGCTAACTCTGTAATATTTAATGAATTTTTGTTTCATAAAATCATGTTTGAAGGAATGGGAAATAAATTTTCTTATGTTGTTATGTTAAACAAGAAGATAAGATCTCAAATTGAGTTCTTATCTTAAGATAAGATAGGATAACCTTTATTGTCACTTTTCTGTGAACACACTGGCACACATTAAAAATGAAATTCTGATGCCCTTACTCAAAAGTGTATGTGTGTGTAGACACACACACAAAAAAAACACATTAATCACTTAAGATTCACAGGTAGTTTACCTACATGAGCATAGGCACATATATGATTTGCAAATAATCTATCTTATTAAACTGGTTTCATGCTGTGTGTCCCACAGTCATCTCTTATCCATCAAAATTAGAGTACTGATAGAATCACTACCAATGAAAGCGATTCTGCTCTACTCCACAGCCAAACACTGAACTTTTTTGGTTTCTTTGCAGCACAAAGGTCTTCTGAACTGGTCACTGGAGGTGATGAATGTAACATAAATGAACATCCTTTCCTTGTAGCCTTGTATACCTCTAGCTCTAGCAAGTTTCACTGTGCTGGTACTTTGATCAACCAGGAATGGGTGCTCACCGCTGTACACTGTGACAGGTGAGGGCATTACAGAATGTGGAAGGGTTGAGAGAGATCGTGTTTTAGGTATCCAGATTTTTTTTTATAATGTTTCTGCTAGTTTTTAATGACTTCTCTGTGCATTTTGAATGAGTGTTGTGCTGCTACTGCTGTTGCTCCTCACAACCATATCTTGAGCGATACTGTTTATGGTTGAATTTCCATCTTCTTCACCACAGTATTCATATCTTTCCTTTTTTCTGGGATATAGTAATAATGAGAATTACAAAATCTGGAACATTTCCTGAATACCATCAGCATTGACAAAACCACCACAGTCAATTACAAAAGGCAGCCTTACTTGGAACATCCTGTGACAATCCCTTTAATACCATGGAACCACAAAATTGACCTACCCCAGGTCGTTGGGAAGGACTTGATAGGTGGATAAAAATGCTAAATCCAGTCAAAATATTTGACTGACTGTGCAACTAAATAGAAAATATTAACCATATGCTGCTTGACTGGGTGTCCGCCATAAGAAAATATTTTTTTAAAAAAAATCAGTAAAACATAAAAGATAAAAACATGTTGAAGTGAGAGGCTTCTCTCTTCCTTATCAAAGGGTTAGGGCACTACATCTTAATATCTCTTCTAAACAAGAGCAGAGTGGGCTCCATCCAGATTTTGTGTTCGTCTTTATCCATCCCACCATCCTATTGCGCAATACAAAGCCATTACGTTACATTAGTAACGTAACCACAGGAGTTCTATCTTTTACACAGTCATCTATAATTTGTAAGTGGAACGCTCGCACAATACACATCCAAGTCAAGAAAGAGATGGATTCTTACTATATGCTGAGCTTTCTGAGTGCTAAACAGCACACAGCTGAATTCACACTTCAAGATTTTGCATAAACAATGGAAATAGCTTATTCAATCACCTTGAATAAATTTGTTGAGTGAACCCAGATCTCTCAGACATTGACAGTAACTCTTCCAGGTTTCCCCCCAAACACAATTGGAGAAGGTAGGTTATGGACCTTTCTTGTTTGGTGCTAACAATCTGCTTGAGGGCCAAAATGAGGTTAAGGACCATCCCAAGTAATATATAATTTACTCTAAGTTGTTGTTGTTAAGTTGTTGTTTTCCTTGTAGGAAAAATATCCGGATAAAGCTTGGTATGCATAGCAAAAATATACGAAATGAGGATGAGCAGATAAGAGTCCCAAGGAGGAAGTTCTTTTGTCTTAATACCAAATTCCCCAACGGAATGGATAAGGACATCATGTTGATCAGGCTGAGAAGACCTGTTAACAACAGCACACACATTGCGCCTGTCAGCTTGCCTTCCAGTCCTTCCAGTCCGCGCTCACGTTGCCGTATTATGGGATGGGGCAAAATCTCAGCTACTGAAGGTATGGATCTCTGTCTATACTCTCAGACACAGCTTTTGATGTAACATCAACTAGGTCTAGGGTCCCACTGTGTCACCCATGAATATTGGAATGTGGATGGACAATGGGATTCCCTAAGATTCCATTTCTTCATCAGTTCCACACCCACAAGGTCCTTGGAATAAAAGAAATAAGGAAGGAACTGGCATGCTGTATAGCTAAAAAAAATCCCTATAGGATCAGGTTTATTTATAGCAGTGCTGTTGGGAATCAGCAAAGTCCCCATTAGCATCTTTCGTGGCTTCATTACCTTTAATAATAGGGTGTGTTGTTTCCTGCAGAGGATGTTTTCAGAGTATATTTACCACTTGCTCCCAAAAGACCAAATATGAACTCAAAAAATGTTCTCTCCTTGGATGGATATAAAATCTCTGTGGATGGTTGCAGAGGACTTCTTCTTTTAAGTCCTGGTGGTGCAGTGGTTAGAATGCAGTATTGCAGCTAACTCTGCTCCCAGCCTGCAATTCGATTCTGATGGGGCTCAAGGTTAACTCAGCTTTCCATCCTTTTGAGGTTGATAAAAGGAGGACTCAGATTGCTGGGGGCAATATGCGGATATTGTAAATCACCCAGAGCATGCAGTATATAGGTCTAAGTGCTATTGCTATTGCTACTAAGGCTATGGAAGCGTTACATGCACTCTCATCTTTGGCTTATGGTCATCCACACATTCAAGCTTGCCAAGGTAGGTAGATCTTGTAAACCCACCTTGTTTTCTACCTAGGTTTCTACCAAATAGGTGTAGCTAGAGCAGACAAGTCACAGAGCCTTGGTCAAGAGCTGGGAAATAATTAAGGACTCACACAAATAATTTTCAACTAGCCACTGAGGCACACAGTTTTTTTGGAATACATGGAGACCCAGTAAATTTAAAGTAACAGCAAAACTTTACTGCTTGTGATTGAAGTTTCAGTATGCTGGCTGAGGAATTTTGGGAGTGGAAGTTCACAAGTTTTAAAGTTGCCAAGTTTGGAGACCCCCGTTCTAGGTCACCTCCAGGGGATGCGAGATCAGTTCTATGACTTTTGAACTAGCAAAAGCCCCACTTTTCCAACAAGGCAATCTTTGCGTAGAGTGCCGGAGAAATTTGAGAAGCCTTCAAACACCCATCAGCTGATTTAATACCTATTAATATCTTGACAAAAATTAACTGTTTTTCCCAGGGGTCCCTTTGAATGGCTTTGAAAGACAATACTTCCTACTCCCAGGCAATGAGATCAGCTCCATTGGTTGGAGACAATGGAAATTATAGTTCTAGTCATCTGGGTGGTAAATTGTAAAAGGTAGAATTTTGCCTATTTTTTATTTTTTTCAGAGACTGAACCTGATGTCCCTCATTGTGCTAACATTTTCATAGTCAAGCATGCGTGGTGTGAAGCAGTTTACCCATGGGTGCCTGCTGATAGCAGAACATTGTGTGCAGGTATCCTAAGAGGAGGCAAAGATACATGTCACGTAAGATAATCCGTTTTAAGACAGACTCCTAAAGAAATGATGCCAATTTTCAAAGCTGTGACAGAGATCTAGCCTTGAAGGCATCTTGTAGAAACATACAAAGTTATGGCATTTTCTAACTCAAGTGCCTTCTAGGTATCTAGATTTCCAGACTTCCCAATACTGGTGATTCTGGTGGGGGAAACTCAAGGAGTTAAATTCTTGTACAGGGATCCTGGATTGGGGAACATCGAAGTGAAACATTGGGGGCTATATGTGAATGGACGATGGGAGGGAAATGTTTGCTCCACTTCCCATTCATAGATGTGGTAGTAATGTTTCATGTTTGATTTTTCTCAACAGGGTGACTCTGGGGGACCCCTCATCTGTAATGGAGAAATCCAGGGTGTTGTATCTGGGGGATCCGATCCTTGTGGCCAACCTCTTAAACCTGCTGTCTACACCAAGGTCTTCGATTATACTGACTGGATCCAGAGCATTATTGCAGGAAATACAACTGCAACTTGCCCCCCATGAAAACTTTTGAAAAATTTAACAGGAGGAAATGTAGCATATTAGTACATCTCTTCTATATCCCTAATCATATTCAACTGCATTGGAATATATTCCCAAGCAGTAAACTTTTTAAAGACTCAAATAGGACTGCCTTTGGAGTAAGAAATGCTCAAAATAGTTCTGCGGGGATCATGTCCCATTTAATCTCAGTATAAAACAATCTTGTTAAAATGGAAGCTTGTCTTACGGTGCAGTGCAAAATTTTCTGACTCTAAAATGGACAATTCCAAATATTTTAACCTCTGAATATCTTTTCATTTCTGTCCACATCTGGGACAGTGGGATCCTTGATGCTCTCTGAGCTTGTTTTCTTGCAGACATTTCATTACCCAGCTAGTTAATATCGTCAGTGCTAGAATATTCTTTTATATTGGTACTTCTGTGGCATTCACAATACGTTCATACGGAGTCATGCAGTCACCCTACAACCATATCCTCAGGGAAAGGGCGGTATATAAATGCAATAAAATAAAATAAAATAAATAAATATCCATATACCTGAGTCCCACTCTTGCTTAAAAAGGATCCCAGATTAACCCCAACTTCCCAATCATTAAATAGAATCCTTTGAGAATCATGTTTTCATGTAAATTCTCAGGTATCCACAGCAATAAAATTGTATAAATCGTCACTTATTTTCTGATCTTTTGGTTTTGCAAAGGAATGGCCTGTTAAATAGCAGCATTTGAACAACTAGGCTTAAAAGCTGAAAAAGGTCTGAGCTGGACCTCCGGTTTTGCATGCTTGAAATTGAGTGAGGAATTTTATCTTCTCTTTTCTATTCTATATTTAATTTCCTGGAAAAGATCCCCATGAAGCAAAATTCCCACAAAAGGGAAGGAGGGGACCCTCCGCCCCATCCTTATACTAACGGAAGTGGCAAATTTGTTAGGAAAAATGGTTGTGCAGAGGTCTCCCTGTGCTACCAAGGAGTTGCGCAGACAAGGAAGGGTACTGAGAGCAGTAAGAGTCACACAGTAACCACAAGAGTACAGTGAGTTGTGAAAATAGAAAGTATTTTACTTTTGAGGTGGTGTAAAAACAAAAATGCACGGTCAAAAATAAACAGTCCAGGTCATACACAATAGTAACAGTCCAAGGAGTATTCCAGATACAAAGTCTTCTTACCGGTCCAGAGGTCAATACAGAGTTCAGGTTTATCACAATAGTAAACCAACAGTACAGCAAAACAGTAATAGTAGAGAGAGCAGTAAATTCAGAGAGAGAGAGAAGCTACGTTCCTAGCTCCCTCTTATGGCCATGAGAACACTTACACACCCATCAGCCAATTAACATCTTAAAGATACAACATCATAGTTTATATATTTTCAACCCAACTATGTAGGCTATCACCATATGCCTAACAGAATTAATCTTTTTATGGAGGATCAGACAGAATACTTAAAAAAGAAACATTTGTTTGAATATGGTTAAAGAAATAGAAAAGATTTGGAATATATATGTCACTCTAAGAGGGAAGAATCCCCTAAATAATAAAGTGTGCTGTTTTCCCCTTTTTTATACTATTTCTTGATATGAGTAATATAATATAATATAAAAATAATATAATATAATATAAAATAATAGAATAGAATAGAATAGAATTTTAAAAAGTTGGAATGGCTTAGATAAAGGAAATGTTTTCAATATTTAAATAAGGACTGTAACAGAATCTATGATAAGACATAGAAAAAATATTATATTGATGTGATTATTATTTTTAGGAATACTGGGAAAAGTTATATATTTAATTGTTAATTATGAAAACAATAAGAACTGTATTCTCAATGTTTGCAAAAGAGGATATTTTGGAGGAAAGGATACTACTAGAGTGGGAAATTGGGGGGAAGAAGTCTGAAGGTCGGCAATGAAGCTCACAATTACTTAGGTTCATATAGGTCAGGAAGCCGTTGCCAAGCCAACCTGTTTGATTGCCTAATGCAATGTGTAAAGCCAACTGACGTTTGTTCCTGCCATTTATGGATTACTAGCAGAGATCAGATCATTACATAACCTAAACTGAGCTAGGATTGATTTTGCTATTACTGGGAACTCGGCTTCCATCCTAGGTTGCGCTCCCGAGGCAGTCCTTTAACACACTCATTCTCGGATAAGTCTACCTTGGCCCTTCCTTTCACCTACAAACCAAATACATTGTTCTTAACCCCTTTAATTCAATAGTATGTAACGTAGAGATAATCATCTTGGATAGATTTTTGACCCAATGACGACAGGCACAGTAAGGGCTATTAATCGTGAATGCTTCCAAGCTGGGGGAAGTACGGTTCAACTAACAGGTGCAGGAGACGCCCTCGTTTCTAGCTTGTGAATACCCCAGCGGTATCTAGTGGTCACTGCGAGAAACAAAATCTTGGACCGAGATAGGTTTTTCTCCCTCTAGCAGAGCTATTTATGCACAGTTATCTAAGGCAGGGATGAGAAGCCATCAAATACATGACTGGAAAAGAACTGTAGATTTCACTTTTATTAACATTTCATGTAAAAAAAAAAGTCAAACTGAGTGTCTGGCCCAGCTCCAGGAAAGCTGCATCTCAGTAGATCATTCAAAAACTAAGCAAATCTGTTGAGTCAGGGGAAAAAAGTAAAGCTCCTGGATCTTTGTGTTGTGTGAACCCAGCCAATGATGCTTATGGCCCAAGATTACAAGCATAGGTTGTATTTTTAGGAATGGCTAAAGGAAATCAAACATGGCCAGGCCACACAACCTTGCAAGTACCCCCACCCCCCAGTTTCTTTCAATGTAGTAAGACTGATATGAAAAAAATGGAAAAGAAACTCTTAAGAATATGAATAGATGATATTTTCAGTCAATGTGTAAGAAAGTCTCTTTCTTCCTTGCACCCATCAAAAAATACCCCCATTTGTTTATGCAAATAAAAGCTTGGCTAAAGATATGGTCTTTTTTACAAGGCAAGAATAACATTGTGTTAGGACTCCAAAGAGCTTCAAAAACATAGTTCTCTACCAACAGGAGTTCTGGGGCAACATTTATGAGATCAGAAGAAAAGAGGGGGGGGGAAGCCAGCTACAAATTTGTTTCCTACCTTTTGTGTGTGACATGCAGTCCACAGCTGGCCCATCAGGCGATTTCTGATTTGTACATCAGAATGGCTGCTTTAAATTCTAAGGCTAAGGCATTGACAATAAGATTACACAAACCTGAAAAGAGAGAGGTTGGTCTGCCAATTAGAACATTACTTGTTTTCTAGCAAATAATCAGTCTTTTTTGGAATCTGTAAGAGATTCCTAGATGGATATTTCATGGTGTGGCTGCTGCTAAAGATGCTAGCACTATTTTCCTGCATGGGTCTTCCCAGTCTCACGGCAAGTCTCCTAGGGGACGTCCCATAGGATCTAGCCAAAGCACACCTGAAACAGCCCAGCAAAATATGCACAGCCAAAACAAGACAGTGCTCTGGAGAAGAAAAAAAAAAGCAAAATGCTGTAATTCTCTACTACTGACTGCTCGTGGATGGGTAAAGAAAAGTGGATTTACCTAAGCAAATCTTGCAGACTTGAGGAGAGATGTCAATCGCAGAAGAAGCTATGCAAAAGCCAGCTCAGATCCATCAGTTCAATCCGAGTTAGGGGGTGTATTATTATTTTTGGGGCGTGGGGGCAAGGCCTTCTGAATTGCTTCAGGGGACTCACAAGTACATACATTAGTCTTCCTTTGATCACCGTTTCTCAATAAAAGTTATGCCATTAGAACTGTAACTCTTCCATACAATTATGCTTCTCAATTATGTCCTGAAAGAGAGGGACAAGAAATATTTTGAATACAATTCTGAATGGAGTTTCTTGACAGTGTGGAGTTGGTAATCAGTTGTTTCCCAGATGTACTGGAACTGCAACACCCATGATTAATATGCCAGGGATTCTAGTGCTTTACTCCAAAGTATTTTGCTCTGACCCTTCATGGCTGACTCACTGAAAAGGGAGAGAGGACTCAGCCTGTGACCCAAAGACCCAGACGGGTGCATCTCCCCTTTGGGGTGGAGGTGCCCTGAGCACTGGGCCTTCCCGCGCTCTTCTCAATTGTTGGAACCGCTGGGGTAACCACCTCTGAGGACAGAAGCAAGGCCAGTCTGGTTCCATAGCTGGATACCCTCCCCCCAGTTGTACAGACTTCATCTTTCCTAATTCTCGACAATTAGCATCCTGACTGGGAAATTCTAGGAGTTCAACTCAAGGCATCTGGAGAGGATGAAATTTAAAGGTTAAGGCTAATTTTAACCCAGTCAAACTCAAATGACAGCTGTGGAGAGTGTCTATCCAGTGCTGTGCATAGCCAGCTTTCCTGATCTCCTTTTCCAAAACTAGATCCTAGAATGGAAAATGTGGAGTGTTTTCAAACTGGTCTCACAACTCTGAAAATTGTTGGTCTTAAGTTAGTATCAGTTCCCCCCACTATTCATAATACAGAAACAGTCATTTTTCCATACCACCCAAACAAATGGATCAACTGAGTGTGTGGTTGCCATTATGTGGTCTAACTCCCCTGGCTTTTTTAGGTTTAAAAATATTTCCAGTTAAAAGAAAAAAAATCTGTTTTTATTGAGATACATATCCAGTCTTAAACAAGGGGAGGACTGGGGCTCCCACATTGGGAGCTGTTTTACCATGCCTCTGCCTTGGCTTGGATTAGGGACTGGGTTGTGTTATCTAGAAGGAGGGTGTTAACTATTGAAGGATATAATTTAACGCAGGATGGCATGCCTATCTCTGGCCAAGGAAGGATAGTCAATATAAAGTTTTCTCTAATCATTATATTAGGGATGTATTGATAAACTCTTGGCGTATGGTGAGAGAGTGGATCTATACAAAGATACCTGGCTGGTTTACTCCTTTGGAAGCTGTAACTTATTCGATGTTACACAATCCAGACAGAAATTATAGGTATAAAGATCTCATAGATCTGAGAGGCAATCTTAAATCCAGGGAGGAGTTACATTCTGGGGGTATAGAGTTGGATTGGTGGTCATATTCTCAAATGAGCTCAAGGTTTAATAGGGATAAGCAGCAATTTGGAATCAATATAATCCCACAAGAATTAGACAAGATTTTATGGGGAAGTTATGCTAATTTTTTATCTAAGACCTATAATCTCCTTTTGTTTCATGGGATGGAAGGGGGGAACAATAAATGATGTAATGATTGCCTGGGGGAGAAATATTGGTCACACTATAGAATTAGAGGAGTGGGAACAAATTTGGAAGAAAAATATAAAATTAACTTTAGCAACGGCATTTAAAGAAAATATGTACAAAATGTTGTATAGATGGTACTTAGCTCCCGCACGAATTTCAAAAATATTTCCCAATGCAAATGACAAATGTTGGAAATGTGATTCTGCCAGGGGCACTTTCTACCATCAATGGTGGACTTGTCCAAAGGTTAGGCGTTATTGGATCAATATAAAAAAATTGGTTATTTCAAATAACAGGATATAATTTTCAATTGGACCCAGCTATTTTCCTCTTGGGGATGAAGCCACAAGAAGTACCAAAAAATGTTTGGTATCTATTAATACATATTACAACAGCAGCGCGTATGACTTATGCGCAATATTGGAAGACGAAGGAAATCCCAACGGACTATCAAGTAATAGAGAAAGTATTACTATGCGCAGAGTCAGATCGAATGACATATATTCTCAAAGGGAAAAGTCAATCACTTTTTAATAAAAGTTGGGACTCCTGGTATTCACGGTTACAAAATAGAATATTTAACTTCAACGGGGGAAATACCAGAGGATTGTGTATTATTATTTGAGGTATAGAATCTGGAGATATATACAATTATAGATCTCTAATATTTGGTCATTAAAGGTTACTTAGCCTGGGATGTACGAGAAAAAGGAAATTAGGGGTAGTATTACACTCCCCGGTCCTGTCTAATGTTGTTGTTGTTGTTTTTTGGTGTATAGGGTGTTTGGGTGTTTTTCTGTTTGACGCACTTTTCAGTACTTTGTAATAATGTTCTTGTTGTTTTTATTTAAAACTTGTTTCATAAAGTATATTTTTAAAAATAATAATAATAAATAATAATAATAAAAAGAGATACATATCCAGTCTTGTTATCAGTGCTCTTTCATGCTTCAGGCTCAGAGGTGGGATTCAGCTGGTTCGCACCACTTTGGCAGAACCGGTAGCTAATTTTTTGTTGCCCAGGCCCAGAATGGACTTCCGGAAGCGGCATCCACACGGAGAACCGGTTGTTCACATATTTGAATCCCACCCCTGTTCAGGCTGCATGATATAGAGCCAAGTTACATAAGGATGTGAAGGGTTCTGGAACAAAGGGAAATTGTTTAGTCTAACTGTTGGTTTGTTACAATTCTGAATGGAGTTTTTTGACAGTGTGGAGTTGGTAATCAATTGTTTCCCAGATGTACTGGAACTGCAACACCCATGATTAATGTGCCAGGGATTCTAGTGCTTTACTACAAAGTATTTTGGTCTGACCCTTCATGGCTGACCTACTGAAAAGGGAGAGATCTTTTACTGAGTGTCTTCCTTTGCCCCCAACTGGTTTCTAGTACAAAAATGCTTTAGCCAGACTTACGTAATTTTCTTACCCAGAAAGAAGGGCACAGGGATGAGTATACTTTTTTATACCACTGACAGACGTAGGGATCAGAGCCTTTGGCATTCATAGCTTTCTCACAGCGATGGAAACCTACCAGGAAAAAAAAATCCCAAATGCATCTAATCTGGGATTCAGCCGCTTCGCACCACTTCGGCACCACTTCTGGAAGCGGCATCCACACGGAGAACCGGTTGTTCACATATTTGAATCCCACCCCTGTTCAGGCTGCATGATATAGAGCCAAGTTACATAAGGATGTGAAGGGTTCTGGAACAAAGGGAAATTGTTTAACTGTTGCTTTCTTGCTTTTTGTAATCGGCTTGTGCACCAGAGAAATTTTATGCAAGCTTGGGAAACGTGTACATGGATGGAGGGAATAAGGGGGTGCCTCTCTTATGATGTAATGGCTCTGTTGTCTGATTTTCATTGGCTAACAAAGTGTATAAAGCAATGTTACCAACTTTCTAAGACGTGACACTTCTGGATGTGACTCTGTCAGGGTTCCAGATTGTGGGCCACCCAGCTGCTTAATTTGATCAAATAAAGTGCTGCTTGATCAAGAAGTCTCCGCTTGGGTTATCTGATTAGACCGATACGGTATCTCAGCTTTACGTTTGGGACTGGAATCTTACAGGTGAGATAGAAACTGGAGTTTTTTCCACATCCGTCCTTTTGCCTCAGAGTGGAAGAGATCAAAGTGACTAATCAAATATTTTGAACTGTGCATTCTTTCCAAAATTGTTCCCCATTTCTATATTCCAGGGAAACAGCTTACCGACGCAGAGTTGAAGCTATGGTGCTGATCAGAGTGCTAGCAAACCTTCTGGTACTACAGCTTTCTTACGGTAAGAGCCTGGACAATGGAGCAAAGGGTGGATGGAGCTTTAGGTGTCTTTTCCACTTTAAATCTCCAGTTACAGGAATAAACTTGCACATAATTATTAACTGTAGATGTACAAGCAGGTCACAAGCAGAGACTGGGCGAAGAAGGCCCGGTTGGTGCAAATGGGGAGGACTATTGCTGTATTTGTAATGATAGTATGAATTGATACATTTATTCATATCAGCAAAACTAAACAGTTTAAAATATATAGTCCCAAATATGGTCAGCTTCCTTTCATGTTTCTATTTATTTGATAACTGACTTCAATAGAAGAAGATAATTTATTAATTAACATAAGATGCATTGAGAAAAAAAGTTGGGGAGGGGTTTGCAGTGTTAAGGTTGTCTTTAAAAAATGGTGTATGAGATGGCCATTAATTTTTATCCAAACTGGTGAAATAAATCTGTTGGATTTAACCTAGCTCTCATTCTGTTAGATTTGCTGCATTATACAGCGTGCAATATCTGAGTCAGTGCTTCTGAAACAAATATCAAAACCAGTATGTAGGGATTTTACTGCCATCAATCTTGGCTCAAACTGCTTTCAGTGAATTAAATCCTAATGGTATCAACTTCCCATCCAAACTCATAGATTAAATTCCATTTTGTTCAATCTCTTCCCCACTTTCACTCCTTCTGCCCCTTATTCTCCCCATTACAAGAGCATACATTTTGCTTAGCAATGCAGTACAGCAATAGCAGACTCTGGGCCAAATGCTTCTAAATGTCTATCCTTTTTAGCAGCTCATCTGAGCTATTCTTTTTACTTCAACTGATTAGTGTAATCTGGCTGGCAGTGATACCATTAAGTTACTGAGCAGCGGAAAAGTGAAGCAAAATATGCCATAGCTTCTCATAAGACCAGGTGCCTTAGATCTCAGCCATCAGAATGGCGGATGCTATTCAGAATCATGCTGTTTAACCTATTTGTACCATTACTGGAGATGTGAAGAATATTAATTTTTAGATCTGAAGCTGGAAAATCAAATATTCCTTTCTGTTTCTACTTAATTTATCTTGGATGGTAAACCTGAAACCAGGAGTTACTCTTTATGTTTGCCATATGTCCTGATTTGACTAGAATGATCTCAGTTTTTGGCTCCAGTACAAGCACTCTAACTGGTGTGCAAAAAAGCACTGGAAAGTATAGTGTGCAGACCTGCAAAGTCAGATTTAGCCGTCTACAGGTAGTCCTCAACCTTACGATCACCACTGAGCTCAAAATTTCTTTCCTTTTTTTGTATGGAGGGGGGCGGGTAAGAGTTTTATTGATTTTTTAAAATAACAACCTTAGTGCCTGGTGTGCAGTGTGTTGTCTGGGTTCATGATTTTTTTAAAAAAAGATGTACAATCAATAAGTTAATTAACAGTCAATAATAATTATTTTTAAAATTTTAAAATTTCCATATTAGTATACCAATTGATAATATATTTCCTTGAGCCTCAATTTCTCCATAATATTCAAACAATTCTTATCAATCAAAATTTTCTCAATCATTAACATCTAAATATCCAAATTTTCCATTCAAATATACTATCCCAGTATTTTCTTATTTCGTATATTATAGAAATATTATACTACTTATCTATCATGACATCTACCTATAACATCTTTTCTAATCAATTTATAGTTCATTTCTATTTATAAAAATTGATTGAATCACTATATACCCTTTTTTCAAAGTTCTTATTAAGCCTAATTCCCTGTCAGTATTTCAATCATTCCTTAATCCTAAATGTTTTCAAAATTAATGTCTTTAAAATTCAAACTTTTCTTTCACTTTCATCTTCCCAATATTTTTACATTTTGTATCTTATCAAAAAATACTATATTACTTAGATCTCTTATCCCACTTATTCTAATGCCCCTTTATAGCCAGAGTTATTTATTTAGTTAGCCATATTCAAATAACTGTTTTCTCGTATAATATTCTGTTTGGTAGGGCGAGTCAAGTCTCTTAAGCCCATCTCTAATCTTCTTCCTTTGCCAAATTGTTTTCCAGATTAATATTTTCGACTTGTCAAACAGTTCTTGTATTTTTGTAGTTGTTGTTAGGCGTAGAGCAGGGGTAGGCAACCTTGGCTTTTTTAGGACTCGTGGACTTCAACTCCCAGAATTCCTGAGCCAGCACGGCTCAGCTTGGAAACCTCTCCCTTTCCCCTCAGCATGGCTGGCTCAGGAATTCTGGGAGTTGAAGTCCACGAGTCATAAAAGAGCCAAGGTTGCCTACCCCTAGCGTAGAGGCTACCTAATACGCAAGATGTATGCTTTTTGTCTCCCAAAGAGTGATTCTCCTAACAGAGTCCATTTTGTTAAGTCTTCTTTCTTCTCAGGTTTATTTTGACCTTCTAATGCATAAGGTATCTTTTCCATATTCATTGTTGCATTCAAATCTTGTGAATTTTTTCTTATTTGTTTTAAGTTATAATTCCCTTCATTTGTGACTTTTTTTTCTAGTTCACATTCTGTTATCTGATTTGCTTATTCTTTACCATCATTCTTTGGGGCAACTTCGGACCCATCTAGGCTCCCCCTGGCAGGGCGAAACCAGCCGTGGGGAGCGGAGGTCCGTCCTCGCACGGCCAGGCGCCTCAGGCGCAAAACTAGAAGTCTCAAAATTCTGGTTTGATTAAGTGAAAAATCTGTTTAGTGAGTTTTGTCCCATTTTACGACCTTTCTTGCTACAGTGGTTAAGTCAATCACTACTATTGTTAAGTTAGTAACACTGTTGTTGAATGAATCTGTCTTCTTCATTGACTTTGCTTGTCACAAATGATCACACAATGCAGGGACACTGCAACTGTCATAAATATGAGTCACATGCTAAGCATCTGAATTTTTTTCACGTCTCCGTGGGAATGCTGCAATGGTGATGTGAAAAGCTGAATAGCGTCAGCAGTTCCGATGGCTGAGATCTAAGGCATCTGGTCTTATGAGAAGCTATGGCATTTTTTGCTTCACTTCTCCGCTGCTCAGTAACTTTCTTCAGTGCCATTGTAAATTTGAATGGTCACTAAATGAATTGTTGTAAGTCAAGAACTATCTGTATTAATAACTAGTTCCTCTCTGTGTAGGGAGACTGAGTGGAAAGTACTACACATCTGTCTCCAGCTTTGCTTGTTCAAGCTTTCAGATTATGGCCTTCCTCTTGCAGCTTGAAGGTATATGGAGCTTAGTTCCCAGAATTCGCCATGCTGGCTGGGGACCTCTGGGAATTGAAATCCATGCATCTTCAAGTTGCCAAGCTTGAGAAACACTGGTTTAATGGGTTGAAAGTACAATCAGCTCATTCATATTGTGGTTTATAAGGTGCTCTAAAGACCCTGCTTCAAATAACGACGATTGTGGAGTGAGAATTCAGGGGGTGATAAATGTGTCTGTTTCACTTCCCTGTATATATATATATACAGTGTATATATATGTGTGTGTGTTCTGATTGGATGTGTTTTGAGTGGATGGGCTGGTCTCAGCTGCCAGCCTTAGACCTGAACTGGTGAGTTGTGCTGCTTTTGTTATGAGTTTGGGTCTGGTATCATTCTGATACCAGAGATGATACCTCTCGCCTACCAACCATTTGGAAACCCGCCTTGATTGACAGATGAGTCCCAACCACCAAGAATGATACCAGACCAAAACTCATGATAACATCACATGACATCACCACCACACAACCATTCAAAAAGCAAATCCGAACCCACGATAACGACACACAACCACAAAATAGAAACCTAACCACAGCTGCAACATCAGCCACTTTAAACCCCTCCAAACCATACAATAAGCAAACTGACACCCACTATAAAAACATGGCACCACCACAAACACGGAGCCGAACAAAAGCAGCACAACTCACCAGTTCAGGTCTAAGGCTGGCAGCTGAGACCAGCCCATCCACTCAAAACACATCCAATCAGAACACAGCCCCCATTCAAAACACACTCCCACCCAATCAGAACACAGCTAACCCCTCACCCAATCAGAGCACACATCCACCCACAGAACACACCCCCTCTGGCAGTTTAAAAAAGAGGAACAAACAGCCACTACCACACGCTTCTCCCAGAAGAACGAAGCTGAAACCACCAGCCTGAGGATGACGGATGAGATTTCATCGAAACGTTGCTCTTATACCTTCAATTCTGCGTGGGGAAAAACCCGAATAACCAAAGATCTACATACAAACACCCGCGAAAACCTCAGAAAACAAATATATATATATATATATTTGTGTGTGTGTGTGTAGACACACACAAAGATACACACATAGGCATAGGCATATGTATGATTTGCAAATAATCTATCTTATTCAACTGGTTTCATGCTTTGTGTCCCACAGTCATCTCTTACCCTCCAAAATTAGTGTACTGATAGAAACACTACTAATAAAAGCGATTCTGCTCTACTCCACAGCCAAACTCTGAACTTTCTTGGTTTCTTTGCAGCACAAAAGTCTTCTGAACTGGTCATTGGAGGTGATGAATGTAACATAAATGAACATCCTTTCCTTGTAGCCTTGCATACTGCTAGGTCTAAGAGATTTTACTGTGCTGGTACTTTGATCAACCAGGAATGGGTGCTCACCGCTGCACGTTGCGACAGGTGAGGGCATTACAGAATGTAGAAGGGTTGAGAGAGATCGTGGTTAGATAACCAGATTTTTGTATAATGTTTCTGCTAGTTTTTAGTGACTTCTCTGTGCATTTTGAATGAGTGTTCTGTTGCTACTGCTATTGCTCCTCACAATCATATCTTGAGCAATGCTGTTTATATATATGGTTGAATTTTCATCTTCTTCACCATAGTATTCATATCTTTCCTTTTTTCTGGGATATAATAATAACAAGAATAACAAAATCTGGAACATTACCTGAATACCATCAGCATTGACAAAATCACCACAGACAATTGCAAAAGGCAGCCTTACTTGGAACATCCTGTGACAATCCTTTTAATACCATGGAACCAAACCTACCCCAGGTCCTTGGGAAGGACTTGATAGGTGGATAAAAATACCACATCCAGCCTAAATATCTGGTTGACTGTGCAACTAACCAGAAAATATTAACAATATGCTGCCTGACTCTAAGTATTTGCCATAAGAAAATATTTTTTTAAAAAAATCAATAGAACATAAAAGATAAAAAGATGATGAAGTGAGAGACTTCCCTCTCCCCTATCAAAGGCCTGGGTGAGGCACTATATCTTAATATCTGTTCTAAACAAGAGCAGAGTGGGCTCCATCCAGATTTTGTGTTCGTCTTCATCTATCCCACCATCCTTTGAGACACGCTAGGTTGAGAGAGGATGTGCGCAATACAAAGTCATAACATTAGTACCGTAACCACATGGGTTTTATCTTTAAAACAGTCATCTATAATTTATAAGTGCAACGTTCACACAATACACATCCAAGTCAAGAAAGAGATGGATTCAGACTATATGCTGAGCTTTCTGAGTGCTAAACAGCACACAGGTTAATTCATGCTTCAGGATTTTGCATAAACAATGGAAATAGTTTATTCAATCACCCTGAATAAATTTCTTCAGTGAACCCAGATCTCTAGGCCATTGACAGCAACTCTTCCAGGTTTCTGGCAGGTTTTCCCCCCAAACACAATTGGAGAAGGTAGGTTATGGCCCTTTCTTGTTTGGCGCTAACGATCCTGCTTAAGGGCCAAAATGAGGTCAAGGACCATCCCAAGTAATATAGAGTTAACTCTAAGTTGTTGTTGTTAGGTTGTTGTTGTTTTTCTTGTAGGAAAAATATCCGGATAATACTTGGTGTGCATAGCAAAAATGTACCAAATGAGGATGAGCAGATGAGAGTCCCAAAGGAGAAGTTCTTTTGTCTCAGTAGCAAAACCTACACCAGATGGGACAAGGACATCATGTTGATCAGGCTGAAAAGGCCTGTTAACGACAGTACACACATCGCGCCTCTCAGCTTGCCTTCCAGCCCTCCCAGTGTGGGTTCAGTTTGCCGTATTATGGGATGGGGCACAATCACAACTACTAAAGGTACGGATCTCTGTCTATACTCTCAGACCCAGTTTTTCATGTAACATCAACTAGCTCTAGGGTCCTACTATGTCACCCATGAATATTGGAATGTGGATGGACAATGGGATTGCATAGGATTCCATTTTTTCATCAGTTCCACACCCAGAAGACCCTTGGAATAAAATAAATAAGTAAGGAACTGGCATGCTGTATAGCTAAAAATATGAGTTCTATGACTTTTGGACTAGCAAAAGCCCCACTTTTCCAACAAGGCAATTTTTGCGTAGAGTGCCAGAGAAATTTGAGAAGCCTTCAAATGCCCATCAGCTGATTTAATACCTATTAATATCTTGACAAAAATTAACTGTTTTTCCCAGGAGTCCCTTTGAATGGCTTTGAAAATAATACTTCCTACTCCCAGGCAATGAGATCAGGTCCGTTGGTTGGAGACAATGGAAATTATAGCTCTATGAATCTAGGTGGTAAATTGTGAAAAGTAGGATTTTGCCTATTTTTTATTTTTTTCAGTGACTTATCCCGATGTCCCTCATTGTGCTGACATTAACATGTTTGATTATTCGGTGTGTCAAAAAGTTTACCGAAAGTTGCCGGAGAAAAGTAGAACATTGTGTGCAGGTATCCTGCAAGGAAGCATAGATTCATGTAAGGTAAGAGGATCAGGTTTAAGACAGAATCCTAAAGAAATGATGCCAATTTTCAAAGCTATGACAGAGATCTCGCCTTGAAGGCATCTTGTAGAAACATACAAAGTTATGGCTTTTTCTAACTCAAGTGCCTTCTAGGTATCTAGATTTCCAGACTTCCCAATACTGGTGATTCTGGTGGGGGAAACTCAAGGAGTTAAATTCTTCTACAAGGATCCTGGATTGGGGAACACTGAAGTGAAACATTGGGGGCTATATGTGAATGGACGATGGGAGGGAATTGTTTGCTCCACTTCCCATTCATAGATACAGTCGTAATGTTTCATGTTTGATTTTTCTCAACAGGTTGACAATGGGGGACCCCTCATCTGTAATGGACAAATCCAAGGCATTGTATCTTGGGGGGGTTATCCTTGTGCCCAACCTCATAAGCCTGCCCTCTACACCAACGTTTTCGATTATACTGACTGGATCCAGAGCATTATTGCAGGAAATATAACTGCGACTTGTCCCCCATGAAAACTTTTGAAAAAGTTAAGAGGAGGAAATGTAGCATATTAGTACATCTCTTATTATCCCTAACCATATTCAACTAGGTAACATCATCAGTCCTAGAATATTCTCTTCTATTGGTACTTCTGTAGCATTTACAATACGCTCATATGGAGTCATGCAGTCACCCCACAACCATATCCATATACCCGAGTCCCACTGTTGCCTAAAAAGGATCCCAGATTAACCCCCACTTCTCAATCATTAAATATAATCTTTTGAGAATCATGTTTTAATGTAAATTCTCAGGTACCCACAGCAATAAAATCGTATAAATCATTGCTTGTTTTCTGATCATTTTGTTTTGCAAAGAAATGGCCTGTTAAATGGCAGCATTTGAACAACTAGGCTTAAAAGCTGAAAAAGCTCTGACATGGACGTCCAGTTTTGCGTGCTTGACAATGAGTGAGGAAATTGATCATCTCTTTTCTATTCTGTTTAATTTCCTGGAAAAGATCCCCAAGAAGCAAAATACCTGAAAGGGAAGGATCTCTGTCACATCCTTATACTAATGGGAGTGGCAAATTAATCTTTTTATGGAGGATCAAAATATATGGAAGTGAAACAAATATAAAAACTGAAATTTAAAACTCAAATCTGAATAAATCTAAAACTGTTGAGTGGTTAAGACTCTCATTCTAAAGATAATTGCTCATTTTGAAAATTGAAAAACAAAGATTCTGACACCTAGTGGTGGATGATGACTATGACAGCTATGACTTTAATATAAGACTTGGCAAAACCTGGGATAAACTAATCTGTGTTTGTCACCTTCAAAACTGTGACAAAAAAGACAATAATCTGGGCTGTAGACAAAAAGAATTATAAATTTCAGGGGAAAAAACTTTTTTGAACTATTTGGATTACAAATATCAGTTTAATTGGGACTCTAAAGCTATTTGCAGAGAAAAGAAAAGAAGAGAAAAACTCAAATTCTTGGCCATCATGGATCAGAGACATGTAGAAAGAATATATCAAGAAAACATAAATACTCCACAGGAGGAGTTATACAGTATACTGCAACTAATTCAAACCAGAATGATTTTAAACCACAAAGAAATCCAAAACAACTTTGAAAATATAAATCAATCTATTTCCAAGTTAACTCTACAACAAAAAAATTTCCCAGAAAACAAGAACAGAGAATGAGCAGATAAATGGATGCAAAATTGAGAATAGAGACTTAAAAATGGAACTTAAAAAAACAAGGGACATCAGAGAGAAAGGAAATGATAAGAGAAGCAGAGAGAAAGAAAAAGATTTTCAACAAACATGGAAAGGCAGAAGCCCCGTACAAAGACACTTCATCTGATTTACTTTTTGTATGTACACTAACATTTATGAACATATGGAAAAACCTTTTGACTCAGCAAAATATATTGATTAAGAAAGATACCGGGCAAAGGAAAAAAACCAAAGTGGAAATCTAGAAAATAGATGATGGGACCTACAGAGAGAATACTTAAAAAGAAATATTTGTTTGAATATGGTTAAACAAATAGAAAAGAGGGATGAATCCCCTTAATAATATAGTATGCTTCCCCCCCTTTTTTTATTCTATTTCTTGATATGATTAATATAAAAAAGTTGAAATGGCTTAGATAAAGGAAATGTTTTAGATATTTAAATGTGATTGAATTTCGGAAAATTATAATGGATAAAAAATGTTTTGAATAAGAGTTAAAGGACTAAATGACTAGATGTATTAAATGGAATATTTAAAGATTAAACATTAATTATGGTTAAAAGAATAAGTAATCTTGGAAACAAATATATATTAGCTTAGGAGGGATATAGATTTTAAGTAGTATGTTATTTTTATGTTTCTTTAATCTTGCTCTTTATTTTTCCCCCCACTGTTTTATCTATTCCTTAAGAAATGTAATGAGATGGTTCATATGGAAAAAATAGAGTTAAATTTTTCAATGTAATTAATTTTTGAGAAAATCTTAACCAGTAAGAATATTTAGAATCTTGTGGGAGAAACAAATTTAAATAAGGACTGTAACAGGATCTATGATAAGACAACCAGAATGATTGGATAGAAAAGAAATATTATATTGATGTGATTATTATTTTTAGGAATATTGGGAAAAATTATATATTCATTATCTATCAAAACAATAAGAGTTGTATTAACTCAATGTTTGCAAAAGAGGATATTTTGGGGAAAAGAGAAAATCAATTAAAACTATTAAGAGGATTATGGATTATAGAAATCAATTGTTAGTGGTTGTTTTACAAATGTAAACCCAGACAACACACTGTTCACCAATTATTAAGTGATTTATGTTTTAAAAAATCATATATTACCAAAAAAAGAGAGGAAAAGTTCTGACCTGGTGGAAAGGATACTACTAGAGTAGGAAATTAGAAAAAAAAAATCTGAAGGATGGCAATGAAGCTCACAATTCACATAGATCAGGAAGCCATCGCCAAACCAACCTGTTTGATCGCCTAATGCAGGGGTCAGCAACCGTAAACACTCAAAGAGCCATTTGTACCCATTTCCCACAGAAAAGAAAAGACTGTGGGAGCTACAAAACCCTTTTGACATCTAAAATGTCACTGCATATATTGTATTTTACCTTTGGGGGTGGGGAAATCTTAACTGTTTATTGAATACGCTGCTTGGTTATGTCGAAGCAAAACTAACTCTGAGGTTCCCACACCAATTCATAGCCTTAAACAATAGTTTTCCCAGCGAAATCCCCAACGTCTTATGTAAACCATATCAACAAGTTCACCTTTATGCTATGTATAAAAAACTTTATAGTGTGTTGCATTTAGGAAATCAATGAACTGCTACAAAAAAACCCCCAATTTTTTCTTTCTCCATGCAACAAAAACATTTTGAACTAAAAAAAAAAGGTGCTGGGTGGAAGGTTACTTTCAAATAAAATACTCAATGTCTATTTGAGTCCTCCTCGTATTTATAAAATAAAAAGCCGGTGTAAATTATAAAAACTACAAATAGAAAAATAGAAAATAAAAAAAATGTGGGGCGGGGGGGGGAGAAAAGGACAGGAGAAAGAGGGAAACAACCCTTCATCCCAACAGGTAAAAACAATATTAGTAGCTTATCTACCATCTTTAAATACAGCATAATTATCCCCATACCTCATCTCTTAATTAAAAAAAACCCAAGATATTTCATTAAACTTTCTTTACTATAAGTCTAGTAAGGACAACCACATATATTCATATTCTCTCTCTCCCCCTCCCCCTCACTCTTTCCCCCTCCCTCCCTCTCTCTGCCAAATGACACTGCCAAATGAATAGCCCCCACCGCTCCCTGTTCGCTCCTCCCTCACGCTAATTGCGCCCTTCGCCAGAATCCCCCATGTAGTTGGATGAGGCTCCTCGAAGAGAGGGCTACCGCGCCCGAGTAACTGATTGGAGGAGCATTCCGGGTTGGAAGCGGGTGGACAGATCTGATCCCAGAGCACCTTTGCCTTGCATCAGCCTTATCGAGTGGGAGGGTGCCTCTGCCACCGCTTCTGGCCACCTTCCACGCACTCCAGGGCGTGAGGTGCCCGCCTCATGCATAAAAGATGTTCTGTGGGGCAACAGCACGTGGTGGCTAGAAAGAGCTGACTTTTCTTTCAGGCCCCGGTAGGGACTCGCCGGAGGCATTTATTAAAATTTCTTGAGCACAGCCCGGCCAGTGCCTCTTTCCCAGTCCGCAGTTTGGTCGGGACGCCTTTTCTGATTTGGATATCCAGCAGTTCCTGCCAAGTGAAGCAACCGGCATGGAGAAACCAGCTGAGAGCTGGAATGGCTTTCTGGAGCCGACGGTGCTAAGTGGCTTCAAGGCTTGGTGGAGCAGTGGGCTAATGCCTCCTTTAGTAACACCAGCTGCCTGCAATTAGTGCAGGTTCAAGTCCCACCAGGCTCAAGGTTGACTCAGCCTTCCATCCTTCCGAGGTAGGTAAAATGAGGACCCAGATTGTTGGGGGCAATTAAGCTGACTTTGTAATAATGCCGCTTGGGGTGTGTGTGAAAGCCCTAATAAGCAGGCATATACATAGAATGAAGGCTATTGCTAAGCACATTGATTTGTGCTTAGAGTGTAAGCCGCCCTGAGTCTTTGGAGAAGGGTGGGATATAAATGGGATTAAAATAAAATAAATAAATAAAAAAGGCTGGAGAGGAAGGTATAAAGCAGCCTCGGCTGAAGCTCTTCCAGCTGCGGAGCTTCAGCCGGTTCCTGAGGAAGCGCTCTTCTCCTCTTCCTCCTCCCTCCAATTGGGGGCTAGCAGCTTGGGTGGCTCTGCTCTGTCCAAGTTGACAAAAGTGGAGGCCAGCAGAAAGCAGCTTTCTTCGACTCGGACGGAGCAGAGCCACCGAAGTCGTGAGCAGCCGATTTGAGTGTGGAAGACAAGAAGAAGAGTGTGAGGCCGGCTGGCCAGGTGAGAAGATCGGTGATGGTGGCTGGATGGCTGAGGAGGGGGGATCATGGCAGTGGTATTAGCAGCTCCCCCCACCCAGCCCATTTCCATACAGTGCTTAGCAGACACACACACACACACCGCATGCCCGATCTGACCCACGTGGCACCTTTCCAGAAGTCCTCCGTCTCTTGGTCTGCCGCTGCCATGTGCAGTCCCAAGAAGAAAAGAGGTTTGTGGGCAGTCCCACAAACAAAAGAAGTTTAATCAATCAATTCCAACTTTGCGAGATTTTTTTATTTTTTTGCGAGAAGTTGGAATTGATTGAACCTTTTTATCCCACTTCTTTTTTTTGTGGGACTGCAAATGGTGGAGGAGGGCTGGGAGCTGAATGAAAGAGCCGCATGCGGCTCCAGAGCCACGGGTTGCCGACCCGTGGCCTAATGCAATGTGTAAAGCCAACTTACGTTTGTTCCTGCCATTTATGGATTACTAGCGGAGATCAGACCATTACATAACCTAAACTGAGCTAGTTTTGATTTTGCTATTATTGAGAACTCGGCTTCCATCCTAGATTGCCCTCCCTAGGCAGTCCTTTAACAGACTCATTCTCGGATAAGTCTACCTCGGCCCTTCCTTTCACTTACAAACCAAATACATGGATCTTAACCTCTTTAATTCAATAGTATGTAACATAGCGATAAACATCTTGGATAGATTTTTGGCCCAATGAGGACAGGCGCAGTAAGGGCTATTAATCGTGAACGCTTCCAAGCTGGGGGAAGTACGGTCCAACTATCAGGTGCAGGAGACGCCCTCGTTTCTTGCTTGTGAGTACCCCAGCGGTATCTAGTGGGCACTGCGAGAAACAAAATCTTGGACCAAGATAGGTTTTGCTCCCTCTAGCAGAGCTATTTATGCGCTGTTATCTAAAGCAGGGGTGAGAAGCCATCAAATACATGACTGGAAAAGAACTGTAGATTTAACTTTTATTAACATTTCATGTAAATAAAATTAAGTCAAACTTGAGTGACCGGCCCAGCTCCAGGAAAGCTGCATCTCAGTAGATCATTCAAAAACTAAGCAAATTGTTGAGCCAGAAAAAAAAATAAGTTAAGCTCCTGGATCTTTGCGTTGTGCGAACCCAGCCAATGATGCTTGCATTTTAGGAATGACTAAAGGAAATCAAACATGGCCAGGCCAAGCAACCTTGCACGTACACCCCCCCCCCCCGGTTTCTTTGAATGTAGTAAGATTGATATGAAAAAAATGGAAAAGAAACTCTTAAGAATATGAATATTTTCAGTCAATGTGTAAGAAAGTCTCTTTCTTCCTTGCAGCCATCCAAAAATACCCCCATTTGTTTATGCAAATAAAAGCATGGCAAGTAATATGGTCATTTTTTACAAGGCAAGAATAACGTGTTAGGACTTCAAAGAGCTTTAAAAACATACGTCTCTACCAACAGGAGTTCTGGGGCAATATTTATGAGATCAGAAGAAAAGGGGAAAAGCCAGCTACAAATTTGTTTTCTACCAATATCCTCCAATCTGCTGCTAAAAACAGTCTGATGTGTTCAAAGGCTGTGTAACATGCAATCCACAACTGGCCCCATCAGGTGATTTCTGATTTGTACATCAGAATGGCTGCTTTAAATTCTAAGGCTAAGCCATTGACAATAACATTACACAAACCTGAAAAGAGAGAGGTTGGTCTGCCAATTAGAACATTACTTGTTTTCTAGCAAATAATCAGTCTTTTTTGGAACCTCTATGAAGAGATTCCTAGATGGATATTTCATGGTGTGGCTGCTGCTAAAAATGCTAGCGCTATTTTCCTGCATGGGTCTTCCCAGTCTCACGGCAAGTCTCCTAGGGGACGTCCCATAGGATCTAGCCAAAGCATACCTGAAAAAGCCCAGCAAAATATGCACAGCCATGTGGAGTTTGCAATGTGGAAGTTTTGCTAGCAATGGCAACTCTATACTCACAGTAGACAAACTGACCAGGGGAAAGTGATAAGCATTAGGCAGGAGCCTAGCATTACTTAACCATCTCTACATTGAGATGCTTCTCCAACTGAAAGGTTCTGGAAGAGCATTCAAATGATGCTCAAGAGATTTCAGCTATGACCTGTCAAGTCTCCTAAAAAAAACAAAGCCATGCCAAGATCAACCTCTCCAAAATAAGAGTGCTCTGGTGAAAAAAAATGCTGTAATTCTCTACTACTGACTGCTAGTGGATGGGTAAGGAAAAATGGATTTACCTAAGCAAATTTTGGCGAGTTGAGGAAAGATTATATCCACAGAAGAGGCTATGCAAAAGCCAGCTGAGATACATCAGTTCAATCAAAGTGATGTATTATTTTTTTGGAGGTGGGAGCAAGGCCTTTCTTCTGAATTGCTTCAAAGGACTCACAATCTTCTCTACAATCTACATAATCTTCTCCCTTTCACATGCTGTACACCTTCTGTCCTCATCCCAACTGATCCTTGTGCTGCAGAGTGCACAGATTCAAGCCCTAGGCAAACATCAGGTGAGGTTTTCCTGGGAGAAACGCTCACAGTAGGGAAAGGTTTAAAAGCTTTTTCATACTCGGCAAAGATGAAGTGTGGTTTGGGACTTCAAAATTCTTCAGCTTGGTAGATTACTAGGTCTTTGAGTCTCCTCAGCTGTAAGGGAAAAAAATAAAAATAAATCTGAACACACCTGTAAAGTTTTCATTTGTAGTCTCATGTGGGATTTTTAGAAAATGCCCCACTAAGGTATAGGGTGGCGGAGGGAGGTAAACAACTTGAGTGGTAAATGCAAAGGAAATAACAATAGTTAACCATGGGCTATCCTTTAAAGCAGTGGTGTACAAGGTGGAATTTTAAGGCTAGATGATACTCCCCTCCCCAAATCCGCCACTAGAAGCAGACAAGTGACCAAGTCAACCCCATCCACTTCTTTAAGAGGCAACTCCCCCCCACCCATAAGACAAGACAATCTTGGGTTGCCGACCCGTGTTCTAACAAATTCCAGAGTCTTCTGCATTGTTTTTACAATATAGGCTAAATGATGGTTGAAACCACAGTCTAGGACCTGTTACCGAAGTCTACCAATGCTCCCAAGACTTTGAGAACCATAATTAACAGAGATTTGTGACATTATTGGTGGTCTTCATGTTTCAACAATACATGGTGAAAAAAGGCAATCTAGAAGCAAAAGCTGAATATGAGGAAGTACATTTTGGAATAGATCAGCCTTTTATTGTCATGCAAAGCATCATACAGAACTTGGTGAACAAGGAGTAGAGCAGCTGCCCGAAATTATCACTTCTATTTAGTTTTGAGCAGTAGCAAACCTCTGAGCAGAGTAGCCATCGGCCAACCAGAAAGAAGACTTTCTACCACTAAGGGTCCCTTCCCTGTTACTTACAAAGAGCCCTTCCTGCCTGTCTGCTCCCGAGGCTTCAGCGCAGCCAACTTCTTGCTGAAGCCCGCTGCCTTGCCCTCTCTGGATAGGGCTGCCGTCCAGGCTCAGGATGCAGAAACTGGTAGTCTTCTGCCAAGGCAACAGCCTCATCCCCATTTTCTGGATGACGTTCTCGGACCCATTTCTGGACATCCTCAGGGAGGAGGTTCAGGAACTGCTCAAGGACTAGCTGCTCAACGATTTCCTCTTTGCTGCGGGCCTCTGGTTTCAACCACTGGAACAACAATTCCTGGAGCCGCTCATAAGCCACTTGGGGACCTTCAGTCTCTTTATAGGCAAAACCCCGAAAGCGTTTGCGCTGATTTTCTGAGACCGTGTTGG
Source organism: Vipera ursinii (assembly GCF_947247035.1). Lineage (NCBI taxonomy): Eukaryota > Metazoa > Chordata > Lepidosauria > Squamata > Viperidae > Vipera > Vipera ursinii. The sequence goes on along the minus strand of NC_139523.1, from coordinate 18,253,698 downwards.
ACAAGCAAGGAATAGCCTGTTCCACCTTTGTGCAGCCTCCTGCCCGGCTGACATCCAAACTGCTGTGTGCTTCCTGGGCTTCCCCAAAGAGGTCAGGCAGCAGCATAGCTCTTCCTGGCTCTCTAGCTTCCTGGCATACATCAGGCATGTCTTTAAAAACATCAGCATCATCCTCCATCATCCGTTTTGCTCCCTTCCCTTCGTTCAAGGGTGGCACTGGAACAGGGACAGCTATCTCCACGGGAGGAGGCACCAAGGCTGCCTCAGTCTTTGGCTCCTCTTCACGTTTCCCTTTCATTTTCGTGGCTTGGCATGGATCAGCATGGATCAGCTGTGCTGGCATTTCCAAAGGTTCAGCATCCTCACCCAAACATTTGGAAACTGTGTTCCATTCACTCTGATCATTATCTGAGTCCTGAGGTTTACTCACAATGTCATTTTCTGAGTCCCTATCTTCCGCAGGGCCAGAACAGGAGCTGTCCAGGAGTGGTTCTTGAATCTCACTGGCCATTCTTCAGTGGCTAACAGGCGTTGCAGGTTTTTGTGGGTTTTTTTTTTGCCCCTGGGAAAGCAAGAGGTGTCAAAAAGAGAAAGGTTGTGGTAAAAAATCAAGATTAACTCTACAGATGTCTGTATAATAAAGGTAAAGGTTCCCCTGCACATGCGTGTTAGTCATTTCCAACTCTAGGGCCCGGTGCTCAACTCCGTTTCAAAGCCGAAGAGCCAGCGCTTGTCCGAGGACATCTCCGTGGTCAGGTGGCCGGCATGACTAGACGCCAAAGGCGCACGGAACGCTGTTACCTTCCCATCGTAATGGTCCCTATTTTTCTACTTGCATTTTTATGTGCTTTCGAACTGGGACGAGTAACAGGTGCTCACTCTGCTACGCGGCACTCGGGATTCGACCCGCCAAACTGCCGACCTTCTGATCGACAAGCTCAGCGTCCTAACCCACTGAGCCACCGCGTCCCTTAGATGTCTGTATAGATGTTCACAAAAACATGAGTTGAGCTAAGCTCAAAAGTGAGGCCTATGGCAAAGAGGTACCCAAGGAAAGAAGTGGACCCTAGGCAAATCCTAGCACTTCTAGTTGAAATGCTAATGAGGAGGGAAAGGAGAGGAAACAATGAAGAGAGTTTTGAATAAGTGTTGCTAAAGGAGAAAAATATTCTGTAAAGTAGGCATATTAGCTGTACAATTATACTCTAGACCAGGCATGTCAAACCCACAACGTCATGCGACTTATCGCGAATTTTTTCCCATTGCTAGCAATGGGGTGGGGGCAGTTTCAGTATGATGCCTCCAGCCCCTGGGCCAGCAGTTTGACATGCCTGGTCTAGACCAGGGGTTGACAACCTTAGTTCTTTTATGACTCGTGGACTTCAACTCCCAGAATTCCTGAGTCAGCATGGCTCACTCAGGAATTCTGGGAGTTGAAGTCCACAAGCCTTAAAAGAACCAAGGTTGCCTACCCCTAATCTAGACTCTAGACACTATAAAACTGTGCTGAACAATCAAGCTTGCTTTCTTTGCAGCTACCAGTACTTACATTTTCCCCCTGCTGTGGCCTGACTGCTGCTTCTCTATATTCACCTCCCTTTAATCCATATTTTAAAAAGCAAACCAATATATAAACACCCACCTGGGAATAAATGCCAACCCAGGCACTTCCTTCCTTGTTACTTTACAAAAGGAGACACACTCTCCAAGTACAGATTGAATACAATGATTCTCCAGGGGTGTGTGTGTGTTTGTGTGTGTCAATTAGGTACCAATTAGATATCAAAAGAGGGGAATTACAGAAAATATAAATATATAAACATATATACATATAATTTTTTTGGCTTGCTAACAAAGAATAAAGGGAGACAGATATGATCATTTCAAACTTATTTGTTCTCATCAGTCAGCCATACCCTTCTGAGACTCGAACCTGAGCCAACTGTGTCTTAATCTCAGAAGGGTATGGCTGACTGATGAGAACAAATAAGTTTGAAATGATCATATCTGTCTCCCTTTATTCTTTGTTAGCAAGCCAAAAAAAATTACACAAATATCAGCTGCCACTGCTGTGGCTACTGCCTGTAGATGGCCTTGGGCTAGGCTGAAACAGGAAATAAGATTTGTCCGTGTTTGGGGCCTAAGCAAGTGCATTTTAAATACTTAACAAACATTTAACATACACATATACATATACATATATACATATACATATACATATATACATATATACATACACACACACACACACACACACATATATATATATACACATATACATATATACATATATACACACATAAACATATATATATATATATATATATATATATATATATATATACACATATATACACACACATATATATATATATACATATATACATATATATACATACATATATATATATATATATATATACATATATATATATATATATATATATATATATATATATATATATATATATATATATATATATATATATGAAATCAGAAAGTGGAATACACTTAGCTCCACATAACATCCTCTTTGTAGAACGGCTGACCTTTTTGTTGTGTGCAATTTTTTTTTTTACAATCAAAACAATATTTTGTGGAATGTCTCCAAGAATTCAAAAACTGCCCCAAAACGCCATCCTTACCACTCCAAGATATACTACTCCAATAAATAAAGAGAAAAGCTTGAGAGGGAGGTGGGGAAAGAGGGCCGATGCAAAAGGAGAACGAGGCCGACCCATTCGGGGGGGGGGGGGAAACCGTTACACCCCAACCGAGGTTCTCCTTCGAAAGACTTCCCAGCCCAGATCCGAAAGGATTTCTCTCTCCCTCTCCCTCCCCTGCCATGCTAGAGAGCTCGTTGCAAAAGCAGGCAGGAAAACCTTTCCGCCACAGGATGGGGCGCCAAACGGCGTTCCCGTCTCGGGAGGGCCGCGCGCGGAGAGAGAAAAAGGCAGCGACCCCGGCAAGAGTAAGCAAGCAAGCAAGCAAGGCTTCGGCCTTGAACCTGCCCGGAACGACTGGCCGGGGGTGGTCTCTTTATTCCCCGCTGGCTCCCGAGGCGGCCGGCCAGCACCACGAGGCCGCAGAGGCTTTGCAGCATCCCGGCTCCGGGCGCGGGAGGCCGTCTCTCCGGGAGCGCTGCCTTCGTTCACGTTTCACCGCCTCCCTCGGGCGGCCCGCGGCCGCCCCACCAACCTGAGGGGAGAAGCGGAGCCGCTGAGGCGACACGGCCGCCATCACCTACCTGCGCCCAAGCCAGGCCCCGCTACTAGCCGCTGAACCCGCCTCCGGAAGTGGCCCGAGTGCTTCCGGCCCAGTCGCGAGGGGACGTCGACGGCCTTGGTCGGGAGAAGGTAGAGCTAGAAATGGAGAGAAGAGCTCCCGTGGGGAGTAGTCGCGAAACCGCTTCCCAGGATTATCAATCATTTAATTCCATTATCAAATGGAATTAAAATAAAAATAAATAAACCGTACCTAAGAATGACAGCGTAGCTTCATAGGCAGCCGCGTCTAAACTTGTCGCTTAGCTAGGCAACACTTTAAAAAAACAAAGGCAAACCCCTTCTCGTTCCAACGTTGATAAATAATTTCCATTAGGACTAATAAATCCACGCAGGTAAACAAGGGACTCGAATGAGTGCATCAGTACCAAGAATGTGCTGAGCCACATTGACCCTCAAAGCAGCCAGTTAATTTCGAAGTTTTCTTCGCGGTCTGTGCCTGGCGAGCTTAGTACAGTTAAGTGAATTGAACAAACCGTGGTCAGGCTAACCCAGGGGTAGGCAACCTCGGCTCTTTTAGGACTCATGGACTTCAACTCCCAGAATTCCTGAGCCAGCTTGGCTGGCTCAGGAATTCTGGGAGTTGAAGTCCATGAGTCCTAAAAGAGCCGAGGTTGCCTACCCCTGGGCTAACCAAAGGGAAACTTTTGTTAGGCCCTATTGCAACGTCCGCTGGCTAATGGAAAGGGGAAGGGCTGAAAAAAAATGTCAGATAATTGCACACTAAAAACACACACGATAAAGCGCTATAAAGAAGCAATGGGCTGTTTATTTTGCATTCTGTCCCGTCTCCAGAAGGAATAAACCTTAATCTTTGTGCCTTGTGCTGCTTTCCAGATCCACCCCCCGGGGGGGGGGAGGAATTGATTAAATGGGTTGTCAAACCAAACTTTGAAAGGGAGGATTAGTTTCGCTTAAAGACCAATTGCCAAAACATTTTACAGAACAAGTTCCTTGGTAATATACACCGCCCTACAAATCTTGTGCTGCAATAAGAATATTTAAGATAGAACTGACTTTTTTAACGTGAAGAAAAGACTATTGACCATGCTGCTTAAGTTTCAAGTGGATTCCAGCTGTGTGAATTGTGATTTGTTTTAAGTGGATTAACTGGTGCTGCTTTAATTATGGTAAACTTCTTCAGAACTAGTCTGGTTAACATATTTTCATTTATCATTTGGACAGTTTTGAATGAGTTGATTCCAACTTCAGCCCCTGCCTCTTGTCTTCTTACCTCCTGCCTCAACTTAAGGATGTTAAATTTCAGGGTAGGAAAAAAAACCCCATATTTGATATTCCCAATAACTGAATATGTGAGAGATACTTTGGGGCCAAAAAACAATGATCTAATCTGGCACAAAGTACCTAAAATAGTGACATTTGTTCTGAGCATACTAACACTGATTAACTTATTTGATGATAATGAAATTTATATGTTTGTGATCATGTAACCACAGGAAGGCTGTAATGGTTGTTAAGTGTGAGGATTCATCATAAGTCACTTTTTTCAGTGCTTTGTAACATCAGTCACTAAAGAAATGGTTGTACGTCGAGGACTACCTTTATATACATAGATATATATTTGTGTGTGTCTCACACTATTAATTTTCCCTTAGTTTATCTTTTCCATTCTCTCTAGTATCAAGTATTCAAAGTTCTTTAGAACAGAAATTTAAATTTCTTACCAACATAACCAAAAACAGTTCCTGTTTTGTGTATGGTGATAATACTTTTCTTATGCTGATCAATACTACTATGTCCACTTATTTAAAAAAAAGCATTTACAGTTGATGTTGTGGGAATCTGTCAAGATCTGTAATGATTGCACTCATGAATATAGAGGGAATATAATGTTAGAGGGAATATAATGTTCAGCATAAAAGCAGGCCGGATCTAGAATAGCTCAAGGCCTGCATCTGGCTAACAATTCCTCCCAAAACCATTGTTTGCTTTCCAAACAGGAGCTGTAATTTCTTGTGGATTCAAAGTTAGCTTTCTTTCTGCAGACTTCTATGCTAATTGGGTCAATGTACATGCTATTTATTGCCCACAAGGGTACCGTAAATCATTCCCAGTTGCTTTATTTAAACTCAAGCAGGAAAGGGAAGAAAGAGATTACTACAGTATATATAAAAAACAAAAACAAGGTTAACAGTAAAAGGATAAAGGAATTACAACATTTGCACCATAGCAGGGAAAGAGCATCTGGTTCAGAGCCAGATGAGTAGTCTAAGCAATCCAACAGGATGGGAAAGGGATAGGGAATCATGGACAGGGATAGTTGTAAGTCTCAGGCAATCAAAGAGGAAAGGCTGCTTTTCACTCTCCTTTTAAAGCAGGTGCTTCTAATATTTATATTGCTGCTGAATTTCTTGATTTGGGGGATACGTTTGGTCCATGCAAGGTTTCAGAGATGCTACAGGAAAGATAAAACACTATTAGTATCATATCAAAAGATTCTAAGTATTTTATATTCTATTCAGAGTATGAACACTTGGCAAACAATTTAACATAAAAGGGACTAACGATTTCTAACCAAGCCCAGATATTTCATAAAGAAAAAAAAGAGACTCATTCATAAAAGTTTCCTGAGTTAAGATTATAGATTGGAAGAAAATGTCAGATAAGCAGATATTGCTCACTTTTGTTTACATATAATGGGAAACAAATCTGCATCAAAAAGTGGAAAACCACTTATTTAGATGGATTACATTAGTTCGTGGAAAGTACAATAACTATCCATCAAACTGCCCATCAATTTTTTTTTTAAAAAAATTCTTTTAACAAATCTTTCCACACCTGTGGAAATAATTCTTTATTAGTTTCTCCATCCCGTGTGTGATGTTCAAAATATCTTCCATCTGATTAAGTTTTCAGAGGCTCAACTACTGAATTTTATTGAGAATGGAAGTTTAGCTCTCCGTTCCAAGACTGTCTTCCAGCCACCATTGAAACCATCTGCAGTAATCCAAATTTGCAATGACACTGCACTGTGGACCTTCCCTAGTTGAAGAGCAAGAGCTTTCCATGCTATCACTTTGGAAAACAGGCAACTGCTTCGGATTAATGGGAAAACTGTAAATTCTACCAGATAGCCCAAATAGCAAAGCCAAGTATTTAAGGATGGCTGTTTGCCATTTTTAAATCCTTGCTACTTTCTCTGTTTTAACAGTACTCAACCAGAGACTCATATTCCTTTTCAAAGAAAGGAAAATAAAACCTAGAGAGTATGAAAGGAAAAATGCCTTGCGCCCAAAAAGTAACAAAGGGGGAGACTTACATTTCTTTCCCGCCATACTGGCCTACTAGAGATTTCAGCAATGTTCTGGGATGTATTTGTTCCTGGTAAAGATTTTGTGTTGTTCAGGATTCGTACAACGGTGCCAAGAGCCTCTGATATGTCCTGCAAAGACGAACCGCTCAACCCATACAGTGTAGAAGCTGCATATAAATGAACAACAACAAAGATAATAAATATCACAAAATGCTGCGAAAAACCCTTCTTAGCAGACCTGGTGGGACCGTCGTTCTTGCCACCTTAATAAATGCATTGAGATATGTCTTTCCACCTTAGTTTACTTTTAAAACAGTGGATAAATTTTTCAAATCAAGCATTTCCTGCCACTCCTAATTCCATCCTTTGTTCCTTCATCAAGCTCTTTTGCTGGTGCCTTTAAACTGTATTCATTTTAATTCTTGTTTATTCATTGATATCCTACCTTTCTAAATGTAATACTCATATAAGACCGCTTAGCTAGGATGCCAGTAAAGAATTCTCTACCAAATATCAACACTGCACTTTCCTGGCGAGTGCTCTTATATTATAACAAAATGAAAAGTGAGATTTGCTATGGGGGATGCTGTTTTCAATAAGTAGACTTAATTAATAGCCAAGCAATTATTCTGGGCAAGATCTAAGTGATTTATGTTCTGTATTGTGGTCAGTACTGAGTTCAGGAACAAACAAATATTAAACAGAATCAACGGCAAGACAATCATGCAAGTATACAGGCAAGATACAAATTCTTGCAAGGAATGCTGGAAGGACAAAAAGGAAATTGATGTCACCATGGTGAAGAGGCCCTGTTTGTTGATGCCTCCAGAGTTACCTTGGGTTAATCGGAGCTCCTCACGTACTGTATCCAACTCAGCCTTCAACATGGTGCAGCCCACACATGGGGGTTGCATCCTGGAACCAGGGCCCCCGTCTTGGGCTGTGTCACCACTGCCATTTCCACTCCAAGGAGAATCCAGTAAAATGTCAATGCTGTCACTAAATGAAGGTCTGTCTATGTCAGGAGACCCATGACCATCATGGCCAGGTTGGGGGCTGGACACGGTGGCATCCTTGTCAAAAGCCAGCTGAGATGGCCCAAGACTAGCCGATGCTTTCTGCTCATGCATTATCCCATTCACAGCTTCTGAAACTCGGCCACTGCTTTTCATCTTAGCTTCCCCCTCCGTCTGGCTTTCTCCAGCCACATTATAACTGGGGACAGATCTTCTCCGCCCTTTTGCTTTCCCAGCCTGCTTTCCTGGCCTAGACATGGACATTTCCTTTGCTTTCTTTCCAGTTTCAAGCATTTCTTGCTCCTCTATGTTATTATCCAACTTCATCTGCTTGGCTGCTGCCACACCGTGTTCTCCATCCTGTTTGGGCACAATCTGCTCTCTTGGATCTGATCTGGCTCTCTTCCTCAGCTGAAGATGTGTTTCTGTACCTGAAGATGGAGAATAAGTTTATCTTGAGAGACCTGCCAAGATACAAAAATAACAATGGGCTCGTGGTTAAGGCCCTAGGCTGGGAATCTTAAGACTTGGGTTCCAGGCCCATAGATGGAGTGCCATTCCACTCACTTCTTAGAGGGTATATGCTTCCTTACTTAAGAGGTTTTTGTTTGGGCTGTAAATATGAATACAACCCTTAAAATGTGAAGGGTAGTTGATAGCTTTCCTTTCATAAAAACTTTGAGACAGATCATAATTAATTATTCCTATTTTACAGATAAATTGAAGAGCCTTGGTGGAGCAGTGGGCTAATGCCTCAAGTAACACCAGCTGCCTGCAATTAGTGCAGGTTCGAGTCCCACCAGGCTCAAGGTTGACTCAGCCTTCCATCCTTCCGAGGTAGGTAAAATGAGGACCCAGATTGTTGGGGGCAATAAGCTGACTTTGTAATAATGCTGCTTTGGGGGGGGGGCGAAAGCCCTAATAAGCAGGCATATACATAGAATGAAGGCTATTGCTAAGCACATTGATTTGTGCTTTAGATTGTAAGCCGCCCTGAGTCTTCGGAGAAGGGTGGGATATAAATGGGAATAAAAAAAAATTAATTTTTTTTTTAAAAAATGACAAATTAAGATAAACTGACTTGCTTAAGATTCACCCAATGTGGAACTTCTTCATGGAGTTTATGCATATACTTCTAAAGTAATCTGAATTAATTTGAAGAGTTCTTTTTTTTTGTCTTCTCTCTATAGTGTACCTAACCCTCCAGAAGAGGCTTAGATTCAACTAAATGCCTTTTGAATCAACCAACCCTGCCATGGATCTGAAAATTACCATTCAAAGTGTCTTTACAAATATGCTGTTGAGTGAACTCAACAGGCTGTGACATATATAATGAGTGAACATAAACTGAACCTGAACAGGGGTTGCCACAAGGAAGAGGGAGTCAAGCTATTCTCCAAAGCACCTGAAGGCAGGACAAGAAGCCACAGATGGAAACTAATCAAGGAGAGAAGCAACCTAGAACTAGGGAGAAATTTCCTGACAGAATAGTTTTTTAGTGGAATAATTTGCCTCCAGAAATTGTGGGTGCTCCAACACTGGAGGTTTTTAAGAGACTGGACAGCCATTTATCTGAAATGGTATAGGGTTTCCTGCCTGAGCAGGGGGTGGTACTAGATAATCTCCACGGAGGAGGAGGAGGAGGAGGAGGAGGAGGAGGAGGAGGAGGAGGAGGAGGAGGAGGAGGAGAAGGATGAGAAGGAGGAGGAGGATGAGAAGGAGGATGAGAAGGAGAAGGAGAAGGAGAAGAAGGAGGAGGAGGAGGAGGAGGAGGAGGAGGAGAAGAAGAAGAAGAAGAAGAAGAAGAAGAAGAAGAAGAAGAAGAAGAACAACAACAACAACAACAACAACAACAACAACAACAACAACAACAACAACAACCTGGGAGGCCTATAACATTTGTCCTCAGCAAACACTTCACTTCCTTGCCTTCTGATGATCCCAATCACGGCCTTGGCTGGCTTTTCCTTCCCACAGATTTTGCTAATTTGCTAGTCTCTATGCTAAGAAGCGTATTGTCAAAAAAATGCTTCTTTGTTTGATATATTGACCAAGCAATGATAGAAACTGAGAGGATAAAGTGGATAAAGCTGTTTATGGTATGCAAATATAAGCAGAAAGGGGAAAACAACCTGAGTGGAGATTTACTAAAACAATAGACACTGATCCTCAAAAGATAAAAAGAAACAAATCTGTCACATCCAAGATTCGATGCCCCTAATAAGCAAAGTCTTACCTAGCAAGCCAACCTTCCTAGGATTTTCTCGACTGTCTTTTACGCAGGGTTGTCTCTGATCCTCATTCACGTCTTCTCGGGGTGAATCTACAACCATGTTATCAGAAGTAACACGGATCTGAAAAATAAGAATTGCCACTCTTACAAATTAAAAAGGGCCCTCACTTCCACACCAAAAGGGTAAAGAGGTATTCCCCTATCATTCGTGAACTGAGGATAAATACAAGCATTTTGAACTTGCTGTTTGTTGCCTCATCCTAAATATTCTCCAAAACTGAATCTTGCTGCACAATCACATGAAAATATTGGCTAGAATTTGACAATTTATACCCATAAGAATTTTAATTTTTTTAAAAAAGCAGATTCATTTTCTACTGTCTAGAGAACATTTTGAACAGCCTGTCTGCTTTTACCAAAGCAGAAAGGCTCAAAGCAAATCGGAAGTACAGGAAAACAGCTTTCATCTTCCTATGACCTGCAGTGCTTCTCGTTGCTACCTTGTCAACCCCCCCCCAAAGCAGAAATAATTCTCAACATAATCTTACTTGGTCCCGTTGCCTCTTGGACTCAAAATGGAGCTGGAATCTCTCTGCCAGGGCCACAGCTTCCTTGCTATTTTCGGGCTGGCATTCACGTACCAAGGTCTGGATCTCTTCAGGGAGTATGTTCAGGAACTGCTCAACAACTAGCAGCTCCATAATTTGCTCTTTGCTACGCACGTCTGGCCGTAGCCACTGGTGGGAAAGCCGCCATAGACACCTGTATGCTTCCTGGGGTCCCTGGGCCTCCTGGTAATGGAACTGCCTGAATGACTGTCGGCGCGTCTCTAAGTCTATGTCTGTTTCAAGTGCTTTCGCACAACTGCTGGCACACAGATGTTGGGCCTTGTGGTGGAGCTGGTCTTTACCTTGCTGCTGAGAACTCTGGTATGGATCGCACAATGGATTCAAACCTGAGAGATGTGCCTCTGAATTATCACCTTTCCCTGTTCCTCCCAGGTGCCCCGCAGCGAAAGGCAGCCTTGGGCCTGACAGCATCTCCTGACAGTGGTCTGCGGGAGGCTGCTGAGACAAGAGCCACCTTAGTATCTCTTCGGCTGTCCAATACTGTACTTCAGGAGGCACCTTAACTCTTCCTCCGAGGGCTTCCTTCACTGCAAGTCTGTTTAGACTCTTCCCCGAGAGGTCAGACTGCATTATCTGTTCTAATAAAGCCTGCAGGGATGAACTAGGCCCTGCAGCTGTTCCTGCTCCATGCTTCGTGGCCATCTGCAAGGTCTGCATAGGATTAGCACAGGCAGCAGAGTTAGGACTGGCAGGAGACCGCTGAGTTAGCACCTGGACAAGCTCAGTTTGCTTCTGAAAAAGTTTCTCAAAGAGCTGGGCTTGGAACTCCCTATCCTCACGTCGCATCTCCTTGTCGTGCTGGATGAACTCCGCTAAGCTCTGTTTTTCCTCAGCTTGTAGGGCAACCTGTTTCTGCATTCTCTGCAGTTCTGGCTGATGTGAGCGACTGCACTTCTGGCCAGCCCCCCTTGACTGCCCATCCCCCTGAACCTTTTGTTTCCGAGTTCGAAGATGGGGACGTTGGTCAAGCAGGGAGATGAGCTGCCTGGGCGGAGGCTGGATCTCCATTAGCATAGGAGAGACCACATCTGTAAAATAAGGAACACTGAAGAGCCATATATGTGTATATATATATTAAAAATATACCGGTACTCGCAAAGTAGTGCAACCTCATCCATAGCGTCAGAATGATTCCTAACATCTGCTGGCTGATTCGAAGGTCAGGAAAATAATAAAATGAATGCGAACACAACACCTGTGACTGCATGCTAAAAACAAAAAAAAAGGCTGAAGGTTACCCTGTGATGTTTTTGTTTTGAGTGTATAAATAATAATAATAATAATAATAATAATAATAATAATAATAATAATAATAATAATAATAATAATAATAATACCTGACAGAATTGGCTATAGAGCAGGGGTCTTCAAACATGGCCGTTTTATGACTTGTGGACTTCAACTCCCAGAAGTCCTTAGCCAGGCACGCCTGGCTGAGGAATTCTGGGAGTTGAAGTCCGCAAGTCATAAGAGGGCCAAGTTTGAAGACCCCAGATATAGAGGATTATATTTATGGCCAGAGACATCAAGTTCTGGTTCCAGTGGAATTCAGGTAAAATATTTAGACCAAAATATTAAGTCCAACAAAATTGTGAAACTAAAGACCCAAAAAGTTCAGAAAACAATTAACAGAATATTCAGACATAAGCTCCACCACCCCTCCTTAGGTATCCTTCTAGAGAATTTGTACTGACACCCTCAGGAAAAATGAACAAATGGTTGTTACCCAGCTCAGGTGAGATTTCACCTTCCGATTCCTCTTCCTTCACCTGAACTGGGATGACTTGTATCTCACCAAAAGCCTCATGAGTCTCTGCCTGAGTGTAGCTGAATTCATCAGTCCCTTGGCTTTCAGAGGCAGCAGTTTGGGACAGCCAATGCCCGGAGGCCTGGGACCCCCAACGCTCAGTGATGCTGGATTGGGCCCCCCAGGGCTCAGAGATGGAGAGGCCTTCCTGTCTGTCCGCAGTGACACCGGACCCTTCACCAACCTCAGAGGGGAAACCGGGCCTGCAGTTTATATACTGTGTCATGATCTGGTCAATTTCATCGTAGAAGGGGCATTTGATAGGGGGCCGGCCCACAGAGTTATTTTCCTTGGCCTTGCGGTAAGCCACTTTTAAGCCTTTCATTTTTTCACGGCACTGGTCTCCAGTTCGATAAATGCCCATTTCTGCAAGACGCTGAGAAATGCCATCGTAGACGGCACGGTTCCTCCCGTGGGAGCTAAGGTCATGAGTGACCGCTGCCTCAGTCCAGAGGGCAAGGAGCACCTTGATATGCTCTGCTGGCCAGCTAGCTGCCCGCTCTTGTGGTCTATCCCGCCTCATTTCTACCAAGGGAAACCTGAAACGTCTCGTCGGCAGGTTACACAGCAGGGATCAGGCCCGCCGAAGTCCAAACACAAGCCGTGCTGATACAAGGAAGGAAATGTAAATGGTCTGTATTTCAGAGTTCGGGCTTTCTGTGCTGGAACTGCCTTGCAGATGGTCCTCGATTCTCCTCCGTCTGTCATTTATGCAGAGAGTGTAGATTACGAAACTTCCAAATCTAGGCATCCAAACTCTGCACAGCCCCAATAGCTACATCTTCCCACTTGTATCAGGTGCAGAGATATTAGGTCAGGGTAAGTCACAGCTCACGAGAGAAGGAAGAATACTGCATCTCCTGGGGAAGAAAGGTCAGGTTTCAAAAGCCAACGTTTAAATCAGAAAAACTTTGATCTTCTATACCAGGGGTAGGCAACTTTGTCTCTTTTATGACTCGTGGACTTCAACTCCCAGAATTCCTGAGCCAGCCATGCTGAGGAGAAAGGGAGAGGTTTCCAAGCTGAGCTATGCTGGCTCAGGAATTCTGGGAGTTGAAGTCCACAAGTCATAAAACAGCCAAGGTTGCCTACCTGTTCTATACTGTATAAAACCTCTCTCTCCTTTTAACTAACTTAGTTATCTCCTCTGTTTGTTGAAGGGGACAGTTTGGTCACATCTGGAAAAATCCTGGAAGCTTGTGCCAAAAAAAATGACTAAATATTTATATCACACACTTCTCCCAAGCACTCCAGTGCAAGTTAAATGTTTTCTCCATTTTGCCTCATGTCAGTTCTGTGAAGAAATTCAGGTTGAGAGAAAAGTGATCGGCTCAAAATATAAGCAAGCTTAACAGAGAAGAACTACAGAGTATTATGCCTCGGCTTGTCACACAATATTGTAGCATTTGAACACTAACCCCCGGAATCCTTCAAAATAAAATCACTGTGCAAAATTAATTGATAATATAATCAATTTCTATTTCTTGCAGAGATCTGAGATGACTATTCCAAGAATAAGCGATGTTTTTTCCAGACATGTCTACTTCCATTTTCAGCTTCTGTGTTGTACAATGCACAAAAGCTTGCATTGGTTAGAAAAATAAGTAATCCATTGTATACAATCCCCCTCAACATGACAGAACTAAAACTACTTCCATATCAGGAGATTACTTGTTTTCATTCAATACCTCACATTCAATACCTCACATCATGGTAACAGCTGAACAGTTGAACAAGATTAGAAAACACACAATCCAGGACATCAGTGTTATGAACAATAAAGGTCAGTAGGCACTAGATCATTTATTACATGTAAAAATGAATAATTTTATTTTCTGTTCTAAAATATTGTCTCATAGCCCAACAATATAAACAGATCTTGCTTTTAATCAGCTTTATCTCCATGTACATCTGCACAGAATGGCAGTATGACGCTACTGTGTGCTTGCTCATCTGTGACATAAGATTTGAGGATTAATGCACATTTTAACAGTCCAGTTCCAATCTTAAGCAATTTCAGTCCTCTTGTATATTTTCATGAAAGCAAATTCAGATTGGTTCCACAAGGTATATTCTCAGATATATAGCAGCACTATTACTTTATCACAATCTGGAAAAGAAAGTGAAATGCACTCTTCACCAAATATTGGGCTAATTGCTATTTCACACCGTAACCAATCTAAGAATGGTATTGTGAAGTTAACACTATACAACACAAGCCTATATACTGAAACAACTCTTTTGTTGATTCATAATATACTAAAGGCAAAGGGTCCCTCATGCACAATATTTACTAACTATATTTTTTGCAGCAATGCAGAAGTGATTTGTCATTTTACTTTTTTTCCTCAATCTGCAAATTATATTACTGTACAGTAAGCTTTTTCCAAATCACCAGATGGCAGCACCTGGATGTTATCTGGAATCAAAACCAAATGATTTCCAGGAATATAATCTGAACTAGATTAAAAGAAATGCAAGCTACCGTACTTCAGTTGCAAAGGACATATAAGTCACATAATTCACTAGAAATTCAGCTGAACGTGAGGGCATTGCTTGCAAAGAATGAAGATTAAAAGTATTCAACCATTACATGTTGCGGAGGCGAACTATCAAATTTATAACTAATCAGGCTAAGCATATTACATTCATTTTAAAGGCATATTTATATATGATTGATCTCTCTGGAATAAAATTAACACAGTAACATAGTAAATAAAATAAGCTTTCAGGAAGAAAGTAGCATATAAATATTTTAAAATTCACACATATAAACACGTGGAAGGAACCTTTTAGGCCGCAGAACAAGAATCCAAATTATCTCCAGAAGATGGTGTCTATTCTCTACTTGCACAGTGTTTGCCTTATAGATATCCCTTTTATAGTTTGACCCACAGTAACCATTTACATGTATCTGTAGTGTATATCTAGCCAATTTTTGACATAGTTACCCTTTTACTAGTTAAACTTGCAATATGACCATGCAATGTATAGATGTGCATTTGACAGGGAGGGAGGGGGAGAGAGAGAGAGAGAGGGAGATTTTGACTTGGCTACTGTATCATTTCAAGAGGATTTGATTTGGTTATTGTTGCAATTGTATGTGTGTGCAGACACAGAGAGGTAACATATGCATAGCCAATTTTTGACTTACTTTAACAAACTGTGGTTACATGTATTTACACACAAAACACACAATACATAAAGAGCCAAATTTCTATTTAGTGGCCATTTCAGCAATTTGGATTTTGTATAACTTGGGTACACACAGACATGTATATGTACGTGCATATATAATATGTATAGCTAGGTTTTGATTATTATTGTAATAGCTAATGTACATGCAAAACCAACAGTTGTGTACATGGTTGTATTTTGACAATAAAGGTTCATTAGAAATTATCATTTTATGTTTAACCTGAAGTGATTTGCAGTGTGTGTGTGTGTATACACATAAAGATATACATACATACTGGATGGATGGATAGTTTGGGTCATGAAACGTCTGCAAGAAAACAAGCAAGCTCAGAGAGCACCAAGGACCCCTCATTTCAACCCGGAGCTACCAATATTCTCCTTCATTGGGATGGATGGATAGATAGATCGGTAGGCAGGTAGGTAGATAAGATAGATCACAGGTCTGCAACCCGCGGCTCCGGAGCCACATGCGGCTCCCAGTCCTCTGCCATGTGCAGTCCAAAAAAAAAAAAAAAAGTGGGACTAAAAAAGTTCAACCAATCAATTCAAATATGCAAGGTAGGTGCATATCTCACCTTGTCTCCACTCTTCAGTCAAACCCTGTTCTGCCCATGCGCGCATGTACACGCATGCACACGCATTTTTTGCAGCTCCCAGTTTTTCGTTTTGTGAGGGAACTGGTTCCGAGTGGCTCTTTCACTGTTTCAGGTTGCTGACCCCTGAGATAGATGATGGGTAGACAGACATCACACACAGGATACAGTATATATACATGAGAACATTTACACTATACATCAAGGCTATAAATCAAGAACCAGCTTCGGGCTAAAGCTGCAGGCGGGGGGGGGGGGGGGACCCAGGCGCTCTGGGTTGAGATCCCGCCCGGGGGCAGCTCCGATTCCTGCAGACCAAAGCCCCGAGGAGGCCAGGTGGGTTTTCCCCGGCCCCTCCTTGCCCCTTTGCTCCCCCGGCCCCCTCCCCACTTACGGGGTCCCCGGGCGTCATTAGACACGGCCCGCCGGGAAGGCAGCCGAGATGCTCTTGCAGAAAGGGCAAAGCCCTTAAGGCCAAGCGGTGCCTCCATCCCTTTCCGACCCGCCGCCCGAAGGCCCGTCGCGGCCCGCGCCCTCTTCTTCTCCGAGGCAAGAATGGCCTCTCGTGATGATGATGATGGAGAGGGGGGGGGCTTCCCTACCTGCTTTGGGGCACCCCAAACCGCCTACCTGCGGTTAAAGGACCAGGAGAAGAGAAGGCGGCGCTTCGGCCCAGGACTCGCCCGCGGGAACCAATAGGAAAGCCGGGAGATCTCGACCGGGAGGAGATCATTGCTTGTCCCATCGGTCAATCATCCTGGAGGAAGGGCTCTAGCGCTGGCGGCCCCCCCCCCCCCCCCGCCCCTCCGGGCTACCTATTCTGATCGGGCGGGAGCTAAGGACGGGAGAGGTGAAGCACACTTGTCAATCAAAGAGACGTAGGCCAAGCAAAGGACTACCACTCCCGTGAGCCTCTCTGTCCCGGCCGGCTGAGCCTGGCCGGAAGCGGCGTAACCCAGGCTGGTTTCCGGTCGAGCGGATTCAAAATGGAGGAGATCGGTATCTTGGTGGAGAAAACACAGGTACGGGGAAGGGAGAGCGAGCTGCAGGGAGAGGAGAAGCAGCTGCTAAGTCGCGGGGAGAGCGGCGGCCTGGCCGGTGGTCCGGCCTCTTCCTCCCGCTCCTGAGGCTTGGGAAGGAGGAGGCGGCGGGGCACTGGGAGCGCGAAGGACGGAGGGGGAGATGCCGAGTCACCGCTTGTTGGTAGGCCTGGGAATGGGTGTGAGAGCAGGCCGCGTTGGCCAACAGGTTCCCTCCTCCTAGGCCCGTGCGAGGCGTGTTTCCAATTATGGAACTGCGAGCCGATTAGACTTAATTCGTATTTGGGTTGTATACAGCAACTCTCTTTTGTACGCCTTGATGGGCGCTCATATAAATATAGATGTTGTTACTATGCCATCATCAAAATCACCCTTTTTTTGTATATGACTCAAGACAACGAAGAGACCTAATATTCCTGCCTTCTCCACAACCAGACTGTGAATTGGGCTTTAGTGAGAGAGAGGGACTGGACCAAATCCCCCACAGCCAGGTTTTGTGCCTAAGGGAGGATTAGAATGTACTGTGTACTCTTTTCCAAACTATCTTATCTCATTTTTCACCATCTTCTGGGACGCTATTCTCCTTTTCACTGAAGCTTATGCCAATCTCAGATTGAGACTTCAGAAAGCCATCTGTTAGGCGATAAGGGTTGTATCACAGGTAGGAATAAGAGCAAACTTAATAAAAATGCTAAATACTTTATCTGTTGGAGCTTTTGTCCAATTAGGCTTCAGGGTTTAAAAGCACTCCAAGGATGTCACTTTGAGTACATCTAGCTTGTTAATGTTGCCAGTGTCCCATTCAATTCCTCTGGCGTGTTTGACAAAAGGTTGAAGTTGGTTACATGTCTATTCATTTGTGCGAAATTTTGAAGTAAGGCTT
Source organism: Vipera ursinii (assembly GCF_947247035.1). Classification (NCBI taxonomy): domain Eukaryota; kingdom Metazoa; phylum Chordata; class Lepidosauria; order Squamata; family Viperidae; genus Vipera; species Vipera ursinii. The sequence goes on along the minus strand of NC_139523.1, from coordinate 18,235,741 downwards.
AATCAGTAAAACGAATATAAGCCCGAGGCTTTGGAGTTTGTGGCTAATGAGGACCCAGATTGTTGGGGGCAATTAAGCTGACTTTGTAATAATGCCGCTTGGGGTGTGTGTGAAAGCCCTAATAAGCAGGCATATACATAGAATGAAGGCTACTGCTAAGCTTGTAAGCCGCCCTGAGTCTTTGGAGAAGGGCGGGATATAAATGGAATTAAAATAAATAAATAAAATAATGTAAGGAGAAAAATAAAGCATGGCATGTATTTCTAACATGGCATGTGTCCTTCAAGATAAGCAGTAACTGATAAGCTGATTATATGTTAGAAATATGTGGCATGCTTTATACGTGGCATGCTTTATTTGTTTATATACAGGGCATGCTTTATAGAAATACATGGCATCCTTTATTTTTCTCCTTAGATTAGCTATAAACTATATAAGCCTTAGGCCAGTGATGGTGACCCTTTTAGAGACACAGTGCCACCCCAGCTCCGCTCCCCTCCCTGTCCGCTCCACCCCACCCCCCACTCCATGGACTGCTGCAGATTGTTCAGGCGGCCCAGCAGTGTCATGGCAGCCACGGTCTCCGCCTGCGCCCCGCAGCATCAACTGCGCGTGACAGGTCATGAGGGTGGAGTCTTGTCCCCACTGCCCAACTGCCATGTCCTTGGCTGTGCTGCTTCGTGTGGGCCGTGCTTGGGGGTGACTCCTCCAGGGGGGCTGCTGGTGAGAACAAAGCTGTGGGGGGGAGTTGGGTCTGGGGCAACGGCGCATGTGCCCACAGAGAAGGCTCTGAGTGCCGCCTCTGGCACGCGTGCCAGAGGTTCACCACCACTGCCTTAGGCCTATATTCGTTTTACTAATTAAGCCTTACTTCAAAATTTCGTACAAAAGAATGGGCATGTAACCAACTTCAATCTTGTGAATATTAGAAATTTTTGCTTTTTTTTTTTGCAACAACTGTTATTTTTTTCCTCAAAACTGATAAGTAGCCAAGCCACAACTCCCTGTGTTTAATAGATACTGACATTGTATGTTAAAACTGTGGCTCAAAACAGATGGTTGAACCTTTAATATTTCTCTTTCAGTTATCCCTATCTTAAATAAAAAGTTGCACATGCTTAGTAAACCATGTGCTACATATTGATTCTGATGTGTTAACCTTACCAGCCTTAAAGAATTTAAATGAACTGCACATTCTGTTTAGGTGAACACAACACACATCAATAAGTCAGATAAGGATTCAGTTGCGTATGTTAAACTTGTTTTTTGCTTCTATTTTGGTTTCTTTTTTCAGGATTTTTTGGCCTCAGTATCGTGCAAATCCAGGTCTTTATCATTCATACTGTATGAAAATGGGGATATTCTATATCCAAATTATTTATATCTAATCTGTGCCCTGTGTTTTAATTTCTAGGATGAGCTTCCTGCTCTCTCTATTTCCAGACCTCAGACTGGCCTCTCCTTCCTAGTTCCTGAAACTGAGGATGTTGAGGATCTCTATAGCCGATACAAAGTGAGCTGATGTTCAGTCACATACTACTATTTTTTAGCAATGCTGGGGAACATTATTGTTTCTAAATTGTATTTTGTATTTGTCAGCCTACAGCTGCGTCTATGTTCAAAAGGCATTGGAAAAATAGAACCGAAGGTGTTGGAAGAAAGTAAATTATTAACTTTATATCCTGCATTTATTTTGTACAACTCAAGGCAATATACATCATGCTTTTTCCCCATAACAGCATCCCAATAAAGCGAGTTGGACTGAGATAAAATGAATAGGCCAAAGTCACCCAACTGACTTGCATGCATAAGGATTAGAACTTGCAGCCTCCTGATTTCTACTATAGTACAGTTGATAAGGTGTACCAAACTGGATGTCATAAATATATAAAAGAATAGATCTCTGTAGAATTTTATTCAAGTGTTTCATATCAGTTCCTTCTTCATGTCTGATAGCTTTTGTACCAGTGGCTCTACCTGTTGCTATTAGCTTTCTGGAACAATGGACTACTGAGTTCTCTTTCCCTGCCGAGAAAAGCATTATGGCAAGAAATAAATGCAGTTTCCTTTTCCCCCTCTCGTCCACCCCCCAGTAAAAGCGTACTGCCAGAAACTACATATTAACTAGTACTTTTATTTGTTTTTCCTGCTCTCTCTTACCAACTTTTTTTATTTTGTCTCGTGTACTGGTTTTTTAGATTGCAAACATAAAGCTCCCCTCTTCATTGTGAATTGCCCTGAATTTTAAAAAAGAAATATTATCACTCTTTCAAAAAATAATACAGTCAAGTTATTTCAAAACATACATTTCCCCATGCATTTCTGGTACTCAGGATTCCCATACTACTCAGTAGTGGGAGTATACTACTTGATTCACTATGCATATTCAGAAGGAATCCATTTATGTGGTTGGTTATCTCTAATCCTTGCTTCATTTTATAAACGGGAATTTTTCAGGTGCAACAAAAGCCACACTTTTTTTTTGGGTCTTTTTGTAGAAACTCCAGCAGGAGCTGGAATTCCTGGAGGTCCAGGAAGAATACATCAAGGATGAGCAGAAAAATCTTAAGAAGGAATTTCTGCATGCTCAGGAGGAGGTGAAACGTATCCAGAGCATCCCACTGGTCATTGGCCAGTTCCTGGAGGCAGTGGATCAGAACACAGCCATCGTTGGTTCTACCACAGGTAGAGTACCTATCCTTTTTGCTGGCTCTTGATTTATGGAAGGTTGAGGGAAGAAACTTTACAGCAGACATTTATCTTTTTTTGAATTATCTCCCTGGCAGCTCTCAGGACATTTTTGTTTTCTGTCAATTACCCCCCAAATGCCTCAAAGCATCTTAAGAAAGTGAAGTTACAGTTAGGCTTGATGGTTCCTCCGTCTCATAGAGAAGTTAGGTGATAGGCCTAACTAAGTGATCTTCCACCCTCCCCATTACTTGGAAGTAGAAGTAGGACCCAGTCTAACCTTGTGAATATCTCCAATGCAGGCTCCAACTACTACGTCCGAATCTTGAGCACCATTGACCGTGAACTGCTGAAGCCCAATGCTTCTGTGGCCCTACACAAACACAGTAATGCCTTGGTGGATGTGTTGCCTCCTGAGGCTGATAGCAGTATTATGATGCTAACTTCAGGTGACGTGCATCTTATCTTTCTTAACCAGATGCAAACTCTGCTCTCTGCCTGCCTGGAGTGTGTGTGTGTGTCTGTCTGTATGTATGTATGTGTGTGTGTGTTTGCCAGAATGTCATTTCATGTGCAAAAATTCCAGATAAATATGAGAACTGAATATGCTAATAAACTCTTTGCTGCATCGGGTCATCGTGAAGTTGCTGAGCACACAATGTGCGGTCACATGACCTTGGGGGAGGCGGCTATTGGAACTTTGGAATTGGGTCATAAGTATCCCCGGTGAGGTCTGCTGTAACTTTGAAAGGTCACTGAGTTGCCGGTTGTGAGTCGAGGACTAGCTGTGTGTCATTTCTTGAATTGAGAGCAAATGAAAACATGGAATCGGGTTGCTTGCAAAGACGGGTAGTTATTGGGTTGACAGCTTATCAGTGTCTATTTGTTCCAAATAGACCAGAAACCAGACGTGATGTATGCTGACATTGGTGGGATGGATATTCAGAAGCAGGAGGTCCGAGAGGCTGTGGAGCTGCCCCTCACTCACTTTGAACTTTATAAACAGGTATTCTAAATTTCAGGGCTGAAAGTCTGCAAACAGAAGTCGATACAAATAGTCCTTTTGTTATACCACATTTTTGTTTTTCAAAACTCATATAAGGCATTTGCTCTCCTCCCACTCAGCTCAAGCATAATGACTTCTAACCTAGTTTGCTCAGGTTATGAAGAGACTGACAAGCATATTTCACACATTATCTGTCTCTTAGAACATAACATTTTCAAGTGTCAAGTGCTTCTTAAGCTGAGGTATTAGCAGTTATGTGATAGGAAGAAATATATGTCAAAAGAAGCATGCAGTCTTCATGATATAGTAGTTACTAGTGGCTAGGTTTTGCCCATTGTCCTAGGCTGTGAAGCTCTCTTGGTTTTGCGCAGTGTGGGTACCTAGCCATTGCATTAATGGTTTAATAAGATAGAAATACAGTAATTATTTAAAGCTAGAGGCAGTAAAACTAGACAGCTCACTGGATGTACCAACAATGAAAACAAAGCTTAAACATGCTAGGCATGTAATGCTACGTTACGGTTCGCTTAATGTATAACTACCATTGTAGTTTGGGATATTTGTTGCCAGGCAAAACAGTGCACTAAGATTAATAATTGACTGGATTCAGAGGTTTAATCTTAGCATTGATGAAGGGAGCTATATAATATCAAAGTATCGATGTCCATACTTCAGCCATTCGAGACTGAGGGCATCTTTATTAAATCTGGGAAAAAGTAAAACATGATGGCCTCACAAATTAATTATTTCATTGCTTGTTGCTTCCTTGTGTGACTCTTTTATAGATTGGAATAGATCCTCCTCGGGGTGTATTGATGTATGGTCCCCCTGGCTGTGGAAAGACTATGCTGGCCAAAGCTGTGGCCCATCACACCACAGGTAGGTATGGTTTTGGTTATATTACCATGTGTCACGTATAAATTCCTCCCTTGTTAGGTGTTTTTCCCTTTGATCTGGGCTATTTTGGTGGCTTATTGCCAACCTTTTTGATACTTGTTAGTGCCTGAAGCTGAAAATGGGCAAGGTCTAAGTGTACTTTTAAGAAGGCAACATGGATGGGAAAATAGTTGCTAACCAACAGGTGCAACTGGACGTAGGAGTTGGAGGTGTCCTAGAATGTGTATTATCACCTTCCTCTATGTAAAGAAGGATAGGCCTTCTTTCTCTGAGCCTTTTTAGTCTTCTCTGTAATAGCACACAGATCAACTGATGGAAGTTAACATTTGGTTACTCTGGAAACCACCCACAAGCTTGACCTTAAATGTATATTGATTCATAAATAAACACAGGCTCCTGCACAATCATATGCATAATTCCTCCTGCTGTGATAACAAACCAGGGTGCTCTCGCGATGTTTTTCTGCCCAGCTGCTTTCATTCGGGTGGTGGGGTCTGAATTCGTCCAGAAGTACTTGGGTGAAGGGCCACGCATGGTCCGGGATGTTTTCCGACTGGCCAAAGAGAATGCCCCGGCCATCATCTTCATCGATGAAATTGATGCCATTGCCACCAAACGCTTTGATGCCCAAACTGGAGGTGAGTTGGCAAGCAGAAACCGCTGAACTTTGGAGTGTAGCTCTGATTATTTGGGTGGAAGCTGTGGAGGATGTTTGAAAAATGGGGATGTCCACTTGGCCATGTTGCCTGGATATTTTCAGGCAGTTACAGAGATGTCCATGTGGGTGGGTTCTGGAGAGGCGGAAATAGTGTGCCCTGAAATTGCCGGCAGATAACACCCAGGGAGAGGGCCTTTTCTGTGGGTGCGCCTACCCTCTGGAACCAGCTGCCCGTGGAGCTCAGGACTGCCCCTGACCTACGTTCATTCCGCCGGGACCTGAAGACTTGGCTCTTTGAGCTCTCTGACCCAGGCTGAGAATTTTAACTAGGGTTTTATTTTCAGGGATAATTTAATCTTTTAATTCTCTTTTAACTTTGTATTTTATATTGATCTGATTTTAAAATGCCCTGTAAACCGCCCTGTGTCCTTCGGGAAAGGGCGGTATATAAATCTAATAAAATCTAAAAATCTAAAAAATCTACTTAGTATCCTCACTGATTCAGCAGCCGAATTGTGCTGCTGCTGTCATTAACTAGAACTTGTGGTTGTTTGATCTATCAATATTATGTAACCCTCTCTGCAAAGGCTTTTATCTTAACAAGCAATACTGAAGCTAAGCCAAAATAAAAGAAGGCAAAACATTGCTGTGTTTACACAATATACTTCATCACGTTAATGAAAGATTGCATGGCTGAATTTGTATAACTGGCTGAGTTTGATCAGCCATCATATTCATGGTTAACATTATTTGCTTTTATTTTGGGGCGGGGGGGGGTTGGTGTAAAAAACCTAGCTTTTTGATGATGATGATTCGGCGTGTTCTGAATCCTGAAACTGAGTTATTTGGTAACAAAATCTAAATAAGCTCTAGTTCCTTTCCTCCTTATTTATGCTGAGCACTTCAGTGTGCAGCAATCTTTTCCCTCTCTTCCTGATTCGCATTAGGGACTAAATAGGTTTGACATTATTTCTTTAGCGGTATAAATCTCTAGTACCTGGCCGCTTCTTGGCTGCTGAGAATCACACGGTCCTGGTTACCTAATATGTGGGCATTGCTCTTTCCTTGCCTTGTCACAGTGTGATGGAACTCTGGGCTTGCAAAATTCTTTATCTGTTGACCACAGTATCTTCTGTGTTGGGTTGGCCTGTGAAAGCCAGAGGAGAATCTCTCTGTAGGTGGGTTTATGTTTCTGTGTTTGTGAACTGTAGCTTCTAATCACCACAGCAAGAATGGCTGTTTTCCCAGGATTAGGCCTGGACTTGTTACAGATGCCCTCATTTCTCAACATTTGGTAAATTAAGCCCTCTTTACTACCTTGGTGCAGATTTGCTCCATGATGTGAGATTTTAATTTGGTTTGGGAAGGTATAGGACAGACCTGTCAAACTGCCGGCCTGCAGGCAGGATGAGTCGTGCCAAAACTGCTCCCACCCCATTGCCAGCAATGGGGAAAAAGTCCCGATACGTCGCACGACGACATGCCTGGTATAGGATAACAAGTGAGGAATTTAAGAAAGGGGAGATTAGAAGTCCTGGTAGCTCTTAATTGTAGGAAATAGTAAACTCATTAATCAAATTCTACCATTCTGTGGAATTCATTTGGAAGAGAAGAATTTCAACATTAATAAATATCTAAATTGGGGAAAACCCTAAGAGGATAGATTGCAAAACGTGTTACTTCATGTATCTATTTTGGAAAGTTTCACAAGATTTCTGGTTCCTGTTCAGTATTTTGTCAATATGTATAATAAGTTGAAACTTGGGAGCGTCAATAAAAATGAGAGTTCTTTGATCTTGAGTTGCTTCCCAGAGGGAGCACAAGCTGTGGAATGAACGTGTCAGACGTGGAAGATGTAGGAAAGCGTGGACTGCTTCTCTTACCCGGCTGTCCTCTGATAGTTTTGTCGGTCTCTCCGCAGCGGACAGGGAAGTTCAACGGATTCTCTTGGAGCTCCTCAATCAGATGGATGGCTTTGACCAGAATGTTAACGTCAAGGTGTGTTGGGGCTTAAAAATGGCTTGAGTGATCTAGGGAGGCGGTGATCTGCTTGCACTTTCCTACATTTTGAACTACACAAATACAGCGCTTAATACGAGTGTGCATGTGTTCGAAAGGGGAAAGGAGAAAAACTCTTCCCAGTTCACAGCAAAATACCAAAAATTAACATATTGCAATTACTAAAAAGTTTAGCCCACGGTTTCACAATAGCTGATAATCTGCTGAGGCACTTGCCATGTCAAAAAAAAAAAAAGTTATGCAGCTTCTTTGCCCATTATGTCAGGTTTTTTGGCAAGTACCTAAAAGTAATTTTTTTTCAAGCATGGGTTCATTTTGGAAGTCTGGGCTGGGATTACAAGAATTCCAGTAACGGAACTATTTCCCATTTTGAATCAATGTGGATGGATTTCCCCCCCCCCCTTCTAATAGTGTTCCTATGAGTGAACAAGGAGGCGAGAAGCTTACAAGGCAGTTAATGGTTTTCTGAATCCTTGTCAGTTAGGGAACCAACCATAACAACCGCAAGCTTTTTGCAGTTGCTAAAGTGAGGAAAATTCCAGACTGGGGAAAGATTTTCTCCTTTTACTTATTAAAATTCAGTTCACTATTTCTCTTAGTCAGCTGTGTTTAAGAGTATACAAGCCACGTATATAGCTTTGGGCTGAGTTGGCATTTTAAAATTCAGGATTGATGTGGTTGTTTCTTCGCTTGTTCTTTTGACCACAGGTGATAATGGCTACAAACCGAGCAGACACCCTTGATCCTGCTTTGCTCCGACCGGGCCGTCTAGATCGTAAAATCGAGTTTCCTCTGCCAGATAGACGCCAAAAACGGTTAATCTTCTCTACCATCACCAGCAAGATGAATCTGTCTGAGGAGGTGGATCTGGAAGATTGTATCCTTGACAACAACTTGATGAAAAGAAATGACCTTTTTTTTTGGTGTCCTTATTGGAAGCACATAGCTACATTCATCTATAGCAGGGGTCTCCAAACTTGGCAACTTTTAGATTTATGGACTTCAACTTCCAGAATTCCTCACCTCTGGCTGGGGAATTCTGGGAGTTGAAGTCTACTAGTCTTAAAGTTGCCAAATTTAGAGCCCCCTGATCTATAGAAACAGGAAGCTTGGGATATGGTTTTTTTTTTTAAAAAAAAAAAAATTCTTTCCAACCCAATATTGTTGTAAATAAATTACATAAAGTTGTTCAGGACTCCCCCTATGCCAGGATAGATTATAGCTTCCATTTCAGGCGGCAGGTTGGGGGAGAGAAAGGGTTTTGTGTCTAACGCATCTTATTGGAGCAAAGTGTTTTAAGTTCCAGCATCTCACAATTGTGTTTTGCATGATTTCATTGTATTCTCCCTTTTCTCTGTTAATTCAAGGTTGTGTACATTTATTTTTATTTTATTTTATTTTAATTCCATTTATATCCCGCCCTTCTCCGAAGACTCAGGGCGGCTTACAAGCTTAGCAGTAGTCTTCATTCTATGTATATGCCTGCTTATTAGGGCTTTCACACACACACACCAAGCGGCATTATTACAAAGTCAGCTTAATTGCCCCCAACAATCTGGCTCCTCATTTTACCTACCTCGGAAGGATGGAAGGCTGAGTCAACCTTGAGCCTGGTGGGACTCGAACCTGCACTAATTGCAGGCAGCTGGTGTTACTTAAGGAAGCATTAGCCCACTGCTCCACCAAGGCTCTCACTACATAGACACCTCTCGCTAGTTTTTCCTTTACAAGAACAACCCTATGAAGAAGGCTTTGCTGAGAGCGGGTATCAGACTCAGAGTCACCCAACGACCTATAGGTTCAAGCAGGGACTTGCACCTGAGTCTCCCTAATCCAGTGGAATGATGGTTAAGGTGTTGGAGAAAAAGAGACCCAAATTCTAGTCTACCCTTAACCATAGAAATGTGCAGTGTAACTTGGGCCAGTCATTCATTCATTCATTCATTCATTCATTCATTCATTCATTCATTCATAGCCCAATGTATCTCCCCAGGTGGTTATTGGGAGAAGAATAAGGGGAGCATTGCTGTGTGCAGTACCTTGAGCTTCTGAATAAAAGGCAGGATAAACATTTGGTAAAGAAAAACTCCCAACGACTTCAATCGCTGCTTAAGACGCATAAATTTCAGCTGCTGTCCTGGGGCCCTTCTTCCCGCTCACGTCACCAGTGGCTGTGTTGCAAGAGCTGCTTCTTGTCCAGCAGATCCCTCTTCCAGGAACAAATTAGAGGCAGCGACTGTGGGAGGAAGAATTCATGCTGTAATAGTTGCTCCTGACTGGTTAGAGCTGTTTTCTGTTTAGCCTTGAAAATAAAGCAGGTGGATTGGACACTTCCTTGTGTTCTTGCCTAATCTGGCAGTGCTCTTTCTTATGAAATGGGATATCCAACCAGTTCCATTTTGTGTTATTGCTGGGTTCTTCCCAATTCCATCTGGACCACCAGGAACTAATTCTTTCAGAGGGGAAGGAGACTCCGATCCTTGTGAAGCTTGACCGGGAGAATCTGTACCCTTTCCAATGAAGCGATTACTTAACTTTATTTCAATAATTGGCTCCCATCTGTTGGTTTCCCTGTAACAGTTCACTGGGTCAAATGGAAAAGCGACCACTTGGAAGAGAAAACCACGCATGATTGGAGAAATCAGCTAGCTAAAAATGGTGGGGTGGGTCAGGTTGGGCCTTTTCTCTTTATTTTTTCCTTTACTCCTTCTAGATGTGGCACGGCCCGATAAGATCTCGGGAGCTGACATCAACTCCATTTGCCAGGAGGTTAGTATGCTCCTCCTGTTAGGTGCTCCAAAGGAACAGATGGCCGTCAGTTTTCAGTCCCGCTTAACAAACTGCTTCCTCTTTATTCTGGTCTAGCAATCCTAACAATTAGGGAAATGAGAGAAATCTTCAGAGGAGGGGGAAAAAAATAGGCATGAAATGTTAGCCTGTGAATCACGTTCCTCCTGGGTCAACTTCTGTGAGAGAATATGTGTAGGTTGGTAGCCAGGAACTTAAGCTATGAGCTGGGAGTCACGAGTTTGGATCTTGCCTCAATAGCAAACTGTAGGAGGACTAAGGATCTCTGCCAGCGTTACATCTGATACCTTATCCATCTTATTGGGTTTTATTCTTCTGGTGGTGGATTTTAGCAGACATTTCACACACACACACACACACACACACACACACACACGTGGTATTTCCACTTAGGTGGGATAAAAGAGAAGGCGAAACAAAGCATTATATGTGGGAGTGAATAGAAAGATTGCTGATGGAGATTCAGCCAACAGCCATATTATTTTGTGTATCTAACCAGCTGGGAACTGGCAATTAAAGTAGGGATCCTCTGAATAACTATCCCAATGGATTTATATATATCTGTATGTGTTTACATTTGCAGTGGCTTTAGTGGGCTGGGGGCTGCAATCATACTTTGGTTTTCAATGCAGGAATCAAAAGTTTAACATACTCAGCAGTGTGTTGGCATCTGTTGAAGGGAGGTTACTGCTTTCTTGGGCAATACATTGGGCTGCAGTTCCCAGAACCTCTTGCCCAGGTGGTGCGAATTATAAATCAGAATGAGAACATGCCTTTGAGCATTGCTACATGGTGTCTTTCCACCTCTCTTCTTCTGTTGTGAGCACTCCCTTTTCTTCATTGTTGATGTTTGAAACATGTTCCCTTCTTCCCAGCCTCATTATCTTCTCGTTCTTCCTTTTAGGCTGGGATGCTGGCAGTACGAGAGAACCGTTACATTGTCCTCGCCAAGGACTTTGAAAAAGCCTACAAAACAGTCATCAAAAAAGATGAACAGGAACACGAGTTCTACAAATAAAGATAGGAACAGCAGGACCAAAGCTTGGTTTGGTCGTCTCAGTCCTTGGGTTGGAAGGAAAGGCTGTGTTTTTTATGTGTTTCTGGTAGGCAACATTTATCCTGTGAGGTTTTTTTTTAAAGCTATCCAGAAATGCCACTGTTCCCTTCATCGGTGGAAATTGGAGATGAGTTTGTCTTTTATCTCATCTCCATTCCCATATGTTCTTGATCTGCCTATATTGATTTTATTCTCAGGCCCGATAAGGAGTAAGGTTTGAATTGGATTAACATTTGCTCCCTTGAGAGAAGGGAGTATGGGTGGGAATAGACCTGTCAGCTATTGTTACACCACAGTTCCATCATATTTGAAATTTTGTCACATGGTTGGAGCTTGCGGTTGATAATTGAAAGCAATAGTTGGCCTGTAGAGTGCGTGGGTTCATATTGCATGCTTGGTTCACATGTTAAATATTAGATCAAAATCAGTCAAACCTTTTTTTCTAGCATTGTGTAATGCCCATCTGAAGTTTTCACAGTTTTTATAAGTTGGGTTCCACATTACACTAAGCTAGGTTTTATTAAACATGATTTGAAGAAATCTCAATTTAGACCCATGAATCCCCACCAAGCCACATTATGAATTAGTAATATGTTGTATGATCCTGATTGTCAAAGCATTGATGACTTGTTAGCAAATACAGTAAATGAAGTTTATTCTTACGGTCCAGAAAAATAAAAGATTTTTGTGATACCTTTTTGCAACTGTTGGTGCCGCTGTGGAAGAACCAGGTTTCTTGGAAAGCTAATCTTTGGATGATGAGGGATTTTGTGTCAGGCGCAAAGGACCAGGACCACATATGATGCCATTCTAATGCTCATGCCAGGAATTTACTCAGCTAACGGTTAGCATTGTTTTGGTGCTAGATAAGGGTTAACAGAATTCAAGGGGAGGAGTTGGACTTAGTTTGTTTAAGGCGATGTAGAGATTCTAGGCTGATTCCTCTTTTGACTCTGCCCCCAGATTATGCCATTCCTTCTACATCTTGAGAATGGCTGTACCAGAATTGTTCACATTCTTTGCAACAATATCTAACTCATTAAAGAACATGTATTTTAAATATTGAAAGCAATGAGAGACTGTATTAGAAGCAATAGACTTATCCTATATCCTCATATTTCCAAGGGATCATCTTGCACAAAAGCTGTGTATGAAACATAGTAAGCACAAGCTGTTGTATTCCCAAACTATGCTGTGCTTGAAACTGATCGCATTTTAATCTGGTTGGTTCACACACCACATCATGCCAAGAGAATGAGTTTGTTCATACTACAGGCTAAATTAATGTGGGTTGTTTGCTTTGGATTTAACATGCTTTGCAAGTCTATCCCATTGTGGTGTAGTCAGCAAATTGGGATTTAAACTGTCTTATTGATATACATGACCCTGTCTTTGTGTGCGTATTTTTAAAAAAATTCTTTTTGCTATTTTGCCTTATAGAGGAAGTGATGCAGGTGCCTATAAATTTTCTTTCGTTTGACACAAAAATAGCAACAAAGTGTGCAGTTTTAATAATAAAAGTAGCAGAAGGAGGGTAAAAGAAACAAGCACTTCTCCTTTAGCAACTGGCTTAGTCATACACCATGTGTTGGCTCTGGCTAGAACAGGGGTAGGCAACCTCGGCTCTTTTATGACTCATGGACTTCAACTCCCAGAATTCCTGAGTCAACATAGCTGACTCAGGAATTCTGGGAGTTGAAGTCCATGAGTCATAAAAGAGCCGAGGTTGCCTACCCCTGGGCTAGAAGAATGCCAGACTGACATGGCTATACAGTATGACTGTCAGATAAATCTCGACCCTTGTTTGCTTTCAGTTTATTGTCTTGCAAAGCAAACAAAAGACTCCTGCTTCACATTCTCAGGCCAGGAAAAAGCATGTGCCAAGCCAAACGGAAGCAGAACTTTACTGGTTCAAGTCTTTCCCTCCACCACCTTCCCCCTCAAAGTTTGAATGATTTGACTAGTTGAAAATTATGTGGGCAGGAAGTGTCACTAGGTCAAAAGTAGTTTCTTTGTTTTAACTGGGAGTTCTCTTGCCTGTTACGGCTGTCAGTTGGCCTAGTAGCTTTGCAACAGACATCTGCCGTTAAGACAATTTTGGGAGACATGAGAATCAGAACGTTAACCTCAGTAGCTTTAGTTTGCATGAAATAATTGTTTCATTTAAAGCTGGGAGTTGGTTATCCTTCTCCCTTACTCCCCCTCCCCATCAACAGATCTCACTTGCTTTATTTTTTAAAAAGACAAATTTAAAGATAAAAGTCCTCATTTTATTTCCTACCCATCCTTTTTGTATACATGGCAGGTTCCATGTTTTTTTTTTTTTAAAAAAAATCTGCACCGAAAAATAATGGAACATCTCCAATAATACAATTAACCATGATACCCAGCTGCCAGAGCAAAGCTTTCACGTGACAGTTAATGATTATGAAATTGAACAGTAATTAAAGATATTGGAGAAAGGATACTTTCTGGGTGGAGTATTAATTGGGACAAGTGCTTTTCTCTGAAAGCAGATTAGGATGTCTTAAGTCTGCTGTCTTCAACTAAGGATAGATGAAATTGTCAACTTTGCTTTCTCATTTTTTAAAATCTCTATTCCATCCAATTTGTAAAATCAGAACATTTTGCTAAATTGTTATCAAATACAAATACTAAAATTGCATTTGTATTGGGGAAATTCAAGAGGAAAATCTCTATTCCATCCAATTTGTAAAATCAGAACGTTTTGCTAAAATGTTATCAAATACAAATAATAAAATTGCATTTGTATTGGGGAAATTCAAGAGGAAAATCTCTATTCCATCCAATTTGTAAAATCAGAACGTTTTGCTAAATTGTTATCAAATACAAATACTAAAATCACATTTGTATTGGGGAATTTCAAGAGGAAAATCTCTATTCCATCCAATTTGTAAAATCAGAACGTTTTGCTAAATTGTTATCAAATACAAATACTAAAATCACATTTGTATTGGGGCATTTCAGGAGGAACAGTATTTAAGAACACCTGTTTGTAACGGCTTGCATTAACTCTTTAAAAACAGACGAACCTGTCAGACACAAAACAATGTCTTCATTCGATTCCACAAAATAATCCTATCAAGATTCATATCCAGGTTTTTTACAAGCTACATTTGCCTGGATGGAGGAATCTATTTATACCTCAGAATTATTTTTCTTACACTCAGATGGAAAATTGCTGATTTTGGTAACCTCTTACTAAAAATCGTTTCCCACCCCAAAAGGATGGAAATCCGGTCCTATCCTTTGCAGATCGCGATAGTCAGCTTTTGTCAGTTCAGTGACCCTATGCAGCACATCCCTTAGTTCAAGAATAATAGGATTGGCAATCTTCCAAGCTGGATTTCTGCCGATACTTCAAATGCGTTAATTTTGCATTTCTGATTCTGAATTGGCGACTTAAAACTCTAGAATGTGATCTTTTCCAAGATGATTGGTTCCCTTTTTGAAATTGGGGTAACATGCTTTTAAGGGCTGATTTCATATAACTCATTGAATCAGGAAAACTTTTGTTTGTTTAACTTTGATGGACTGGTCATTGACCATAATAAAAGTGCTGTTCCGTTTTGGGCAATTTAGTGCTTGCTTAAGCTCTATTCATTTGGCTGTTGTTGTTTTTAATGGCTCTATTTGCTGTACCAGATCTCTAAAATGAGCTACTTTGATAATCTGTTTAACCCCTAGACAGCCCATGCCACTCTGGGTCTTCATTTCAGTGATGTTTCTTATTTAAACAGAAACAGAATGACTGTGGGTGGGCAAAAAAAGCAGCGGGAGCAATTTCCAAGTTCCTTCTGGTTTCCTCATTGAATTTTCTTCTGAAATCTGGCAGGGAACATTGAAAATCTTCCCATCCTTCCGAATTCAGGAAAGCAGCTCTGAATTGTCCTAAATCAAGATTGTCACAGAGGATATCCATGTGGTTGCTAAGAGTCAACATTGACTAAACGACATATAATCAAATGCCATTCCAAATAAGATGTGAACACCAGCAGTCACAAAGAGCAATATTTTAAGGAAATATAAAGTGCAGAGGCAACAGTTTCATTTTAATTTCTATAGACAGAAAAAGAGAAGATTCAAAAGTTTTATGCAGAACAGCTGACCAAATGCCTAAAATTATCCTTATATATATTTATTTATAAAGTGCTTGGAATTGGTGAACAGGTAGGCTGTTCTTGATTTATGACTGCAGTCAGGACTAGAACTTCTGCCACTAAGCGAAGCCATCATTAAATGAGTTGTGTTCAATTTTACAATTTTTTTGCCACAGTTGTTAAGTGGATCTAGCTTCCCCCATTGACTCTGTTGGAATCTCATAAGGAAGGTTGCATATGGCAATTGTGACTGCAGGATGCTTCAACCATTGTAAACATCAGCTAGATTCCAGTGTCCAAATTTTGACCATATGACCATGGAGATGCTGTGGCAGTTGTAAGTCTGTGCCATTGTAAATTCAAGTGGTCGCTAAACAAATGGTTATAAGTCGAGGACTACCTGTAGATTTTACAAAGAATAAAATGTCAGATTGCTGTCTCTAATTTAGGAGAAAGACAATGGAGGATGAGAGAAATTAAAATGAAGTAAATGAAAAAAATATGATTCATTACAGTATTTTTTGTCAAATGTATATGACTGCCCATCTCACAAAAGGGCCTCTGAGTGACATGCAACAAGACAAGACTAAAAACAAATATAAATGTTATGAAAAGCTTTACAAAGCACAAGGCTTAAGAGAATAGTAAGTATAAATAGCAATGGAGCCACTTCAGTATCTTACCAGTCTCTAGGAATTGAGGTCCATACATCTTAAACTTGCCAAAGTTGATGAATGCTGACCTAAAGTAAGTATCACTGAATTTTCTGATTTATTGTTGAGTAAACACAGTCAATATATTGACAGCCACAGCACAAGGTGTTAGAAACTAATTAGTTTCACCATCTTCGGCAATAGTGGGCCCTCCTTGTCAGGTGGAATTTCGGTTATCTTTTTTTGGAAATGGGAGTGTCCCATCCAGAGCAGATTTTGCTTTTGAAAAGGGACAGTTAGCCACCAATAAAGCCTGTTGGTGAGCCTAGGCAAAACTTTATTTTTCCAAGATGCAGCAGTGAGTTGGATCCAGGGATACCACTTAGAACCAAGCCACTGAAATTCACAGGGTGAATAAGTCAGATTTGATGCATGGCTCACCAAGTTGAAACATACACAAAAGTCCGGAATCCAGGCCCGATGTACTGTATATGCACTTCCAAGCCACCCACAAACAGATGATCTGTCTCTTCCCCAACTCTGGATTTCACTGAGCCCCCCCTCCCCACAAAAAAGCGCTGCTCCCGCTGCTTGGACAACAGCCGCTCCCTCCAAATGTTGGGGCGCACATTGGAAGTGCCTCCTCCCAATTCTTTTTAACTCCACACGTGCGCCCAGGGGTGGGTGTAAGAAACCGGGAGAGGCACATTGTGCTGAGCGGGGTACGTGCCCAGACAGGTGGTTCTCCACCAGGCGTCCTTCTCATTCACCAAGGACAACCCGCCTGAGCCCCGGGCGGCTTGAGGACTACACCGCAGCCCTTAACCTGGTGCCTGTTTAACCCAGGAATAGCCTGAGTTTCGGCTCCTCCAAAAAAGAAGCGGGCGAAGCCAAACCTGGGCATGGCAACCAGCCAGGCCTGCCTTTCATGGGTATCCCCCCCCACTCGTGTTTTTCTCTCCTTTGCATGAGAATCTGGCCATGGCAACCAGCCAGGCCTGCCTTTCCTGGGTATCCCACCCACTCGTGTTTTTCTCCTCTTTGCACGAGAATCTGGCCATGGCAACCAGCCAGGCTTGCCTTTCCTGGGTATCCCCACGCCACTTCTGTTTTTCTCCTCTTTGCACGAGAATCTGGCCATGGCAACCAGCCAGGCTTGCCTTTCCTGGGTATCCCCCCCGCCACTTCTGTTTTTCTCCTCTTTGCACGAGAATCTGGCCATGGCAACCAGCCAGGCCTGCCTTTCCTGGGTATCCCCCCCCACTCGTGTTTTCCTTTGCACGAGAGCGAAAGGTTTCCACGCACCCGCGGAGCCAGGCTCGAGGCTCCGCCCGCCCGGCCACGCTGCCTTCCGTCTGCTCCGGCCCCGCCCTTTCGCTCGGCTTCGCGGCCGCGCGGCGGCGGCGGCAGGGGAGCCGCGGCGGGGCTGCGTGCGGCCAAAGGGGGCGGCCGCCGTGGAGGGCGGGCGGACGAGAGAGAGAGAGAGAAGGTCCTGCCTCTTCCTCCGCGCGGCACAGCGGGGTCGCCGGCCGGGAGCCTCGCTCGCCTCTCCATCCCGGCCGGGCGGGGGAAGGGGGCGTCCGCCCGCCCCCCGCCCCGCACTTGCCGCGCCGGGCTATGTTCGAGTAAGGAGCGCGCTGCGGGGAGGGGGATGCCGGGCTGGCGGAGGGAGCGGGTGGCGGGTGGCTGCGGCCGGCTGGCCGGGCAGAGAGGCGGAGGCGGCGGTCCGTCCGCGGGGCAAGGGGTCTCTGCTGCGGCTGGGGCAGCTGGCAGAGGGCGAGGGGTGAGATCCGGAGGGAAAGAGGGCATCGGGACGGCCCGCTGGCTCCTCGGCGATCGCCGGCTTTAGGCTGCGCGGGAGGGCTGGGTCACTTGTCAGCTGGCAGATGGAGGGAGGAAGGGATGGAGGGACAAAGGAGCTGCCGCGCGAGAGAGAGAGAGAGAGAGAGAGGGAGAGGGAGAGAGGGAAGGAGGGAGCGGGGGCTGGTGGAAGGGAGTGCGTGGCATCCTTGCGAACTGCGGCGGGCGGAGGGAGAGCCGGCTCTGGCTGGCGGAGGGCAATCAGGAA
Organism: Vipera ursinii; assembly: GCF_947247035.1. Classification (NCBI taxonomy): domain Eukaryota; kingdom Metazoa; phylum Chordata; class Lepidosauria; order Squamata; family Viperidae; genus Vipera; species Vipera ursinii. The sequence continues at coordinate 18,217,766 of NC_139523.1, read as the reverse complement.
GATGCCGCGAGGTGGAAAACATGCACACGCACACACACACACACGCACACACCGCTTTCTGCCCTCCCCCCCCCCAAAAAAAATCTCTCTAATTCCCGGAAAGCCCTGGCGAGGGCCAGTCTGCGTGTGTGCGCGTGTGTGCGCGCGCGCCCGAGTGTAAAATTTGCACGCTTTTCCCTTGCAAGAAGGGTTCAGATCTGGCTGGCCCTGCCCCTCTTTCCTCCTCCTCCTCCTCCTCCTCTTCCCCCCCTGCCTCCCCACACGGGGTTTCAATCGAGCCGCTGGGGCATCGGCCATTCGCTGCCGGTCGCCCTCTGGGTTGGGTAGCAGCGCCTTTGTTGCGCGGGTGCCCGCAGGGCTCCGCTCCTGCGTGGGTTGGCGGGCGCGTGCGCGCGGCCGAAGAAACAACCCCCCCCCCTCCGTGGACAGCCCTTTTCCTGTCGTGATGTTCGCGGGCCCGCGCTGCCCATCTTCTCCAGCCTGCAGGATCAACCAGATGGATCTCAATGTCTGGACAGCGCCAGAATGGCTGGCTTTTTGTGTGTGTGTGGGGGGGGCAGGCTGTTTGATTAGTTTATAGTTAGGTATATTTTGTGAAAGTAGGGTGCATTGGGTAAATGTAGCTTTCCATTCTCTCTCTCTCTCTCTCTCTCTCTCTCTCTCTCTCTCTCTCTCTCTCTCTCTCTCTCTCTCTCTCTCTCTCTCTCTCTCTCTCTCTCTCTCTTTCCACACACCCCCAGCTTTTGAACTGGTGTTTTTTTCTGTCCCAATATTGCACAGGCTGCTGATGTTCCCTGTGGCTCACTCATCATCCCCAGCCCCCACATAGATAGAGGTTGCAACAGGAAGAATGCCAGCCAGTCTCTTGGATTAGCTTTGTTGACTTCTGCGTCAACTAATGTATGAACAAACAGACATACCATGTGCTTTTGAGCAGATGTATGTGGGGTTTTTTTTCCTTGTGCTGAAATTGGGCTACTCTTGAATCTGGACTCCTGAGATCCTTTTTTCTACTCTGGAGAAGCTTCCTTAGCATCTTTGACAAAGCAATCAATTTGTGGGAACCTTGAAACGTATTTTTACAACTGAAGAAGGGGAGTATAAAATTGCACAGTAAAGAGACTTTCCAGAAACATCTGGGTTTACTTTCCCAAGCTTCTAATGCCCTTCCATTATATATGTGGGAGAGGAAGATGAGTTCCATAATCCTAAAAAAGCTGTATGGGAGGGTAGTCCATAAACAAAAAATGTGATGTAATTTGAGGGATCTTTAAGATGTCACAAATATCTTCATTTTTTAAAAAACAGTGTGGACTGTTCTAAAAGCTCTGAGATCCTTATTCAAAACTCTGCAGGCCAGTCACGTGATTTTGAATGTATAAAGGTCATAGGGTCATAGGATGCCAGAAAATCACTAGTTAGATTTGCACAGCCATTTAAGGATGTCGGTTACAAACTTAGTAGCTGTAGCTGCGTACAGTACATATAAAAATGCTAGGTTTCTTTTTTTTCTTTTTCTTTTGCTCTTGCTGAATTATTTTGTAGTTTGGCATGTTGTGTAAGCCTAGGGCGCAGGGGTAGGCAACCTTAGCTCTTTTATGACTCGTGGACTTCAACTCCCAGAATTCCTGAGCCAGCATGGCTCAGCTTGGAAACCACTCCCTTTCCCCTCAGCATGGCTGGCTCAGGAATTCTGGGAGTTGAAGTCCACGAGTCATAAAGCGGCATAGGCCTAGGCCAGGGGTAGGCAACCTTGGCTCTTTTATGACTCATGGACTTCAACTCCCAGAATTCCTGAGCCAGCATGGCGGAACTATGGCCCCCTCATGACTCGTGGACTTCAACTCCCAGAATTCCTGAGCCAGCATGGCTCAGCTTGGAAACCTCTCCCTTTCCCCTCAGCATGGCTGGCTCAGGAATTCTGGGAGTTGAAGTCCACCAGTCATAAAAGAGCCAAGATTGCCTACTCCTTAATGGACAGATCACTGTATTCTGAAATTCCCCAAAAGGATTTATTAACAACTAGGGTGATGCATACTGTGTGAATACATAGCTATTCATTGTATGTTTGGCCCTATGGCAAGTTTCTCTTCAATTAATCTAGGTATAGATCAGTTCATATCATTCAGTCCTCAAGAGAAAACGAGGTCATTGAAATCCAGGTGCAAACTCATCAGAAGTGTCATAAAAGGAAGAGATTATTGGTAGTGCATCTTTGTGGGACACTATTTTCTGCTCCCAAAGAAATGAAATTCATCCACTGTGGTTCCTTTCCCATATTACTGAAAATGATGATCACCTTCAATTGCATTGTGGGTAATTTTGGGACTTTAAAGGGCTATTTATAGGCTTAAACACCCAGTAGATCCAAGCTTGGGAACTTGGAAACAATCCTTTTACATCATCGTCAGTGCATGGGGCAAATCAGATTTACTAAAACTTAAAGTAAGATTGTGTAGGGATGCTCACTCCTGAGTTCCAAGTTGAAAGCCCTAAAGTGGCTTCCATAACATGAAGAAGAATGAATTTTGCCTGAGTGATGCAACTGGAAATTGATGTGTGTGTTTGGGATACAGGTGGCCGTTGACTTATAACCTTTCATTTAGCTACTGTAAAAAAGTGATTTATAACTGGACCTCGGACTTAACAACCTTTGCAGTGTTCCCATGGTTACAGGATCAGAATTCAGATGCAAAGCAACCTGTAATGTATTTATGATGGCTGCAGAGTCCTCAGGTGACACGATTGCCATTGAAGGCTTCCAACAAAGTCCATGGGGAAAGCGACCACGTAATTCACTTGACAACTATGGCGACTGAGCAAAAAAAAATAAAGGTCATAAAATTGGGCGCATTTCGCTTATTGATTTGGTTAGCGATGGAGGTTCTGATCCCTACTGGTGGTTGTACACAGAGGACTACCTGTAGATGCAGCCTCCTTATCTGTGAGTAGTTCCTGGGAACTAGAAAAAACGTTTCAATAACTCAGCAGTAAGGGCAACATTACACAAAAGGCTTGGTGGAGCAGTGGGCTAATGCCTCCTTAAGTAACACCAGCTGCCTGCAATTAGTGCAGGTTCGCATCCCACCAGGCTCAAGGTTGACTCAGCCTTCCATCCTTCCGAGGTAGGTAAAATGAGGACCCAGATTGTTGGGGGCAATAAGCTGACTTTGTAATAATGCCGCTTGGGGGGGGGGGCGAAAGCCCTAATAAGCAGGCCTTCCGACGCGACCTAAAAACACATCTGTTTAAGCAATCCGGTCTGGTCTGACGAGTTCGGTTGTAATTATTGTTTTAAGGTAACTATCTTCTACATTTAGGCAAAACTAGGGTTTAATTTGTTTTCAATATCTGTATTTGTGCATTCTGTTATTTATGTCACTGTTCACCGCCCTGAGTCCTTAGGGAGAAGGGCGGTATACAAATCAAATAAATAAATAAAATATACCTAGAATGAAGGCTACTGCTAAGCTTGTAAGCCGCCCTGAGTCTTCGGAGAAGGGCGGGATATAAATGGATTTTTTTTAAAAAAAAGTCAACGGCAGGAAGTGAGGGTCAACAGCCTTAGCACGTTGCTAGCACAGACAATTATGACTGGGAAGAAGGAGAATAGGTCAGTTACCTTATCTTTCCCCTGCCAGTTCCAGTGAAAACATCTGTGATAGTCTACTTCTGCTACTGATTTTGTGGTCTTCTGTTGGCTGTTTTCTGCAGTCTTACAGAAGCTTAGAAAGGTACTCTGTGTAAGGCGCAGGACTGTTTCAGGCTGTCTGTCTGCAGGTCTATGGTCAGAAGGATACTGCTTCACCGTCAGAACAGTCAGGGTCAAATTTATTATGGCAGGAGAAAGGAGAAGTATGGAAATAATACTAATGATTTATTAAACTTGTAGGGCACCCAACTCCCAGCAATTTTCAATGGTCCAGATCTGTCCAGAGGTTGCAGAGAAAAAGATTCTGACTGCATCCCTATGCAGGGATGTGGGAGGTGGGGGGCAGCTCAGAATGTTTTCATTTCATTTCATTTATTATAATGTATTTGTATACCGCCCTTCTCCCGAAGGACTCAGTGTTGCTAGTGACTCCATTCTTAAGGCTTTAATCTTCCTCTTTCCTGGCCACGTGGCTCAGAGGCAGCCCATCCTGTGCTTCTCAGTGTGTACATAGACACAGACACAACATCGTGGAGAGCAGAGATTCACATTGAGACAATGCTTGTGGAGCTACATGTACCAGATCCTCCACAAAAGCACATGCTAACAGAGGCCACACCTACTATCCCCAATATATATCCATATTCCTTGATTTCTCCTGGAGGGCAGGTGCATGTGTATGCACAAGCATGCTCACTCTTGGCATGTTTTGTCACAGAGAAGAAAATACAGATGCATTTAGGAGGTAGGGCTGGAAGAGATCTTGGAAAGAATTCAGAAGCTCTTCATGCTTTTCCACACTCACCCTATATGTTACATCAGCATCTGGCATGAAACAATTAAAGTGCACCATCTCAAGTACCTGTGATCTAACAAATCTTGCTTAACTATAACTTCTAGAGGCCTTGGCTGGCATAGCCAGTGATGTGGGAGGAGAAATTGTCCGGAGTTGGTAGGACTCAAAAAATGCAACTGTTGTGGCCTGTTCTATGCAATAAGACCCATCTACAGCTCTTACGACCACAATTGAGTGCAAAATTTATGCTGCTAAGCAAGACAGCTGTTAAGTGAATTCTGCCCCACTTTACGACCTTTCTTGCCACAGTTGTTAAGTGAATCAAAGCGGTTGTTAAGTTAGCTACATGTTTGTTTAGCGAATTTGGCTTCCCCATTGACTTCTTGATGGAATTGTTGGGAAAGTGAAGGAGGAACACCAGAAGATTTATGAAGGAGAGGGGTAGGGGTAGAGAGAGACAAAGATGACAGAGATAGAGGGAGGGAAGGGAGGAAGACAAAATCTGAATTCTGATTCATAACCACCCAGAGTCACTTGGACATTGAGATTGGCAGCATATACATTTAAATAAATAATAAATATGTCCCTGGTAGCTCAGTCCCTATCAATATAAACATGAAGCTAGATATTCTCTCCCTAGCACCCCCGGCCTCCCAGACATTTCTTTACTCTTTTGAAAGGCATTTCACATCTTACTACATGGTTCTTCAACTTGCAGAGACTCTACAGAGTTCCTTGCAATAGCTTCTTTAAAACAAAAACAAAAAACCCCACCCTTAATAACGTGCGGTGATCGCTATCTTTAGGATCCCCCTTCCTTAGATGTAACTCTAATCCACGAAACTACTTTAAAAGCACCGGAGATTGGTTGATCATTGGGGAAGCTGAAATGTTTTGGCACCATGCAATTCTTGGTCTGATTCACCTGAGACATATCCGGTGATTATAACCCGTGTGATTTCCAGGCATTTTTCAGATTTCAAACCCACTTGGATGGTGGACATGACCAGGATATGCAATCATTGTGCAAGGTTTGAGAGCTGCAGAAGGCACAGGGAAGCAGGAAGGGTGTGTAAGTGAATAGCAATTACTGCTCACTTATCTAAACCAATAGAGAAGCATAACATAAGCATAAATCATGCTTACTTTTATATTATACATTACAATAATTTCTACAGATAAATAGATTTGAATAATTCCTGTGCCACTTCTCGTTATAACAAGCCACAAAGCCATTTATAGTAGCCAAAACATTATTCCAGAGGCAAACAGCATTAAGTGCATCTAAAAAAGAAATAAAAACAGAGCAGAATGAACTAAGATACGAAAGCAAAATAAAACAAGAAAAATATTTCTTTAAACAATTACTCTGGGAGGAGTTTATTTGTTTATTTATTCATCACATTTGTATATCTGCCATCTCATGTAGTGACTGGGTGCGTAGTAATAAAATGAGATACATAAAAATAATTGAAAACGACCAAATTGAGTAAAAGTTTTTTTTAAAAAAAACAAAAGAACAAAGGTCAGAAAAAAATATACAACAGAATACATTCACTTAACTATCAACTAGTCATCTAGCAGGTTTCAGATATTTGACAGGATCAAGGGTGCATGAAGGGCTGGGGAAGAGAAATGTAATAAGATACATTTTTAGAAATGCTCTCTGCCTGCCAGTTTGGTAGCTTGGCAAAAGTTTGCTCTCTGCCTAGCAGTTCCAGGTTCCTACAAAAATCACTGGTTGATCTTGAGAAAATTCCTGTTTTTTTTCAACCACATGAAATTGCAGTTAGGAAGATAATGTAATGGGTGATGCCATTAATAATAATAATAATAATAATAATAATAATAATAATAATAATAATAATAATAATAATAATAATAATAATAAAGTTGGAAGGGACCTTGGAGGTCATCTAGTCCAACCCCCTGCTCAGGCAGGAAACCCTATACCATTTCAGGCAAATGGCTGTCCAGTCTCTTCTTAAAAACTACCAGTGTTGGAGCATTCACAGCTTCTGGAGGCAGGTTGTTCCACTGGTTAATTGTTCTAACTGTCAGGAAGTTTCTCCTTAGTTCTAGGTTGCTTCTCTCCTTGGCTAGTTTCCATCCGTTGCTTCTTGTCCTGCTTTCAGGTGCTTTGGAGAATAGCTTGGCTCCCTCTTCTTTGTGGCAGCCCCTGAGATATTGGAACACTGCTATCCTGTCCCCCCTCGTCCTTCTCTTCGTTAAACTACACATACCCAATTCCAGCAACCGTTCCCTATATGTTTTAGCCTCCAGTCCCCCAATCATCTTTGTTGCTCTTCTCTGTACCCTTTCTAGAGTCTCGACATCTTTTTTACATCGTGGTGACCAAAACTGGATGCAGTATTCCAGGTGTGGCCTTACCAAAGCATTGTAAAGTGGTATTAACACTTCACTTGATCTTAATTCTATCCCTCTGTTAATGCAGCCTAGCACTGTGTCGGCTTTTTTGGCAGCTGATGAGGAATAAGCAAAAGGGCCACACTTAGTATCTGGGGTCCAAGGCTAGAAAGGAAGAAACATCTCACTTCCGAGTGGAACGTTTTGGGAGATCTTTGTCTTTTAATAACAGCATTTAGTTTTATTTAATTTTAGGGTTTATTTAGTATATTTTAGTTCTTTCTTTGGGAAACTGTATCTGTGGTTTTTAGCAATCAGGATCTGAAGAGGTTCTAAGAACTGGAAGAAGGGTAATAATAATAATAATAATAATAATAATAATAATAATAATAATAATAATAATAATAATAATAATAATAATAATAATAATAATAATATGAGTTAAAAAATCTGTGCGTTGACAAAATATAGAGCCTTGGTGGCGCAGTGGGCTGATGCCTCCTTAAGTAACACCAGCTGCCTGCAATTAGTGCAGGTTCGCATCCCAGCAGGCTCAAGGTTGACTCAGCCTTCCATCCTTCCCAGGTAGGTAAAATGAGGACCCAGATTGTTGGGGGCAATTAAGCTGACTTTGTAATAATGCCGCTTGGGGGTATGTGTGAAAGCCCTAATAAGCAGGCATATACATAGAATGAAGGCTACTGCTAAGCTTGTAAGCCGCCCTGAGTCTTCGGAGAAGGGCGGGATATAAATGGAATTAAAATAAAAAATAAAAATAAAATAAAAATGTCAATTACAAAAGGCCACATTGCTTAGATCTGCATGTCATACATACTGTGGTCAATACATTGTGACGTGTTAAATCATAATGCGCCGAGTTTTCCCCAAGAACTTAGGATGTCATAATATATTGACACAGTATACATGACGTGCAGATCCAAGCACTCTGGCTTTTTGTAATTGACAGATGGAAATTTTGTCAACGCACAGATTTTCTAAGTGGTTGTTGTTGTTGTTGTTATTTCCCTTTTCTGGTTCTTGGTACCTCTTCTGATCCCAGTTGTACCAGCTAAAGAACTGGCAGCTGTGATTTCGTGTGTGTGTGTGTGTGTGTGTGTGTGTGTGTGTGTGTGTGTATTTAATAATCATCCTCATAACCCAAACTATAATAAGACTGCTTGAGAGGTATATTGTTTCCTTCTCCGGTCCAGTTGAAAGCCATCTGTGGAATGGATGGCAGAGAGAAAATTAGGAGCAGTGGGCAGTGCCATCTTCATTCAGCTGGCCCAGTCTTGTTGGGTTCACAGGTGGCTCTTATTGCTTGGATTTGAGGATCCAGGAACAGAAATGCCGTTGGTGGAACTCAGCAATGCAGTGAAAGTGGCTTGCAGGTTGTGCCTTTCAGGAACAAAAACTTGGATCCCCCCCTCCCCTCCCTCAGCTTTCCTTCCTTCCCTGCCCTTCCCTGCATCAGAAACTTGCTGCTTTTTTTTTCCTATTCAAGCCTTGGGACCATAAGATCCCAGCAGATTCTTGGGGAGCAGCCTCTGGAGATGGGCTTGTCCAAACTGATGTCCCTTGAAGAAAAAAAAAGCCGAAGTGCAATAGGATGAGGGATGATCCTTCAAAACACTCCTTTGTGTGCCACGCTCCCCCCCACAACATCCTAAAGCAGCTGTTCAGCGTAAAATAACCACCTGCTGCAAACATTTGTCTGGGAAGCAACAGGAAGGAGGGAAGCGAGAGCTAAACTAAGGGGCTGATGTACACACAGCCAACGAGAAGAGCAGGTGGTGTCCAGCTTGCCGCAACCATTTGCTCCGTCTTCGTCTTTCTCTCTTTCTTGCGGTACTTGCTCCGCAAATATTTGGCTTTCATGCATTTTCCTCCGCTCTCTTTCTTCCTCGCTCTCGTTTGTACCAGGGCGCCAGGCAGATCCCCAGGTGGCCGGTAAGTTCCCTGCTTGGTTGGGTTTCGGGCAAAGGAGGGAGCGTGCATGAGCATTGTTAAGTTGTGGGCTCTGGAGAGCAGGAATGATGACATGAGGCTGAGTACAGAATAACTCCAACTTTTATTCTTGCTGGAACTGTACTGAAGCTTGGGCCGCAACCAGCCACAATATATAGTCTAGCCCCTAGGCGGCAGCCAGTAGGCTTGAACCCATGCTTGCCGCCTGGGGCTGACCAATTGCAGGACCGGAGACGGCCTGTCTGGGTTGCTGGAGAGCCGTTAGCTCCTCCAGCAACAAATGTGGTGTAACACCACAAGCCCAATACATAACAAGCATGATGGAAAACGTGGAGATGTCCTTGCTTCCCAGACCTGAAAGACCAGGTCCTAGAGAAAAGCTGGCCTCGTGTGGCTTCCTGTTGTGACTCAGGGCCAGCCTGTGGGTCCGACAGCCGGCTCCGACGTATCGGAGGACTCAGATGAGGGGGAGGAGGGAGACGAACCGGCTGATGATGGTTTGGAGGCTTTGCAGAGTCCTCAGCCGGGGACCTCTTCTCAGCTGCGTGAGCCCGAGAGTGCGGAGGATGATGACCCACAGCTGGCCCTGTTCAAGGACGCCCGACGCAGGAGGCAGTCGAGCAGGAACAAACAAAGAAAGGCTATGGGACTCCTCGGGAGGAGGCACAGGGAGACCACGCCCTGAGCTCTCTATAAAAGGAGTGTTTGGGGAGGGGCTGGTTGCTGAAAGCAACTTTTCCGCTTGAGAAGACAAGCTCTAGTGTTTTTGTTAACTGCGTAATTAAATCTTGGCAGAAGCCTTTTAGCCTTGGACGCTCTCCAGTCTCTTCTTTCTGATAAGGGGTTTGTTAGAAGAGGGCTGGTTCAGAACACTTCCAATAGAGTGGTGCTGGCAGCAAGTAGGCCACTAGCGACCGTGCTCATGCGCAAACAGGCCGCTAGCAACCGTGTGACGCTGGCAATGGTGATAGCACTCCTGTACATGCGCAAATGGGGCCACTAGCATGAGTGGGGTGTGTGTGCACATGTGCATGCACGCACCAGCCATTCCCGCGGCCTGATGGCCAACAGACCACAGCCCGGTATTGGGTCGCAGCCCACAGGTTGGAGACCCGTGTTCTAGCTCAAAATCCTTACGATTCCTAGAATTAATTAAAAGTTTTTGTTAGCGGTTTGCTCTCCAAGGTTGTTTCAATTTAGTTTCTGAACATTTTGTTACCAGGCTAGGTAACATCATCATGACCAACTGACTACACTGGCACATAAAGACATTTTATAAGCTAAGGAAAATAGGACAAGAACATCCCGCTGATGATGTCACCTGGCCTGGTAACGAAACGTTCAGAAATTAAATTGAAACAAGCTTGGAGAGCAAAGCACCGCCCAAATCTAAAACCCCCAAGCTACGTGTACGTCCTATTACTTCAATGAATTAAAAGTGTTGAAGTTCATGATGCTGGCTGTTCCACTTAACATTTGAATGATTGGAGACATGTCTGTCGTTTTTTAACCATTCAAACTGTAGTCGTGAAAATGGGAATGTTTATTTTAAGTTGCCCAAAGGCTTATATTTGAAAGGAGCAAGACAGCAGACTTTTTTTTCTTTCTTATGACATTTGCACACCATCCCAGAACATAAAACGTCTTTGGGCAGCTTAGAATAAGCAAACAAAAAAAGCAATTTCGTGTCAGACCATAAAAATCCAACCTTAGCAAACAAACCGAAAACAAAAGGAATGGAATGCAGTGCCTGGATTCCCCAAGGATGGTCCTTTGCACTGCAGTAGTTTGTTAAAGTTTTCACATCTTAGTAGCCCCCAATTAAGGGCCTTTCATGTTCTGGAGATGCCTCTTAGGAAGATCAGCATCACTTGTTCTTGACAAAATTCCTGTAGATGAAGAAGAATTTAAAAGCTGCCTTATGCTGGAGAAGTTAGGTAAAGGTAAAGGTTCCCCCGCACATGCGTGCTAGTCGTTTCCGACTCTAGGGGCCGGTGCTCATCTCCGTTTCAAAGCCGAAGAGCCAGCGCTTGTCCGAGGACGTCTCCGTGGTCAGGTGGCCGGCATGACTAGATGCCAGAGGTGCACGGAGCGCTGTTACCTTCCCACTGCAGTGGTCCCTATTCTACTTGCATTTTTATGTGCTTTCGAACTGCTAGGTTGGCAGAAGCTGGGACGAGTAACAGGCGCTCACTCTGTTACGTGGCACTCGGGATTCGTCCCGCCAAACTGCCGACCTTCTGATTAACAAGCTCTGCATCCTAACCCACTGAGCCACCGCATCCGGAGAAGTTACAGGTTTCTATATCTTGGTAGGCCACGGTTTTTAGAATGCAGGAGATACCACTGAGAAGACACATCCAGTTTGGTGCAGTGGTTAAGGTGTTCAGCTAGAAACCGGGAGACTGTGAATTCTAGTCCCGCCTTAGGCGTGAAAGCTGCCTGGGTGACCGCGCCAGCCTCTCTCAGCAAACTCTTATCCCACAGGGTGGCTGTGGTGGGGAAAATAAGAGGAGGAAGGAGTATTAGATGTGTTTGCTAACTTGAGTTGCTTATAAAAATAATAAGGTGGGATATCAATAAACCAACAAATAAGGATCACTTTCACCAGCTGCTCGCTTCCTATCTTGACAGTTCCTGGGAATCTCTGCTGTCTCCTAAGGTGACCCAAGCTTGGGATTTGGATCCTGTTTCACCCCTTGAGAAAGCACTTTCCTGTTTGCATTGCTCTGCACCCAGAATAATTCCTTGGATGGGAAGCAGATAATCCTGCTGATGTCATTATTTGGCTTAACTTTACTCAGGGCCCCAAGGGAATTTCTGCATCTTTAAATCTTTAGAGTCCCACAGAAGGGAGAATGTGAGGGGAAGAAAGTAGTGACGTTTACAGATGCCTTTTTCAGAGCTTGCAATGCGTCTGTCAGGCTGAAACAAAACAGCTTTGGCTTCAGGCAGGTATTACTGGCAAACCTGGGAGCAGTGGCCAGATTCGATAGCTTGTTGAACAGCGAGGATGAGACGCAGATCAGGCTGCAAAGAAATGCAGGCAAAAGTGTTCAGATACAGATAATGAACTCACGTTTACAGTTTGCGGAGTACGGGTAGTCCTTGAGTTATGACTGCAACGGAGTCTGCCCATCAAGGTCGTAAGTTACAATGGTCGTAAAGTGGGTCACTCCCATAACCGAACCAATTTTATGACCTTTTTTTTGCAGTGATTGTTAAGCAAACCCATGGTTCATTATGGGCCAAAAAGCAAAAGTAAATGCCAGTTTGGGGCAAAAGTGCCCCATGGGTTCGGTTTAACAACTACTGCAAAAAAAAAAAAACAGTCATAAAATCCTGGTCCTGTAACTCTGGGATGATGCAAATGGCTGTAAATTGAGGCCAGTTGCTGAGGACTTGGAAGGAAGTGATATGACCAAGAACTTCAGCACTGGGTTGTAAAGGAGATTGTTGTAACTTTGAAAGATTGTTAGGTGACTGGTCATAAATTGAAGATTACCTGTATCTTTTTTATAGAGCCTCTTGTGCCTATACTATATAAGGGATAAACACACAGGCATCATTTCCTGGAATATTCTGGGCAAAGGTTAAGGTATTTTTTTTATATTTAACAATCAGCTACGTATGGACATCAACCCAGAATGAGAATTATCTAATTTACTCAAATTGATATTGCTCCTGCTCTAAAAACAGTGAGAATTTCTTTATAATTTGCTTCCCTGCCTTCAGTTCTGAATAGGTATACTGTAGGAGTCTTAAGTTCAAAAGATTCCCCGCTGTTTGGGATCCTGGTTTGTTTTCTCCACTCAGCCTGCCTCCCAGGGTTGTCATGAGAGGAAAAAGACGAACAGCATGTTGGCTGGGGAATTCTTGGAGTCCAAGACATCTTCAAGTACCAAGATTGAGAAACACCTCACTGAAGTAGCCTTGAGCATCCTGGATGGAAGGCAGGATATTAGTATCAGGGGGGGAAAATATGAAGAGGCTTCACAGTTGTGAATACAGCTAATGAAATGACAGCACTGCACAAAATCCTGCATCGCTATGGTTGCATTCACACAAAATACTATATTGGTTAGAACTTTTTTTTTGGGGGGGAGGCTTAACATGGTGAACAAATGAAGCCAAATTGCTAATGCAGAACATAGGTGTAATGTGTTGGCTGAATGCAGCTCATCTGATGCCGAAAAGGCTGCTGTGTGGGAGCTGTGTTTGTAGTGGGATGTGGGAATGTAGGCATGTCTCGATTGATGTTAGCTCTTTGAGGTGGTCCAGACAAGAATCAGAACAATAAATCCTAGCTCTGTTTTTCCTGCCTTAACAGAATCTTGCAAGACTGGAAAGTATTTCTCCCCTCCTCTCCTTCTAGGAAAGGATCCATTCCGAAATACTTCCTGCACTCTCCCTCCCTTTGTGGGCTGACTCATCTTTTGCATGACTGTTACCAAATCTGCGGCTCTTCCTCCCATCTCCAAGGTCATTCTCACATCCCTTTACAACCACAGCTTGACATAGGACCTGATGCTGGAGTTGGGGCAAGTGCACGACCTTGCCAGGATTTAGCCTTTACAACTGGGTCTCAGCTCATCATGTTCCTTCCCGGTTTTTCTTTCCAGCAGTGGCACCATTTCTCCATGCACGACCCCCAGCAACTCTCCGTCCTTGAGAAAGCGCCTCTTGCAGCTGCCTGCCCGACCAGCTCCAGAGCCACCCCCGGAGACCATGGTGGAAAAGGGTACCGATAACCCTGCCGAGCGGGGCCCTTCGACGCCGGCCCCTCAAGGCAACCCCATCAACTACCCGCTCAGTGGGCGCAGCTTTATGCGCAATAACAAGGTACGGTTGGGGGGAAGATCTGGAGGCAGGTAAATTAGTGGTGGAATGGCTTTCTTGAGATCTGACCGTTGAGCTGCTTAGCTGGTGTGGTTCTATTTATTTATTTTCTTTATATTTCATATTTCTAAACTGCCCATCTCCTTCAGAGGGAAGGGGCTCTGGGTGGCCTACAGTATAATATAGCCGATACATAAAACAACATAGAAAGGTTAACTGTAAAATTAAACAAAAAAAAGCATTTCTCACCACCTGGAGGCACCCCTTTGAGATAAGCCAGGTCAGGAAAGAGCCTCTGCAAGAAATACTGGAAGTCTCCTGTGTTGATATAGGTTGTAATAATAACAAAATCCTGAACGGTTGACAGTATGCTTATACAGCATGCTGCCCCGCTCCCCTCACCCACACGCATGTACAGCAAGAGTTCTATAGGTGTTTATTCAAACCTCCCAAACAGGTCCTCGGAAAGCACCCCTGTTGCACAGATCCGGATTCCAAGCTCAGTACAGCAAGAGTCACTGGGTAACCGAGTCCAATCAGCACACATGAAATCCAGGAAAGCAATCCAAGAGTCAAATAGGCCAGGATACATGACACGAGCAAACAAGGAACAGAACTAGGCATGGTCCTCCAGCAACACTCAAGACCACAGGGCGAGGTTAAATAGGCAATGCTTGTGCAACTCTTCATGAGAGGCGAGGTTGCCTCCTCATGAATAATCTAGCTGTGTCCTCTCTGCTCCATGTATCCTTGGATTGGGAGGAGATGTGGACTCCACCTCCTCCTCATTGGTAACGGGCAGCTTACTCCTGCTCCTTGCATGGAGCCTCCTGGCCAACTTGCTGAAGCTGTAGCTCGCCTTCCTCAGGCCCAGCTGGGGTTGCTCCCTCAGGCTAGCATTCTCTTAGCCCCCGAACCTGACCAATATTTGGCCCCAGACTTTCCTCTGCAGACTCAAACTCACCCACCTCCTCTGAATCGAATCTGGAGATGAAAAGATTGGTTTCAAAATTACCTTGTCACCACCCATCTAACTGTGGACAGTCTAAACGTGGCAGTTGCTAAACAAGAGCTACCTGTATTCTAATCTGTACTTATATAATAACATTTAATATATTTACTTTCCTTTCTTTTCCTGGTTTTTTTAATTGTTTTTCTTTCTTCTGTTTTATTAAAGTTTTTTTTTAAATTATTACTCTGATTTTATCTGTTCTGATTTCAGAGCAGAGCCTGAAAAATAGAGGCTCTTTTTAGAAACTGAGCTAAGGCAGATGAAGTACCCACTCTGGTCAATTACTGTCTTATTCAAGATATTGCCTCAAAAGTCCAAATTAATAAGTTCACTACTTTGTTTAAGCCAGTTTTGCCAATCAGTCAGGTTTCAAAACAACTCTGGACCTGTGTCCTTCCTGCGAAGAATTCTAACTTTTCTTTTCCTTTCTCTTTTTTTCAGAAAATGCAGAGCTGGTACAGTGTAAGTAGATGATGATGATGATTTTTTTTATCCTGCCTTTTAGATAGATAGATAGATAGATAGATAGATAGATAGATAGATAGATAGATAGATAGATAGATATGTGTCAAATGCTTGTTAACTATTTTTAGATTACCTTGCTAGGCCCCATATTTGTGTAAATTTTAAATTGCTAACAAAGAATTAAGGGAGACTGATATGCATTTCAAACTTATTAGTTTTCATCAGTCAGCCATACCCTTCTGAGATTTGAACCTGGGCTGATTGCACATTAGGCAGTGGCCTAGAGGTGAAAACAACTTCCTAATGTGCAATCAGCTCAGGTTCGAATCTCAGAAGGGTATGGCTGACTGATGAAAACTAATAAGTTTGAAATGCATATCAGTCTCCCTTAATTCTTTGTTAGCAATTTAAAATTTACATAGATAGATATATAGATAGACAGATATAGATATAGATATAGATATATAGATATAGATATAGATATAGATATATAGTTATATAGATATAGATATAGATATATATGGTACCTAATATGCCTTCCTCTTCCTATTTTCCCCACAACAAAAACTCTGTGAGGTGGGCTGGGCCGAGGGTGAGGGAGTGGCCCAAAGTAACCCAGCTTCACACCTATGGCTAAAATCATCATCTCCTGGTTTCTAGATCAGCACCTCTAGCACTACATAAAGCTGGCTGTTTAATATTGTTTTTCTGTCAGAGGGTTAAGAATAAAAACTATTAGAAGCACAAAATGTTTTCTTAAAAGCAGAAGTTAATGATAATTCACCGATATTGCTTTGCAATATCCCCAATCCATTTTTTAGTTTCTAACTTAAAGATTTTACAAAGGGAGCCCTGTAGAATAATAGGGACATGGTGGCTCAGTGGGTTAGGACGCTGAGCTTGTCGATCAGAAGGTCGGCAGTTTGGCGGGTCGAATCCCGAGTGCCGCGTAACAGAGTGAGCGCCTGTTACTCGTCCCAGCTTCTGCCAACCTAGCAGTTTGAAAGCACATAAAAATGCAAGTAGAAAAATAGGGACCACTACGGTGGGAAGGTAACAGCGTTCTGTGCGCCTTTGGCGTCTAGTCATGCCGGCCACCTGACCACGGAGACGTCCTCGGACAAGCACTGGCTCTTCGGCTTTGAAATGGAGATGAGCACCGGCCCCTAGAGTTGGAAACGACTAGCACGCATGTGCGGGGGAACCTTTACCTTTTACCTATAGAATGATACTGTGACCGTATGTCCTTTATTATAAAGGACAGTCCTTTATTTCAGAAAGCTGGCCTTTAGATTTTAATTTAATTATTCCTTTTTGCTCTTGATTTCCAAATATGGGAAAAAATAAAGATCAAACCTGAAAACGGGGCAAAAAACGGTTTATGTTCATAATTTTGCTTTATCCAAAATTATCCAAAAAATAATGGCCACTGTATCTGTTGAGTTCAGTAGAATTCATCCTACTTTTTTTTTCCACTGGATATAGTTAGTTTCCTTTGCATGTTTACCCAGAAACTGGCTTCATTGCTGCTTATCACAGTTGTCTAAAAGAAATACAACTCTGAATTTCAGGGCACTTTCCCCCCACCTCCCTTTGCAAGATAAGACAGGAAAAAAAAAGAATTTATTTCCTTAATAGATTCACACTAAGATTTACCGGAAATCCTAGGTGAATTGTTTGGCAACACCACCAATCCCCCAGCTTTTTTTTTTTTTTTTAGGTTAACTTCAGTACTTTTGACATTGGTTGAAACCCAGAGTGCAAAAGGAGATTTAGAAATTCTTCTCCTGCTGGAGGTGGTGGTGGTGATGACGACTTTGTAAATTGATCTTCGTGTCCAGTTTAGATCTGAAACAGAGCATGGTAAATTGCATTTGAGATTGGAAGACTAGCTTTGAAGAACTGCTGCTCTGTGCCACTGAGAAGGTGACCCGCCATTTTGTTTGCAAAGTGGATACTTAACTATTTAGTTTGGAAATGGCATCCGGTCAAATGATTGCCAAGGCAGCTTTCAAATTGTTTATATTAAACGACGAGAATGCGTTGCTTGATGGACTTTTGTTTGTTAGAAAACGAAACAGTCAAATCATATTTAAATAGAATAATCCAGGCATGTTAAACTGCCGGCCCGCAGGCCGGATGCATCATACTGAAACTGCGCCCACCCCATTGCCAGCAATGGGGAAAAAGTCGCAATACATCGCGCGATGTCACGTGACATCACGAGTTTGACATGCCTGGACTAATCTGACTGAGCTGAAGGGGGGGAAGCACCAACAGACAGTCCTTGTCTAGTGACTGTTTGTAGTTAGGATGGTGACCAAACAGCAACTTTGTGAACAATCATTGCACCGACAAATGTTTGTAGGTCTGTAAAGCCAAGGAAAACTGAAAAAAGATTACAGGTAATCCTCAACGTACAACAATTCATTTAGTGACTATTCAAAGTTACAACGGCATTGGAAAAAGTGCCTTATGACCGTTTTCCATACTTAATGACAGTTGTTGCTTAAGGACTTACTTGCCAGTCCCAATTGTGGTCACTAAAATTAAGGACTACTTGTACATGTAAAATACATCCAAATAGCCATTGGATATTTTGGATTCGCTTGTTCACTGAATGACCATCTGATTCACTTAACAACTGCCACAACTCACTTTACAACTATTGCAAAAATGGTTCTAAAATCTAGTCCATCCAGGTGATGCCTCAGCTTAATACTGCAATGAACTGATGACTAGAATTCCATGCTCCATTGTGACTGCGTGACAAGGATTACCTATAATTATTATGTTGATTGGTTTTATCCTCTCTATAGCCTCTTTTTCAGCAGTGTAAGAAAACACGGGACTTTCTGCCTTTGGCTTATGTTATCTGTATAACAAATGTGTGGGGGGGGGGGCAGGGGGAGAGGATGTGTCTCATTCAAGATCATTCAAAAAGGTTCATGGCTGAGTGGAGATTTGAACTCAAAATAATATTCCATCTGTGAACGGATGCTTTGGGTTCGGTCATGCAATCATAAAGCGGGCCGCCCGCATGATGAACTCAATTTTATGGCATTTTTTTATCGTGGTCGTTAAGCGATTGCCATGGTCATAAAGAGAACCCATTGTTTGCTGTAGGGTATTTTTGCCAAACCCCAGACATAAATAAATGGCGGTTTTCATCAAAAACATCACACAATGCAGACAGCTGTAAATGTGGACTTGTGGACTGGTTGCCGAGTGTCTGAAATGCAGTCAGGCAATTGTCAGGAGGGAGGGAACTGGCTGTTAGAATTTTGGAATTATATCAAGAGTCACCTTGGGGAGGTCTGTCATAGCTTCAAATGGTAACTATACAACTGGTCATAAATGAAGGAGCATCTTTACCTACAGAGGTGATGGGTTCTCCATCTCTGGAGGTCTTTGACAGCCATGCCCCCAGAGAAAGTTGAGTTATTTTTCCAGCACATTGCAGAAGATTGGATTGGATAATCCTTGTGGTCCCTTCCAACTTCACAATTCTATGATTCTAGTCTACTTTTTTGCGATCCTGGTTTGGTTCTGCACGATACTTGGCATTAGATGCCCTGGAAATGTTCCCAGAGGGCAGATGAAAAACGCAGAATATAAACAGGCAGAAAAGTAAATAAACCACTGGCCCAGGTTTGGTCTGGAGCAGAGTGCAACCCTCACCCTGGGACCAGAGTTACAGGCATCTAATTCCACACTGATTGCGTTCACACGGCATGCCAGGTTTTAGCAGTTATGTTTTAATCGTTTAGCATTTGTGCTGCCCTCTTAATTTATGGCTCAGTGCTTTGAACAGAGGGGATGGTTTCATTCAGGAACCAGGTTAAGTGGGTTGTGTGACTGCAACCATTGGCATTCCAGGCGTCTGCAGGGCTCTTTTCTCACATACACCCTCCCCAGTTAAAAGCAGCCTCCCTTCCAGTCCCCTGGATCTTTGAAAGGCAAGGCCCTTCGCCAAGATTACAGATTATGCTTCTGCTGTTTTCTTTGGCTGGGAATAAGTTCCGTCTGAGAGCAGGAAATGGTTAAGCGAAGCCTGATACCCTTCTCCCCACCCATCCCCTTTGTTTCCTGTAAGCAACACCCAGGCGCCCTCAGCCAATGGCTGGACGGCGTAACTGGAGCTCTCCTTGGAGGGGGGGGGACTCCAGTTGTGCCTTTCTAGGCTCCAGAAAAAAACTTTCCCAGACCCCCCCCTCTCTTTTTCTGATGATCACCAGTTTCTACCCGGTTGTCTTCCCCACCCCTCTCTGCCAACAGGAGATTCTGCTGCCTTTGGAAAAACCGAATCTTCTTCTACCTGCAAAGCTCCTTTCTTGTATCTTCAAAGCTCCGTTCGGGAGCCAAATTTTCCCTCCCGGCTTTTTCTTTTTCCAAGCTTTTAACCATACTTTGGATTCTCGTCCTTTGAACTTTGCGCACTCTGGCCTGTCCCACCTTTGTTTTCTCTCCTACTCTTAAAACCCCTTCCTGGGTTGAGCCTGCAGCCATCCTCTCCTGTGCTGCTGGCACTGGCACCCGAACTTTTCCCATAGTTGGTTCGTTCATCCTTCCCTTCCCTGCCAGCTGCAACAGTTCCCTCCTCTTTGTCCAAAACCATCAGGATGTGGTCTGCAACCCTTTACCTTCTGGATCATGGTTGCTCTTGCTTGCTATGACAAACCTAGGTTTTCTTCACGTGCTGCTGGCGGTTGTTTCATCCAGACAAAGTAAGAGATACAGATCTTTCCTTCCTTCCTTCCTTCCTTCCTTCCTTCCTTCCTTCCTTCCTTCCTTCCTTCCTTCCTTCCTTCCTTCCTCCCTCCCTCCCTCCCTCCTTCCTTCCTTCCTTCCTTCTCTGTCATTTCTCTCTTTCTCTCTCTCTCTCTCTCCCCCACCCCTCTCCTTCATAAATCTTCTGGTGTTCCTCGTTCACTTCCCCATAAGTTCCACAAATGGGTAATGTGTAGTCTTCCTCCCCTAGAATGGGGTCTGTGGTATGATTACAGGGCTGATAATTGAGGAGGCACGCAGAATCTGTTTTGTCCTCTTCTTTTTAGGTCCACTTGTTGTATATGCTTGTGGAAGGGAGAGAGGAAGGAAAGAAAGAAACATATTAGGTTACAAATGAAAAACACACTGTGGAAATAGATGTGGTGCAGTGGTGAAAGTGTTGAATTAGGACCAGGGAGATGCAGGTCCTAGCCCACCCCTCATCCCCTTTGGGCCAATCCCTCTCTCTCAGGCCCAGAACCAGTGTGGGATAGTGGTGAGAATGCTGGATGAGGAGTGAGAAGATCCAGGTTCAAATCCATCTTGAGCTACGGAAGCTCCCTCAGCCCAGGAGCCACAGTGGAATAATGGAAAAGGTGCTGGACTAGGAATGGAGAGAAACATATTCTAGTTCTTCTCAGCTACAGAAGCTCCCTGGGAGACTTTGGGCCAGTTTATCTTTGTCAACCTGTCTTCATCACTGGTTTGTTGTGGAGGAAAAAATAGGAAAGAATGCTGTGTATGTCACCTTTACTTCTGAAAGCAAGACAAGATATAAATCTAACAAGTAATAAGGGATTGAGGCAGCTACTCAGTTCACAATTCACATCCTTGATTTTGTTCAGTACCTCTCTTTTTCTGTCCTTGAGATAATCAGCCCGTTTACTTAGCAAGAGATAATCAGCTGTTGAGTTCACACCACCATATAAACAAACCAACTAAAGATATAACATTAGCACATTGCATTAACTTTGGTTAGTATGGGTTTCGTGTTGTTTTTGTGGCTTTACCTAGTTCAGGAGTAGGCAACCTTGGCTCTTTTATGACTCATGGACTTCAACTCCCAGAATTCCTGAGCCAGCATGGCTCAGCTTGGAAACTCTCCCTTTGCCCTCAGCATGGCTGGCTCAGGAATTCTGGGAGTTGAAGTCCATGAGTCATAAAAGAGCCAAGGTTGCCTACCCCTGGCCTAGTTTATGAATTTGACCTGCTTGGCTGATTTCAGGTTCAGTGTATTGTACAGAATGCAGAAAATGGGTTAGTTTAGTAACCAGCCTCAGAGTGTTGTGTGAACTAGTAAAAAAAAATATTGTAGTGCAGGAAAGACCTATGTTCAGATCTCCCATTACCGAGTGCTGTGGGCAGTCTTGACCAGCTTGTCAGCCTGACCCACCTCACAGGATTGTGGTAAAACAAATGGGGAAATGTTAATATGCTGTTTTAATTCCTTGAAGGAAGGGCAGGAATAATTTCTTTTTAAAGCTAATAAATAGACATAATCTCATTCTTTTGGAACTCTTATCTTCTTGGTGAAAACTTTGCTGTAACTAATTCCTTCCCTAGAACTCACTTCTAGTGGTAGAAGTGGCTATAGGTCTTTTCTGATTTGGGTGTTTTGTGAAAAAAGGACCTAGTCCAGCAGATATGACTGTGTTGATTGACAAAACCATCTGGAAAATGCCAGGGTGGAAAGGCAGGTTGGGCAGAAGGTAAGGAGACCAAATCATCCTAAGGCCTCTGTTTATGTATTGGCAGATGTTGAGTCCCACGTACAAGCAACGCAATGAAGACTTCCGCAGGATCTTCAAAGGGCTGCCTGAAGCTGAGCGTCTTCTTGTAGGTGAGGCACCAGAGGAGATGGGGGTTGGGAATGGCTTGGGCTTGGATCTAAATCAGGGGTCTCCAACCCCCAGTCTGTGGACCAGTACCGGGGCGTGGCATGCCAGCAACCGGTCCACACAAACAAGCAAAGCCCCATCTGCAGGATGTAGGCAGCACACAAAACCATGCCCCCTCCGGTCTACGGAAAAACCTCTCTCCATGTAACCAGTCCCTGGTGCCCAAAAGGTTGGGGACCTCTGATGTAAATAACAGAGTGGGTGAACTGGGCAAATAGCATCACTTAGAGGGGCTAGAGACTTTATAACGGTCAGAATAGGCTAGGGTAGTCTGTGTGACCTCAATGGAAGGCTAAGTTGGACTTTGAAGAAGCAGGAGAGAAGGTATTATTGACCCTTTGGGGTTTGGAGACTCCAACTTAGTTGGAGAAGACCTCTGAGAATTATCACGGATAGCCAAGAAAACAAATGGACCGTCAGACAAAGCAACCCAGAGTCCTCACTCAAAGCACAAGTGACCAGGCTTAAATTATTCTACTTTGGACACATTGTGTGAAGACCCAGCTCTCTGGACAAGGTAGGAAAGCTGGGAAAGAGGACAACCATTAGTAAGGACTCAATTCAAGTGGTGATGGCTGCATCCTTGGAAGACCTGAAAGACCTAGTTAGGGGCAGGTCATCCAGGAGAAAATCTACCTATTGCGGTCGCTAAGAGTTAACGCCAGTTTGATGACACGTCGCTCATTGGTGACTGCATAAAGATGGTGGAAGATATCATTGGGAGAACAACTTTGGAAAGTGTGGAAAATTACGAAACTGTAAGGGGGAAGAAAAACCCAGTGTTTTTCCTCTTAGTTCTTTCAGTTTGGGGGCTGGATGTCAGCAGCAAGTCCTGTGGGTAATTTCCAATCCTGGAATGCCTGCCACTTCAGAGGTTTATGATAGTCTTCAAATAGCTCAACATTCCCGAGGGTAGCACTTAAAGCAAAGGGGGAAATATAAGGAGGGCAAGAATTGGAGTTGTCATGTTTAGACTTGTTTTACATGCCTACGGTTTTTAAAAGCACTGGTGGTTTGTAGTTGTCACAGCTATGTTTACCCTTCTTTTTTTTTTTTTTTTTGAATGCTGTCTGTCTCTGGCTCTCAGTTACAAAGTCCTCCGCTGCAATTGTGTAACATGCAAAACATAGCTGGTTTTAGCTTTGGCTAGCATAGTGTTTGGGGCTTGGTGGCACAATATATTGCGTGTTGATTTAGTTTATAGTTTAGAGAGTGGGACGTAACTTTAAAAATAGGTTCCCAACTAGGTTAAACATACTGTGTGTGAGCATAGCCAATGTACAGGTAGGCCTCAACGTGTGATTGGTTGCTTAGCAACCATTCAACTTTACGGACGGAGCCCTTCAAAAGATAAGGTAAAGGTAAAGGTTCCCCCGCACATGCGTGCTAGTCGTTTCCGACTCTAGGGGCCGGTGCTCATCTCCGTTTCAAAGCCGAAGAGCCAGCGCTTGTCCGAGGACGTCTCTGTGGTCATGTGGCCGGCATGACTAGATACCAAAGGCACATGGAATGCTGTTACCTTCCCACCGTAGTGGTCCCTATTTTTCTACTTGCATTTTTACGCGCTTTCGAACTGCTAGGTGGGCAGAAGCTGGGACGAGTAACAGGCGCTCACTCTGTTACGCGGCACTCGGGATTTGATCCACCAAACTGCCGACCTTCTGATCGACAAGCTCAGTGTCCTAACCCACTGAGCCACCGCGTCCCTTCTAAAAAAAGATACTTACGACCTAAATTTGAAGTTCCAATGGTTACCCACCCCCGGGTGGTCACATAATCACATATTGAGCACTTAGCAATCAGTCACATTTACAGCCATTTGCAGTGTCTTGCAGTCATGTGACCACAATTTACAGTGTTTTGTTTTGTTTTGTTCCCCCACCCTGGAAACTGATTTTTTTTACTTCTGGTTTCTGTCAAAAACTGCCCGTTGTAGACAATTGGTTCACTTAAGAATCGCAGCATTTGCTTTATGACCATGCCAAAAAAAAAAGGGTCATAAAAATCAGGCATAGTCATGTAATCATCCTCTTTTAATTTACAACCCTAATTCCTGGCTCAGTTGCGGTCATAAATTGAGGATTACCTGTATCTGAAATAAAAATGTCAGAAGTTTGACGAATATCTCTGGACCTGCATCCCCCTTAGTACCAGGCTGCAAGGATAATTTGCCATTTTAATGTCTACTTTCTGTGTCCCCCTTTCCATGCCCCCTGATATCTCCTGTCTCCTTAGATTACTCCTGTGCATTGCAGCGTGACATCCTTCTTCAAGGACGGCTTTATCTATCGGAGAACTGGATCTGCTTCTACAGCAACATCTTTCGATGGGAGACCACGGTAGATGCTCCATCTGGGATTCTTTCTGATTGCTTTTAGCTCTGCCTGTCATGGCCTCTGACTTCTGTGTTGCCCTTTCCATGATAGATCTCCATCCAGCTCAAGGAGGTGATATGCATCAAGAAGGAAAAAACTGCCAAGCTGATCCCCAACGCGATTCAGATTTGCACAGAGTCTGAGAAGGTGAGATCAAGCCTAGGGATCGATGTTGTCCTTTCCAAGGCGCCACATTTTATAATCTGCCCCCAAAAAGGGCTCCAGTCTTTGATTTTCTTCATGTGTTGCAAGAACTGGGCTTTGTTTGTCATCTCTTCTTACTAATCGGGTTATCTGTAGCCATCCCTACTGATGCAGCGATTTGAAGCTGCACGAATCTGCTTGCCTGTCGTAGGGAAAGAAAACGAACTTGCACAAGTGGAATAAAAATAAATTAAAATAATCATAAACAAAATAAAATTAAAATAAACTTTAAAAGTTAAATAAAAATAAAGTGGGCTAGAATAAAAGCAGAAAATAACTTTAGAAGTGGGGGGCTCATACTTGGATTGAATGCCTGGAGACACCTCTGTGTGAATTGGCAGCCATATAAATGCCTTAAATAAATAATAAACAAACAAATGGGTAGCTATCCCCCCTTCTCCTCCTTATTTTTTAGGTGTGGGGCTTTATTTAGCTTTTTCCCCCCAATGAGGAAATGACACAAAACAGACAAGGACACTTCATGCATGAGAGCAGGCCCAAGATTTCCCACTGTGGAGGTTCAATTTGATTTAATCTGCATTACTTCTAGTACTAAAGGTTCCCTTTCATTATGTGTATGTTTTCTGACTTAAAACCTCCTGTGAAACTTTGCTTCCTGTATTGTGACCAGAGACAATTTTGAGGACTGCAAAACTCAGAAATGGATGGCTGCAAAGTGCCCCAGCTAATTTTATAAAACGGCTTTTCTCTGAGGTTTGGCAGAAATCCGCAATTATGGATTTGGCAGAAATCTGCAATATCCAGGATTGAATCTAGATCTTCATTTGGGCATTAAGTTGTGGAAACTTCCCATCCTTGTTCTAGATCAGTGTTTCTCAACCTTGGCAATTTGAAGACGTGGGGACTTCAACTCCCAGAATTCCCCAGAATAGCCATTCTGAAGCTGCACATGGATGCTCAGTGCCACTGAGAAAAAAAAATATGGTGTCTGAAGCCCAATCAAAGGATACCAGCCTTTCTCTGTCCCAGCTTCCTTCTCTCCTTCACTTTTCAAAGTGTTGGGGGCACATGATGGACCTTCTGCATACTTTAAATACTTGAATAGATTTTACCCATAAATCTGGGTTATCTTTCTTCCTAGGAAATTTTGCATTCCTGTGCAAGAAGAGAACCTAACTCTCTTGTTGTTGACTGTTTCTTTTCTTTCTCCTGTCTGCCTATGGAGATTCTCAGTCATCCAGGTCATGTTTGTCCCAAAGATGCTTTTTCAAAAGGCAACTGGACGTTTCTTTGTTTTTTCCTTGAAGATGTTTCACTTCTCATCCGAGAAGCTTCTTCAGAACTGAAGAAACAAAACATCTTCCAGGTAAAAAACAAACAAAGAAAGGTGCCTTTTGAAAAAGCACCTTTGAGTTCTCTCTATCTCATTCCTGCCTTAGACTTCCTACATTTTTCTTCTGGCATCTTTGCTGTGCAAGGCTGAGGTCTTTATCTCAGAGGCATCTCCTCCTGATTTATAGCCCTAATCAGCAGGGCAGCGTCCTAGAAAAGAGATAGCACATCAGGTATAAAGAATTCCAAAGCAAAATGGGTGTGTCCCTATCTTTAGAGTGGTTGTAGAAAATCATTTTAATGTGGAACCATCCTTTCTTTGCAGAGTTTCATGACCTGTGACTGCACACTTTAGAGAAAACAATGCACACTTCGCAAGTGCCTTTCAATATAAGCACATCCAGGAAGCCTGAGATTGTAATCTTCATCAACAGTTGTGCTTAGACAGCCAGGGAGGACTTGTAATCTTTGAGATCCGCTCAGATGCCTCAGATGTTTCCTTCTGGTATTGAGGTTTGCAGTTTGAAACAGCAGAGCCCATTTCACAGAAAGCTATCATTATTTCTGCCTGGGATCGTTGTAATCGTTCAGTCCATTATTCATGCAAGAATGCATTGCACAATCTGTACCATGCATGTTATGAGGCAGGAAGCAATTTCTGAGAGTCGAGAATATGGTGATCTGCTAGAACAGTATTTCTCAATCTTGGCATCTTCTAAGACACGTGGACGTCAACTGCCAGAATTCCCCATTTCACACAGTTAGCAAAGTTGAGAAACACTGCTGAACTATATGTCTCAGCAACCATGTGGTGATAATATAACTCCTGCTGGGGGCTGCTGGGAGTTATAGTTCAGTCACATCTGGAAGAGCAACACTGGTCAACATAGATAAAGGGTTATTTACCCACCTGTGTGAATAGCAGGAGCAAGAACATAGATTGTCTCCTGGAGATCATCTGTGATGAGGGAATATCCTTGCAGCTCCATAATCATATGTGCACATCCATGTGAATAAATTCCAGTTCCTCTGTCTACCTTCCTACCTACCTACCTACCTATTTATTTACCTACCTATTAATTAAATCAATCAGATTCTCTGCAGTTCGCAGTAAATAAAAACCATAAAAGAAAGACCATCCCATTGAAAGATCAATTGAAAGATCAATTGAAAATATTAAAGCACAACAAAAAAAAACTTAGTAAATCAATATCAATCAAGTATGGGTGTCCCCCTTGCTCGTCCTAAGCCCTCCAAAATAGTTACATTTTCAGAAAGCAAGTTTCTTTGTGTCCCCGAGAAAGCACAGCCTAAATACAACATACAAGAGAAGCAATGAAAGTTCCCAGCAGTCAAACTTCTTTGGGGAAGGCCAGTCTTAACCATTGTTCTTCTTTGTGGTTCCCAGCATTTCTTCACATCTTTCGGCGCCCGTGACCGCTGCTTCATGCTAATTTTTCGCCTTTGGCAGAATGCCCTTCTGGACAAGGTAGGAAGAAGCCACCTCGGATTTGCCACAACTCAGTTCTCAGAGTGGTGGACTAGATTTGATCACGTTTCAAGGTTTGCCTATATGGAGATGGTCAGTCATCCAGGTCATGGTTGCCCTAAAGGTGCTTTTTCAAGAGGCGAGTGGGCTTTCTTGGTTTTTCCTTGAGGACGTTTTACTTCAGTTCTGAAGAAGCTGCTTGGATGAGAAGCGAAACGTCTTCAAGGGAAAACCAAGAAAGTCCACATGTCTCTTGAAAAAGCACCTTTGGGACATGTAGCCTTGGTGGAGCAGTGGGCTGATGCCTCCTTAAGTAACACCAGCTGCCTGCAATTAGTGCAGGTTCGAGTCCCACCAGGCTCAAGGTTGACTCAGCCTTTCATCCTTCCGAGGTGGGTATAATGAGGACCCAGATTGTTGGGGGCAATTAAGCTGACTTTGTAATAATGCCGCTTGGGTGTGTGTGTGAAAGCCCTAATAAGCAGGCATATACATAGAATGAAGGCTACTGCTAAGCTTGTAAGCCGCCCTGAGTCTTCGGAGAAGGGCGGGATATAAATGGAATTAAAATAAAAATAAAAATAAATGTTTCAAGGTTTTTCCCCTGTGGCTCCTATATACTGACTTGTTTAGCTTTGATACACCCATAGAAACAGATACACCCACAAAGGAGATTCAAACATGATGCTTAACCAAGGGGAGCAAACTTTCTGATCCCTTAGATATGCTCGAAGTACAATTTCCAGCTTTCCTAGAAAGTGTGGCTAATGGTGAAAGAGGCTAGGATTTATAACTTGGGGTGCCACAGGTTGCCTGTTCCAAACCATCGTGTTCTTTCTTGGTTCTGCCTTAGTGTCAACCCGATGGAGAAACGTATTCCATAGGAAGACTAGAATTACACTTTTTTGAGATAGGCTATTGTAACAGAGAAGGGACGCGGTGGCTCAGTGGGTTAGGACGCTGAGCTTGTAGATCAGAAGGTCGGCAGTTTGGCGGGTCGAATCCCGAGTGCCGCGTAGCAGAGTGAGCGCCTGTTACTTGTCCCAGCTTCTGCCAACCTAGCAGTTCGAAAGCACGTAAAAATGCAAGTAGAAAAATAGGGACCACTCCGGTGGGAAGGTAACAGCGTTCCGTGCGCCTTTGGCGTCTAGTCATGCCGGCCACATGACCACGGAGACGTCCTTGGACAAGCGCTGGCTCTTCGGCTTTGAAACGGAGATGAGCACCGGCCCCTAGAGTTGGAAACGACTAGCACGCATGTGCGGGGGAACCTTTACCTTTACCTTATTGTAACAGAAACCTGCAGGTCAGATTGCATTTCACTCATACCCCGGGGAATTAAGGGGAACCAGCCTCTTTCTAATACAGGTAGCCCTCAACTTACAACTGTTCATTTAGTGACCATTCAGAGTTACAACGGTATTGAAAAAGGTGACTTATGACCGTTTTTTCATGCTTATGACCGTTGCTGCATCTCCATGGTCATGTGATCAAAATTCTTGGCAACTGACTTATATTTATAACGGTCGCAGTTTTCCCGGGGTCATGTGATCCCCCTTTTGTGACCTTCTGACAAGCAAAGTCAATGGGAAAGATTCACTTAACAACCATGTTTCTAACTTAACAACTGCAGTAATTCACTTAACAACTGTGGCAAGAATGGTCGTAAAGTGGGGCAAAATTCACTTAACAAATGTTTCACTTAGCAACAGAAATTTTGGGCTCAATTGTGGTCGTAAGTCGAGGACTACCTATACTTCCCACCTTGCTGGACTTAATGCATGCTTCTTCTTCTGCACTTTCTGTGGCCCTAATAGCTTCTAGTTTCCTTCTCCAAAGTCATCTCCATGGCTCCCTACACTTAATAGGTTGCATGAGTGCAGCCATTATGTACTGAAAACCATAGTTTATGCCATTGGGCAATGTGTGAACCCTGTCAATTATAGCTTGCTCAGCAACTCACAGTTGAAACAGATGTTGACTTATTGTCATAAGCTCTTCAATAGCTGTGCTATGTATCTGCTTCTTCATTTCCTCTTTTAATGTCCTTCCATTGCCACCAGACGTTGCCCCCGCGAGAACTCTGGCACATTGTCCATCAATGCTATGGTTCTGAACTTGGCTTGACCAGCGAAGATGATGATTACGTTTCTCCCATTGATGATCTCAATGGCTTGGGGTGAGCATCCGCTGTCCTGCAGATGGGACAGTTTTCTCCTGGGTCAGGGAATAGAACCTGTAGCCATACCTCTTTCTTAGCTGTCGCTTTGCCATCTGCCTGAGATGGTGAGCAGCCTTTCTCAAGGTTGGTCCTTCCATAAATTAGCCTTGCTGGTTCAGAAGACTCCTTTTAAATCTTCCTCTCTTTTGTCACTGCCTTGCCTTGGATCACAACAGAAGCCACAAAGAAATTGGAGATGATATCGACCTGACTGAGCTGACTTCCCGCTGCAGCACTGACCTCAAGCTGGACACCAGTCCCTTGCTGGACAAAAGGGACACCAGTCACAGCATCAACTCGCTGGCCAGCAGCAGTGATGGGACCACATCGGTGAGGATAGGGGATTCAAAAGACAGCTGGAATGTCGCGAAGGTCCATTCCTAGATTTTGTACCCCATAAGAACTACTTGCCCTACAACAATGCATGATAAGCTGATTGCAAACTTTTCCATTCTCCTCTTCCAAATTACCTGCTTCGCATACGTTCCTTTCCCCTCCCTAGAAATCTCATTTGTTTTGCATATTTTTAAAGCACTTATTTTACCATCTATTTGTAGGTGGAGGGAGAAAAACAAACAAACCACACCACCAAATTTCAGCAGTATAATCTTGGAAAGTTGCATGATGTTTATGGGTTGCTATCTCCCAAACCTTGTCCTCTTGGGGTTAAGTTAAAGGATTTAATAGATAATACCTGTGAGAAAACATTTATGTAGCAGGATTGGATCGCTGAAGAAAGAATCAAGTAAACTAAAATAAGTTCAGAGATGAGGAATCGGGATGATTTGAAAGATAGAAAACAAAGTCATTGAGGAATAAGAAACTGTTTAAGGTTGTTTATTTGAGAGTTTGTTGATGCTCCCTGACCTTGGTTGTTTTCTTGCAGATGTTTCATTACCCAAACCAGGTACGGTAACATCATCAATGCTAGGCTGTTTTGTTTGGGAATCTTTAAGCTTGAGAACGGAAGACTGGGCATAGCATAGCACTCTTTAAATATCTGAAAGCCTGCCACATAGGTGATGGAGACTTACTCTGCATAGTTCCCAAGGACAGGACATGAAATATTAAGCTTTAGAGTTACAGCAAGCCAGATTCCAACTGAACATTAAAAAATAATATAGAATCAGCTGGAGATAAGACTTCCTTTTATTGGGTGTAATTCAAAGGGCAGCTAGACTGTGTTTTATCAGAGATGTTGTAACATGGATAGGTACCAAAGTCTTAACAGCCACTTCCAACTATAAGATCCTGTGGAACATCTTGAACAGAGGTCAAATTAATCTCCACCTACTTGTGAAGGACTTTAGCTGAATCTTTGAAATACAGGAAGGTGGTGTAGATTGGTCGTTGTGTTCAATATTCCCCAGAGAGATGATGTATCTTTAAAGAAAAGTCTTTCTTTTCTGGTTCCACCTAAGAAATGCTAGAAATCAATTCTGGAACATTTAATGTGCAAAGCACATGCATTAAAAGTCTAACTAACAGTCTCTACTCTTGGGTGCAGTGGAATAAATGCCTTTGAACTATTAAAAGACTCAAGTTAAAATACTACAATTGTTCCTATGCTCCATACTACTTTTTATACCTTTGCTTTATAAGTATATATGCATCACATGCCTATCAATGACTTAAACGTTGCAAACAACAACATAAAACTATTTTGATAATAATATCAAGGACTTTACCTTGTTCTTGTAAAGACACTCAACCCTCAATTTTAAGTAAAGACAAAACAAAAGCACATGAGGGGAAATGGGAAGTTCTCCCATTGTTGTTTAAAATACTTTTTGAGTGGAAAGTAATTCTACTTGGAAAGGAGTCCCTCTGCATATTGTCAAGGGACTTTTTCAGTGTCCCTGTGACTTCAAACAATCACGAAACAAATGGTTGTAAGTCAGGGACTGCCTGTATTACCTTCTGCTGCATGCTTGGTGACAAGAACATATCAAACCGCAAATATTTTGGCTGATTGACTGTCTGGATGCTGAATGTCAAATGGTGGCCAAATGTGTATTTTAATGGAGCCAATCCCCAAAGCTCGGCTGGGTTGAATCTAATGCCGACTTGCTTCCTTGTAGCTGGCAGAAGATCTGGAGGATAACACTGATAGCCAAATGGATGCTTCATCTAGCCACACAGTGACCTCAGCCACAGACCTCCCTCCCGATGAATTGGTGCAAGGGCCTGCTGTGTCCTCCCCGGAGGGGGACCCCCTTCCCAGTGAAGATCTCCCCACCGACATGAGCAATTCCTCCTCTTCCACACAAGATGAAGGTCAGGCTAACCTCCATCCTGTCTGAATTTTTTCCGTAATTTCAGATCAGGAGATCTAATCCGACCATCTCTCATTCTCTGTTCTCCAGCTGAAGTGGAAGGCTTCTTCACAGACTTGCCAGGGCGGCTCCTGATCAACGCCGTGTATCACGTTGGCGCCGAGAGGCTGCAGCAAATGCTTTTCAGCGACTCCCAGTTCATACACAGCTTTTTGGACCAACGCAAGTTCACAGGTAAGGAGCGTGGAGAAACCGTTTCAAATCACATCCTCGGTGGACATTCGGGAGCAAAGTTCAGGGCAGAGTTGACATTGCAAAAAAGAAAGGAGACCGCTGTTTTCTGTCTATTTTAATGGATTAACTTAGACTTCCATAACCTGGTCTCCAGCTGATGTATCGAATAAGTATTTGGGAGGCTTTTGCATAAACAGCCCACTACAATCTTCCCTGATTGAGAGAGACACGACCTTCCTCCTTGCCAGCCTAATCCATAGTCTCTTGGAAAGAAAATCGAAAAGTCTTCACCTGAACGTTCCAAAGGTGCTTTATTTTGAAAGGCAACTGGACTTGGTTTGTTTTGCTTGAAGACATTTCGCTTCTCATCCAAGAAGCTTCTTCAGCTCTGAACTGAACTGAAGAAGCTTCTTGGATGAGAAGCGAAACATCTTCAAGAAAAACAAAAACAAAGAAAGTCCAGTGGCCTTTTGAAAAAGCACCTTTGGGATAACCGTGACCTGGATGGCTGAGAATCTTCACCTGAATGTCCGTGGAGGGAAATTGGTTTCAAAGAGGAAATAGTTCCGCTGCTGGAATTCTTTTATGTCCATCCAACTCAATCAGTCTTACAAAAGAGATCCTAGGATTGTGCTGGAAATGATTGTTTTCAGTTTTAAGCAGCTGTCAACCAATTTTGGAACTGCTCCTGGCGTGGCTGCTGCCTGTTGCTCCCACTTTTGGTAGGCCCCCAACTTGGGAGATATTGCCCATCCCAGATTTAAGTCAACTTTTAAAATGTCTGGATTCATATATCTATATCTATATCCATATCCTTATCCATCATATCTAACTTCTGTGAAGGCTACAGCAAGCGTGACTGATGATGTTATAATATTTCCAGGTGGAACATGGGCAAACATTTTGGTCCTTTTGACTATATTGGGTGGGTTAAGATGCAAACAGGGCAACCATTTTCCCTCAAAATCTTCCCTCACAGCAAGCCAAATCCCCAGGTCTAAATCCCCCCCCAATCCTAGAGGGCTACAACAACTGCAAAAGGGGTGCTGGGGGACCCCTCACAAGCCATAAATTGCCCACAGTTGAATTCATCTTTTCAGTCCTATGATCCCTTTCATTTTCAGTTCAAAGTTAATGGTTGTGAGAATGGATCGTAGTTCCCCAGCAGAGCAAAAGACCTCAGTTAAACTGGCCGTTTCCTGGGCATTTTATAACAGGTAGCAACCCTTTGAAACATTGAGTCCCGCCTGATTTTTATGTGCTTTTTTTTTTTGCTGGAAGCCATTTATACCAAAGCCTTGCAACCTTCAAAGATAACAGGTATCCATTAAATCCAAATCTGTGGCTGCTTTTATCATTTGCATAATCACATACATGATGTAAATTGTGTGGGTTGCAGTAAAACCTTGACTCAGTGAAAAGGCTGAGCGCCAAAGAATTGAGGCCTTTGAACTGTGGTGCTGGAGAAGACTCCTGCGAGTCCCTTGGACTGCAAGGCGATCAAACCGGTCAGTCCTAGAGGAGATCAACCCTGACTGCTCTTTAGAAGGCCAGATCCTGAAGCTAAAACTCAAATACTTTGGCCACCTAATGAGAAGGAAGGACTCACTGGAGAAGAGCCTAATGCTGGGAAAGGTTGAGGGCAAGAGAAGAAGGGGACGACAGAGAATGAGGTGGCTGGATGGAGTCACTGAAGCAGTAGGCGTGAGCTTAAATGGACTCCAGAAGATGGTAGAGGACAGGAAGGCCTGGAGGAACGTTGTCCATAGGGTCACGATGGGTCGGACACGACTTTGCAGCTAACAACAACAGAGTTTGAACAGAACGTGTTCACTGTATCCAGAGCTCCCTAAACGCGTGTTTTATCAACTAAGACTTTACCGTACCGTTTTTTAAAAAATATTATCCTGATAATCTTTCAATTGCCACTTGGTTTTCCTACCCTGACCTCAACTTTTCTTTCTTCCCTCTTCCTAGATGTTACACTGAGTTCATGGAGCGGAGACAGCAAGTGTCACCAAAGCCGCGTCATCACCTACACCATCCCCATCAGTAACCCTTTGGGCCCCAAGGCTGCACCGGTGGTAGAGTCCCAGGTATGGAGACCGGGTTCCTAAAAATACGAAGAGGGGCAGACAAAGCAAAGTCATGGTATTTTGATCCGCTGGCTGGCCCGGTAAAGATAAGTCCTTGACTTGCAACACATCATTTAGTGGCCGTTCAAAGTTACACCGGCAGTGGGAAAAGTGACTAATGACCCATTTTTCACACTTACCACTGTTGCAGATCCCCACGCTCAGGTGATTTGGATGCTTGACAGCTGACTCACATTTATGACGGTTGCAGTGTCCCGGGATCTTGTGGATCCCCTTTTGTGACCTTCTGACAAGCAAAGAAACCAGATTCACTTCACAACCGTATTACTTAACTTACCAGCTGTGGTGACTGCCTTAACAAGTGTGGCAGGAAAAGTCATAAAAGTGGGGCAAAATTCACTTAGCAGATGTTTCACTTAGCAACCGAAGTGTCGGGCTGAGTTGTGGCCATAGGTTGAGGATTACCCGTGCTAACTTTTAAGCCACTGATTCCTTGAGACTGTTATCTGAACAAACTGAGGGGCAGGGGGAAAGATAGCATTGACCAAGAATGGGTGTTAAAAACTGAATGTCTGCGCTTATCGTGCTTTTTTTCTCTTCACTTTTTGCCTGCTGGATGCCAGACTCTTTTCCGTGCCAGTTCCAAGAATGGAGGCTGTGTGGTGGACTCGGAAGTGGTCACTCAGGGCATCCCTTATCAGGATTACTTCTACACTGTGCATCGGTACTGCATCACCACCGTAGCCAAAAGCAAGGCCAGGCTCAGGTATTAATTCTTGGATTGCTCCCTTCTGGCATCCGTACAGTTGGCGAACAGGGTGTTAGGTTAGAGAAGTCTAAGACGTGGTGGAGATTCCTGGGGAAGAAACAGGGCAGAGGGAGGAGGTTGCCAGCAGCAGCCATAATAAGCTTCAAGTTCATCAAAATATTGACATGCGTCATGATGCTCTAGAGCAGGGGTCTTCAAACCTGGCCCTTTTATGACTTGTGGACTTCAACTCCCAGAATTCCTCAGCCAGCAACGTATACCAGGGGTCTTCAAACCTGGCCCTTTTATGACTTGTGGACTTCAACTCCCAGAATTCCTCAGCCAGCAACGTATACCAGGGGTCTTCAAACTTGGCCCTTTTATGACTTGTGGACTTCAACTCCCAGAGTTCCTTACCCAGCAACGTATACCAGGGGTCTTCAAACTTGGCCCTTTTATGACTTGTGGACTTCAACTCCCAGAATTCCTCAGCCAGCAACGTATACCAGGGGTCTTCAAACCTGGCCCTTTTATGACTTGTGGACTTCAACTCCCAGAATTCCTCAGCCAGGCTTGCAACTTAGATTTTGTATCATGATGACTGATACAAGCGAGCGAGTCGTGTCATTGCATCACTATATAAAATACGGCTTATGATTCATTCCTCTTTGTTAGGAGTCCATTCATTCTTTCTCCCGCTCAATGAATAAATCAGTCTATTAATCTGCACTGCTACCCATCTCCACAAATGACTCCTGGTTGCATTTTGGCTGCTTTTTTTTGTTTGTTTGTTTTGAATCTGATTAATATATCAAAACCATACCAGGCCAAGGAGGATATCAGCTTACAAATCCCTTTTCTCTGGATGCCTAGTTCACTTGCGCTAGAAGGGGAGCAAAACCATTAGAGGACCCTCTTGATGCCATGTAGTCTAAACTAAATCAGTAGCAGGACAATGCATCCATTAGACAAAGATGTACAAAAGTTCAAATTCTCTAAAACTCTTCCTTGGGTACAATGCTACATCAATCGATGCTGCATGAAAAGAAGGACTCGGGGTGACATGATAGCAGTGTTTCAATATCTCAGGGGCTGCCACAAAAAAGAAGGAGTCGAGCTATTCTCCAAAACACTTGAAGGCAGGACAAGAAGCAAAGGATGGAGACTCATCAAGGAGAGAAGCAACCTAGATCTAAGGAGAAACTTCCTGACAGGGAGAACAATTAGTGGAACAACTTGCCTCTGGAAGCTGTGAATGCTCCAACACTGGAAGTTATTAAGAAGAGTTTGGACAACCATTTATCTGAAATGGTATAAGCCAGACATGTCAAACACAAGGCCCGGGGGCCAGATCTGGCCCGCGAAGTGGTTTCATGCGGCCCGCAAAGCCATCCTGGAAACAGCGAGGGAACGGCCCCCACTGCCTTGGCCCTGGCCCAGAGACCCTCCTTCTGCCAGAGACCCTCAGATCTGTCCCACTCCTGCCCAGGCCCCCATAGGCACCCTTGATACGAATGATGTAGAGCTGGCCATGCCCACCCAGTAGGCCATACGCACTCTAGCCATGCCCACCCAGTAGGCCATGCCCACCCTGGCCATACCCACCCGGCCCCCTGAGGGCAACCGCAATGCTGATGCGGCCGTCAATGAAATTGAGTTTGACACCCCTGGTATAAAATTTCCTGCTTGAGCAGGGGCTTAGACTAGACTAGAAGACTTTCAAGGTCCCTTCCGTTATTCTCTTGTTCAATCAGAATGGGGAAGAAGCAAACCAAACCAAATTAAGCCAAGTTTGCAGCTCAAGAGTTCATATTGAGATAGAGACTGTAACCTAAATGCATGACTGTGGGCATCTTCGGGTCATTTTACATGCAGCATTCATCATGACTGATATCCCCGCCCTTCCTGGTTCTGAAAACAAAAAGTTTACTGAGCCTCTGATCTCCTTGGAGAACAACCTGATCTTGTAACTGCAGATGAAATGGGGAAAAAGATGAGACAGATATAGGAAAGATTGTATAACCCCAGAGTTCCTTTTCGTTGCAAGCCAAGTGAAGTATTCCGTTCTTTGCCAAAGGGGTTCCTTGCCAGGTTTCCCAGCATCCCGTGAGGGAAACAGAAAGGTTCTTTGGTTCATCTGTAACAGTTGTTCTCCATTACAGAGTCTCCTCTGAAATCCGGTATCGAAAGCAACCGTGGACCCTTGTGAAGACTTTCATTGAAAAAAATGCATGGAGCGGTGTGGAAGAATACTTCCAGCACTTGGGTAAGTGAATCAGGGAGACAAGCTATAGTGCAGAACCTGTCCTTTGGAACAATACAACACAGTTGGGTTGGGTACTCTTGTCTTCCCATTCATGAAGATAATGAATAGAATAGAATAGAATAGAATAGAATAGAATAGAATAGAATAGAATAGAATAGAATAGAATAGAATAGAATATGGAATGGAGTAGAGTAGAGTAGAATAGAATAGAATAGAATAGAATAGAATAGAATAGAATAGAATAGAATAGAATAGAATAGAATAGAATAGAATAGAATAGAATTTATTTATTTATTTTTTATTTTAATTCCATTTATATCCCGCCCTTCTCCGAAGACTCAGGGCGGCTTACAAGCTTAGCAGTAGCCTTCATTCTATGTCTATGCCTGCTTATTAGGGCTTTCATACACCCCCCAAGCGGCATTATTACAAAGTCAGCTTAATTGCCCCCAACAATCTGGGTCCTCATTTTACCTACCTCGGAAGGATGGAAGGCTGAGTCAACCTTGAGCCTGGTGGGATGCGAACCTGCACTAATTGCAGGCAGCTGGTGTTACTTAAGGAGGCATTAGCCCACTGCTCCACCAAGGCTCATAGAATAGAATAGAATAGAATAGAATAGAATAGAATAGAATAGAATAGAATAGAATAGAATAGAATAGAATAGAATAGAATAGAATAGAATAGAATAGAATAGAATAGAATAGAGCTGGAAGGGACCTTGGAGGTCTTCTAGTCTAGCCCCCTGCTCAAGCAGGAGGACCTATACCATCTCAGACAGGTGATTGTCCAGTCTCTTTTTAAAAACCTCCAGTGATGGAGTGCCCACGATTTCTGGGGGCAAGCTGTTCTACTGGTTGATTGTCCTCACTGTCAGGAAGTTTCTCCTTAATTCCAGCTTGCTTCTCTCCTTGATCAGCTTCCAACCATTGTTTCTCATCCTTCCCTCTGGTTCTTTGGTGAACAACCTGACTCCCTCTCCCTTGTGGCAGCCCCTCAGATACTGGAATGCTGCTATCATATCTCCCGTATTTCTTCTTTTCTTTAGACTGGCCAAACCCAAGTCCCACAGCCGTTCTTCGTATGGTTTAGACTCCAGGCCTTTGATCATCTTAGTTGCTCTTCTCTGAATTATTTTTTCCAGACTCTCAATGTCTTTTCTGTGATATGGTAACCAAAATTGGCTGCAGTATTCGAGGTGTGGTCTTACCAGGGCTTTATAAAGTGTTCATCAACTTCTCCCAGTAGAGGTTTTTAGAGAATAGGTAATTCTGAAGTTATCTGAGATATTCACCTATAGTCATATGCAGAATGAGACAAAAGTGTAGATGTTTTGGAGAGGCTCCTCTATCAGGATCATGATTTTAGGCATGAACTCAGCCCTCCAACATCTACACCTCTGTGGTCAAATGTTGTTTCAGAACTGGCACTGGTGCAAGCAGAGAAGGCTCTGCTAGAGGACAGCTGCCATGGCAAAGAACCCCGGGGTCTCTTGTCTGGATTGCGTCGCAGGAAACGGACCCTGAGCTGGAGAGCCCCCCATGTTGAAGCCCCAATGCCCACGCTACCCGATAGTGAAGGTTCATCGCGAACTGTTCGCCCTTCAGGTATGCCTCCTTGTTAAGAATGGTCTAATTCCTTTCCCTTCCGTGATATACAGGAAATCGGTAATCCTTTAGACCAGAGGTCCCCAACCTTTGGGGCACCGGGGACCGGTTCAGTGGAGAGAGGTTTTTCCATGGACCGGAGGGTGCGTGGTTTTGTGTGCTACCTGCATCCTGCAGTTGGGGCTTTGCTTGTTTGTGTGGACCAGTTGCTGGCATGCCGTGGCCCGGTACCGGTCCACGGATCAGGGGTTGGAGACCTCTGCTTTGGACATTACTGAACTACCCAAATCCTTCAGCATTAGGAATGAGACTAAATGAGGCTGCATGAAGTTGCAGTTCAATAATGTCTGGAGCACCTAAAGTTCCTTTCGTTTAAGTCCTTGACCTGTTGGTCTTCTGTTCTGTAGGCAGCCTGACCTCACGTCTTTCAGAACAACTGCTGGAGCCAGGACAGGGACAGACCGTCTCCACCGTGATCCTTGTCATCAGTCTGGTGTAAGGAAGCTGCTTTTGGGGGAGGTGGGGCTGCGTTTGGAGAGCATCTAGAGAACTTCCCCCAGTCTGATCCTCCAAAGTTCTCAATAGTGGTTGAACTGGTTGGGGAACTGAACTGCATATATTTGGGAAGCTGATCTAGATCAGGGCTTTTCAACCTTTTCACCCATTGTACCACTTGTAGGATATGGCAACATCTGAGTTCCACCAGTCACCTAGCAAGGTGTCAAAAACTTGATGACCCCCCCCCCCAAAAAAGGAAAAAAGTGATGAAGTACAGGTAGTCCTCGACTTACAACAGTTCGCTTAGTGACTATTCGAAATTACTATGGCACTGAAAAAAGTGCCCCCAAGCCACAGCCCAGCAAGACACCTGCCTGCCCGCCTGGCAGCGCTCTTCCTCCTGTCCGAGGTTTCCATTGTTGTGAGCATTTCTGTTGAGGATTGGCAGTGGGGGTGGGGGATGGGTGTTTGGTTTTTATTCCGCCCCCTCTGCTAGGTGCTTGCAGCAGGTTTTGGTCACTTCACATGACCCTGGGACACTGTGACCGTCATAAATAGGAATCAGTTGCCAAGCATCTGAATATAAATCACAAGACCCTGGAGATGCTGCAACATTCCAGCTGATCGGTGCTTCTTCTGGGCTCAGCAGAATCGCCAGGATCAGCGCCGAGCTGCAGCTGGAGCCTGGCGCTGATCCTGGTGCTTCCACTGAGCCCTGACAGCCCTGCAGCTCCAGCCGTCTCTCGCTCAGGCTTGTGCGGTGCTGCCACCAGTTCAGCTCATTCCCCTCCCCCACTACCACTTTTTTAGGATGGTCGCGTACCACCTGCCAGGTGCCAATGTACCACAGGTGGTACCCGTACCACTGGTTGAAAAGCCCTGATCTAGATCAACCTTTTCAGACCTGATGTTTCTGTAGAGGCAGACTGCCACTTTCAACTTGTCCAGCCAGCCCCATAGCAGAGCTGGCTCTGGAGAACAGTCCAACACATCTGGAGGCCCTTTCTCAGGGAAGGCTTTTCTAGAGTTCTGTATATGAGTTTTCCATTTGCAAACTTGTAAGTATAGACGCCAGAATCTGCACAAGGTCACAACTTACATAGGGTTACAGCTTACTGCATTTAAGGAAGAGTCCAGTCCACTGAAGCCAGGAACAGGGCTGGCTTTATCCTGGAACACCCTATGATGCCATCAGAATGGGGTTTTAGTGGAGCCTGGAATTCTGTTTAATGGATAGGGTGGCCTCAAAGACAGCAAGGCTGGCTGAACGTGAATAAAGTAACTTGCATGGCCATCAAAACAAGGCTCCCCTCTCTGCTCCCCAAACTGAAATGACCTTGTTGCCGCACTGCTAGGTGGGTTGTAGCAAAAGGGGGAGAAAAGATCAAGCCCCAGAGCTGTCAAGGCGGGTTGGAAAGCCTCCGGTGCTTTGGCTTTCATATATGCTTACCTTAGTCACTAACACAGAACAAAATTATGCTGGCTTGTGCTTAAAGTGTACCACTAGCTTCCTAAGATTCCTCACCCCGCTTCTTTTCTCTAGGTGGGTTGGTTTATTGATTATTTCAATTTATCTGCCTGTCCCACCCCCCCCCCCAAAAAAAAATCAAATTCATGACTTAGGACAGTTCCCAACAGTTAACATGCCATAAAACATAATTGAATAAAAAAGGTTTCTAGTTTAATTAGCTTAATTTCCGGCTAAATTAGCAACCTTATTTGTCTGAAAAGTGCAATAGAGTTTGGGAAGGTCTGGTGTGGCAGCATCTATGCTGGATATTTTTTTTCCTTTTTTTATTGATGAGACAATGCAGGAACAAAGCTTCATCTGTTCTTTCTTTCTTTCTTTCTTTCTTTCTTTCTTTCTTTCTTTCTTTCTTTCTTTCTTTCTTTCTCTTTCCTTCCTTCCTTCCTGCCTTCCTTCTCTTCTCTTCTCTTCTCTTCTCTTCTCTTCTCTTCTCTTCTCTTCTCTTCTCTTCTCTTCTCTTCTCTTCTCTTTTCTTCTTTCTCGCCTCCGCACAGGATCTGTGTGAGGTATTGTATGTCAACAGCCCTCCAGCTCTAGCCATGTTGCTACTGCCTTGAACATCCCTGTGCCCCTTACCTGACCCCATCCTGCCATGCCTTCCTGCTTTGAAACCTCCAGCTTCCACCCTACCTGCCTGCCTGCCTTCTTTCTTTCTTTCGTTCCCAGTCCCAAGTGGCTTCTTCATCCTGGCTTGGTTCTGGTTTCTTGATTGGCCTTCATGATTCCTGCTGTTTCAATCCTCTCCTAGCCTCTGCTTGAGCTACCTGGCAGGCACTTCCATGATGTCTTCTACTGTTATCCCACCCCCCGACTGCACTCTCCTGACCGTGTCTCTTCTCCCTCTCCCCAGTTCTAAACTGTGATCCCCACCAGATTAAACAGGAAACGGTGTGTGTGTGTAAACAGTGGCCCGAACCCTTAGCCAGAATCTGTCTTACATGATTCCACCTACACTTTCCTTCTTGTTCACCTCATTAAACTTATCAGTTGTTCTTACATCCCTGTTCTGTCCTGCAAATGGTGGGGGGGGGGCTAACTTTCTCCCTATCCATCTTCATTCCTAGGGCTTCTTATATTTCAGCCTATACATTTTTAAAGCTTAGAGGGCCAGCCACTGAAAGGAAGATGGATTTTTGTCTCCCAAGGTTAATGTGATTGCCTATGCAAAAATAGTAAGACTATCTCTGGGAGTTAGTCTGCCTGCCACAGACCCCCTCATTAGCTCAGGCTGAGATCATCTTTTCCACTGGCAGCACTATCAGTGCATGGATGCCTGATATAAGCCCCAGTGATGTTGTGCAAATTATGAAATTCATATCTGCTGCACAATGACAGCATGGCGTGCATGATGTTGCTTCTCTCCCTCCTCTGTTGATCCAGATGCATTGATGTGTTTCCTCTATGACCATTGCGGTCACTAGCTATGTGATTTAAAGGCCCAGTTCACACACAATGCATTAAGCCGGGGGCTTATTTCAGTTATAAAGGCTGGCTTAATCACATTCGAAGCCAAACCAAAATAGATCCCTGCGGGATTAAGGCAAACTTTGAAGGCTGTCTTTAGGGATGCTATTTGACTATATTGTTACTCTTGGGAAATTATAAAAAAAAAGATTATCGGGACATTTTAATCCCATGTTAACGATTATCATGCATTATTTTAATCATGCTCTTGAAGGGGTCGTTCCCACTGAGTATCCATTCTGATTCTGACTCTTTACAGAATCCCCCAAAGTTCTTGTGAATTCTGGAGGAAATTTTGGTCATTTAAATCCCACCACATTCTAGCTAGAATTGAGTGCCTTCTTAGTCTGAACGGGTCTTTTATGTTACCAACGTGTTTGTGTTTCTCTGTAGTCTCTTAGTTCTGGTCATCCTCAACATGATGCTGTTCTACCGGCTGTGGTCTCTGGAGCACACAGCCCGAACTGTGGAGTCATGGCAGACGTATGCACTCTCCAATGGGTGAGAAAGACTCTCCGGGAAAGAGAAAATGGGAGACTGACTTTCTTTTACTCTTAGGAGATGTTGAGAATTTAATGCCAAGCTAATATAGCAATAGCACATAGACTTATATGCCACTTCATAGTGCTTTACAGCACTAAGTGATTTACAGAGTCAGCATGTTGTCCCCAACAATCTGAGTCCTCATTTTATTGACCTCAAGAGGACAGAAGGCTGAGTCAACCTTGAGCCGGTCAGGATCGAACTCCTGGCGGTGGAGTGCAGGAGTCAGCCTGCAATACTGCATTCTAACCACTGCACCACCACAGCTCATGGATTTGGGGGTCCTGAATTCTCTCAGAAATGTTGGCAAAATGGAGTTTGCATTGAAGGAAAGAGAGAACAATCTTCTCAAGGTAGCTTGCTGCTGGTTTAATATAATTTAGTATTTGTGTCAAGAAATAATATGCTGCAAATTAGCAGCTGGAATGGTAGCAATGAAGACCTTGAAAAAGATGCACTAATGTCTTAATGAGCCAATATTTACAGACATCAGGCTATGCAAGCAGTGGGCTTCCTTGTGACACCTTATAGTAGTGAAAGTTGGACTTTGACGAAGCAGCTTTGGATCTTTGGATAACACTCCTTGAGAGAGCCAAGGAAATAAGCGATAGATAGATCAGAGAACAAATCTGTTCAAGACTTCTCACTCAAAATACAAATAACCAGATTCAAATTTTCATATTTTGGACGCATTATGTAAACCTCTAACTCCCTTAAGAAGTTTATAATGCTGGGAAAGGTAGAAAGAGAGAGAAGAGGATATTCATCAGTAAGGTAGATGGACTCAATTACAGTGGCAATGGCTACACTTCTGGATGAACTGAAGGACCAGATTGGGACAGACCATCTGAAAGAACATCTATCTATGTGATTGCTTAGAGTAGATGCTGATTTGATGGTATATAATCCACCAGTCCAACAATAGCATTTATGTCTGGGGATTTCCAAGAGTTGAAGTCTTCTGATATGAAAATATTTTTAAATTAGCCAGAATTAAATTAAGTATGTTTATACATGTGATGCTAGGTATATACATATACATATACATACATATACATATACATATACATACATACATACATACATATATTCGTAGATTTTCACGGGTACAGGTATGTAGGTCTTGGCGTATTCGGGTCTTTTTCTGTGTAAGATTGAGAGTGTCTTGGCGACGTTTCGACGAGGTCCCACTCGTCGAAACGTCGCCAAGACACTCTCAATCTTACACGAGAAAAGACCTGAATACGCCAAGACCTACATATATATGTAGTCATAACAATATTGTATCTTATTGTTGAAAGGCTGGGTATAAATCAATAAAGAGACAGCAGAAACCCAAATAGATACAAGTGGAATAATAAACATATTTATTAACAAAATATTTTAAAGCATATCATGACCCCTCAAAAGGAAGCCAAAATTATTTACATTCCTTGCTGAGTTAGATCTTTAGTGGTAAACCAAGATTTGACTCTATGCGAAACAAAGTTGATGAATTGTCCAGCGTATTTTAAAAGAATTATCTTTATTGTATCTGTAAAGTTTTTCAAGTGCTTTTAAACAGCGATTAACCTAAGACTTACAATTTGTTTTGAGCACAACTTTGGTAAACATACTGTCTAACATTGAAATGTTCTGGGTTATTGCCTGGAAAAGCATATCGTAATTCAAATAAACATGTCAGGCTTTTAGTCTATCCCTAAGGAGGACAGAGAATCAATTCTTTTAAGTGAATTTATCCTATAGAGAAGTTAGGATAAAACAAAGAAAGAGTACCACTTTTTGGAGGAAAAATGAGATATAAATGTATATTAAACAGGTGAATGAGGATACAGAGGATCAGTAAATTATTTGAAATATTGCTTGACAGGATTTAGGAAGCTGATGC
The DNA here is from genome assembly GCF_947247035.1 of Vipera ursinii. Classification (NCBI taxonomy): domain Eukaryota; kingdom Metazoa; phylum Chordata; class Lepidosauria; order Squamata; family Viperidae; genus Vipera; species Vipera ursinii. Next base: position 18,173,269 of record NC_139523.1, on the reverse strand, counting down.
CCTTTACCTCTGTACAGCCAATAGAATTAATTAACTGCTCTTTAATAAATGCAGTCCGCTGACTGGAATAAACAATAAAACAATATAAAACCCAATTAAAAAACCCCACCATACAGTAACCAAGAGAAAATCATTGGCAATAAAATGCTGTGAACTTCTAACAGTTTTTAAAATGCTTGAGCAAATGAAAGGTTTTTTGTTTGACATAGTGAAGCTGTAAGAGAGGTACCAGAGTCTTCTGAGGAAGGATTCGAAAAACTTGATTCGTGCCTTTTTTAGAAGGATGCTTGGAAAACGTTTTCAGATGAAGACCATCCATCAAGGTTGACCAACCAAGAGTTGGATGTGTCTTGCAAATTCCAGAAAGCTGATTTTCTGATAGGCCTAACCTGCTTCTAAAATAGAATTATAACTTTCCTTCCATACCTCTAAAGCCCAAATGGCCATAATATCTCACCCTTTCCAGTATGTTTTTGATATTGCCCTAAATTGCTATAAAAAGTTTATAGAGAATATAGCTTCTCCCCCAGCCTTAGAATCAGGGCAGTTAGGTTCTGGAAGGCCAAATGACTTCTGCATTAAACACTAGTTTAATGGTTACCAGTTGTCTTCCGGGCGAGATTTAAGGTGCTGGTACTTACCTTTAAAGCCCTACATTGCTTAGGCCCGGGATACTTGCAGGACCGTCTGCTACCGGGGACGACTTCCCATCGCCCAGTGCGCTCACACAGAGAGGGCCTCCTCAGGGTACCGTCGGCCAGACAATGTCGGCAGGCGACCCCCAGGGGGAGGGCCTTCTCTGTGGGAGCACCAGCCCTTTGGAACCAACTTCCCCTTGAGCTTCGGATGGCCCCGGACCTCCGGTCCTTTCGCCGCGACCTCAAAACTTTTCTCTTCCATCAAGCTGACCTGAATTGATGATGGGTTTTTAAATATGTTTTAATTTTTAACTGTAGTTAATTTATTTTGGGGCTGTTATTTAATTCTTTTTTAATTTTTGTATTGTTGTTTTTATTGTTGTAAGCCGCCCTGAGTCCTTCGGGAGATAGGGCGGCATATAAGTCCCATAAATAAATAAATAAATAAATAAATAAATAAATAAATAAATAAATAAATAAATAAATAAATAAATAAATAAATAAATAAATAGTGAGGGGTGTGGTAATTCACAGAAAGTGAACTCAAGAAGTGGACACACTGCTGATCCATCACAGTAATTGTGTCTCCTTTTCTGGCAGGAAACTTCCACAGACAGCCTCGGAATGGGCAGAGATTCTGGAGTTGCAAAAACAGTTCCATAGTGTGGAGGTGCAAAAGTGGAAACAGATCCTGAAGGCATCCGTGGAACTTCTGGATGAGGTGAGCTCTCCAGTTTGAATGTTCCTCCAGCCCTGCTAGTTCCTTGAAAATGTGAGAAACGATGCTCCAACTCTTGGTTTCCAGAAGCCCTTTTTAGCGTCAAGAGATTTCCATCAGATGTTGACCATACAGTGGAGATTAAGAGATATTGGACTTCATTCCTACAGTCCCTTATCATTGTCAGGCAGGTTGGTCCTGATGGAAGTTGAAGTTCAAAGGGACAGGAAGGCACCAGATTGTCTACCTCTACACCAAAGGTTTTGAAACCAGTTTTTGTAACTTCAAGGCAAGGATGGGGAACCGGTGGCTCTCCTTATCTTTTTGAGGGATCTTTGGAGTTGCCAGATCCAGTGATGGGAGAAGCACAGATTCTCCATCCTTATTTCTTTAACAAAAAGCAGGAAATCCAAAATCTTAGGCTATGGAATTGGGTACCCAAAACTCATATTTGACTATGAATTGCTACGGTGACCCTTTAAGCAAGCCTTTAGTATTCCAATTCCTTCAAGATGTGTTGAAACAATTGTATGGAAGTCACAAGGTTACAGAAGGCTGGCTTAAGGCTCGTCTACAAGTGGAGCACAAATATGCGGTGAAATACTGACTGGATCTTTGCCTATAGGTTGGGTTCAACCAGTATCTTGATATCTTTGGCCGATAGTTTGCGGTGTTTTGTGAAAGCAACCAGTTCTGCCTTGTCCAGTAAAACACAGAGCTTAATATGTTTATGTGAACTCAAGCAGAGCTTCCTTCTTCTTGGTTGGGGCAATGCTTTCCTCTTTGGGGAATAACTTATTCTTCACTTTCCACCAGATGAAACTCTCCTTGGAGAAGTTGCAGCAAGGCATTATGGTGGCAGAGCCGCCGCCGTTGGAACCGGAGTGAAGCTACAGTATCTCCCTCTCTCTCTTTTGAGGAAGTTGCTGAGTTACCAGAAAGAAGATTCCTGAGATCCATCTCGGAAACTGTTGAACTGGTGGTGTGGGCATCCTATGAGAGGAGACCGCACTGTGCTTCTCATCAGATCCATCACCTGGACATTATCCTCAAGAGTGCCATGGTAGCGATGGATCTCTTGGTGGAACCCATTTTGCCGGGGACATCTCTCTTGGATCATTCTTCCTGGGATTGTTCCCGTAGGGACTTCTCGTCATCCCTTTCCCACTTCACTGCTATTTATATTGCATCCAGGACCCCCAAGAATCCTTGGTTTTCCTGTATCCTGGCACCGGTTCTTTTTTCCAGCTATTGTTTGGGGAGGAACGAGGGTGGGATCAGTTTTGGGCGGGGGATGGCTTCTGGAGCGGGGATCTATCTTTTGCACTGAAACTTCACTCAATAGCTAAGATAGCCTAATGGAGGACAGCAAAGAACCAAGTTCTGCCATTCCCTCCGTCCCTCCCCCCCTCTCTCTCTCCCTCTCTCTCTCTCTTTCTCTCTCACACACACACACATGATCATGAACAGAGCTGTGGTGGCGCAGTGGTTAGACTGCAGTATTGCAGCTAATTCTCCTAACTGCCTACTGCCAGCAGTTCGGCAGTTTGATCCTGACCAGCTCAAGGTTGACTCAGCCTTCCATCCTTCCGAGGTCGGTAAAATGAGGACCCAGATTGTTGGGGGCAGTAGGCTGAGACTGTAAACCGCTTAGAGAGGGCCGTAAAGCACTGTGAAATGGTATATAAGTCTAAGTGCTATTGCTGTTGTTCTTGATGGTGGGGTGAAAGCAATTCAGAGGCACCAGTGGGGTTCATTCCTTCTTCAGCAATCTTCCCTGCTGCTCCCCTGCTCTGTCTTTCCTACCATTGGTGGGTAGATTGTCAACGTTCTTCAAAGGGATCTTCCCAGCCCATTACCTCCGATAGGGTAAAGCATCTTCAGCCCCGCATTTTCACATACAGAAAAGCAGGGGGGCTGGACTACAGCATCTTCTTGTTGATGGCATCTGTTATCACAGAAAACTTTCTGAACAACGGGTCACCCTTGAAGTGTCCCTGGAACTTTGAAAGATACATACACCAGCACTTCTGTATACACACATATAGATGCTGGAATCCGGTCCAGTCCTTTTCTGAGTAGTATCTGACTTCTGAAAGTATCATCTGATCTCTGCTGACCTCGGACTGTATTTACGCAACACTAAATCCAAATGTCTGATGAAAAAGCACACCTGTCTTCCCACTGTGCATAGTCAGTCATCAGCTTAATGCAGGGTATCTAACCTTGACCATTTTTAGATCTCCGGACTTGCAACTCCCACAATTCCCCAACCAGCATGGGGAATTCTGGGAGCTGAAGTCCAGACATCTTACCATTGCTAAGACTGAAAAACGACAACTTACTCTGTGTAATCTGGACCAGAAATTGTCACCACTTGAGGTTTATTGAAAATGGACTTTGTAGCCAAGGCAGGTTACAGGTTGAAGTATTCCGTGACCTCCAATGGCGCAGCTTTTTTTTGAATTTGGAAAACACTTAAAAAAAAACCTCTGTTAACAAATGGTATATAGCTATTGAGAGGATGGGTAAAGTGCTAACGTTTGTTCTCATTCAGCAGGCATTTGGTTTGGTGCGCCAGGCAAACCGAGATAAATTTAGTACATAATGCTCCAAATGGTGCTTTTTGGGGAATGTTGTATCTGGGTGCAATCAAGAAGGGTGGTTCCATTTGGGTTTTATTTTTTTAAACCCTGTGCAGCATGCCACGTGTGCCACATGGGAGACTCTCACATCAGCCTCGTGGATCGCAGCAGCTGGGCCTCGCCTTCCCACAAAGAAGCTGTCTTGTCCACTATAAAGTGAAGTTTCACTGCCAATCTTGGCCTCTAAGCCCTTCAAGTATACTGCCAGGGGCAGGGAGGGGGCATTAAATCTGCCCCCTCCTGGAGAGGGGGTTATGTGTCTGTCAACTCTGTGTTCCCTTTCCCTCCAAGACCTGGGAGACCCAGGTTTCAGACCCTCTCCCTTTTTTACCCTTCTCCATTAAAATTGGGGTTGGGGGAGGGAGGGGTGGTCTCTTTCCTTCAGTTTTTGTAGACCTGTTCAGTATTAATAATCCAGTGTGTTTGCAGTTCCAGAAAAAAAAATGCCAGGGCTTATTTATTAGGGAGTGAAATAAAGACCGTGGATCGGAGTTTGCAGTGCCTTCGTGTGCGTTTTTTTGGGGAGGGATCAATTTTTTTTAAAAAAATTTTTTTTGTCTAAATATGTTTGCCTTGCTTTTTTCCATTGTGCCTGCATTTCTGTCTTGTCTGGCTTGCAAGATGGATGTCAGCCTTTCGAAGTAGGCCATTTTGGGGACCAGATACCACAAGAATTACTGGAATTTCACTTTATTGTTGCAGTGGGGTAAGAACAGAACCTTGAAAAGCCTTCTACCTTCTTATACCAAAGAAAGTCAAACTGGGGTTATCTTGAGTTCCTTTCTCATCCCCTCTTCTTTTCCAAAACTTAGCTGACTTTTGTTTTAACTGTTTCTGCATTCCGTGTCCCGGAGACGGACAAAAGCAAGATTGAAATGCATGCCCCACCCCTTTTGCACATGTGCCGTGATGTCACAAGGGTAGACAAAAGGGGTGCAGCTCACAAGGGGTTGCAAGAATGGTCTTGGAAGGCAGGAGGAAGACAGGCAAGACACTAATTAGACAAGGGATGTCTCAGCTCACAGAAGGAATGGGAGTGTAGGGACTGTCCCTAATTCTCTGGAAAGTAAAAATAAGAGAGGGGAGAAGTGCTTTCAGACTTGCAAGATTTTGTTATTATAAACTTACAATAAAGGTAGTGTTAGTTGCAGGATCCAATTAGATCCAGGATCTATTGGACAGAAGTTCCCTGAGGATGGGACTCCAGCACAAGTCTGAAAGCTTGGCAGATGAAACCTCTGGTCCTGGTGACCAACCCAGATTGGAAAACGTTATCTTGGGACGTGTAAATTTGCCTTCATTCATAGTGTCAGTACTTATAGTTTTGGTTCTCTGTCTGGACTTACTTGAAAGGCTGGTTACTTGATGACTGGGCCCTGCTTTTATCTTGACGAAGGCAGCAAGGAAATCAAACGCATTTATGTGTATCTGTCACGGTTCTGACTACTGAAACACTTCAAAGAACCTTCAGGCATTGTTTATTCTAAAATGTTTGTTCTAAAAAATACTACTGGTCCTATAGGGGAGCTGATGGGAGCATGTAGTATTTCTGACCCTCCAATTTTCCTACAATTAGATCAAGGTGAAAGACAACTGCCCACGTTCTTCCTTTTTTTTTCTTTTCTTTTTTTTTTTGAGCTCTGCCCTTGTGTTTTAGTGAAAGAAATGTATATATTTTTCAGGGTATCCTATGCAAGGCCAAAATAGCTCCTTTGGTTTATTGTCAAACTACAACATTGAATTACTTCTCTAAAGCCAGAACTGCATAAAAAAAATAAACATTGACTCATTAGATTCTAAGTTAATGTCAAAAGGCTTCTTAAGAGAGCAGTTTGATGTATTAGAATGGTTAAGGGATTAGGCTAGAAACCAGGAGATTTGTGAGTTCTAATCCCACCTTAAACCTGAAAGGTGGATGGTGACTTTTTAGGCCAATCACCAGGAGATGGTGAGTTCTAGTCCTACCATAAATCTAGTCCTAAATCTGGCTGGGTGACCTTGGACGAGTCACTGTCTCCCAGCCCTAGGAAGAAGGCAAAGTCACTTTTGAAAGATATTGCCAAGGAAACTGCAAGAATTAGTCTAGGCCAGGGGTAGGCAACCTTGGCTCTTTTATGACTTGTGGACTTCAACTCCCAGAATTCCTGAGCAAGCATGGCTCAGCATGGAAACCTCTCCCTTTCCCCTCAGCATGGCTGGCTCAGGAATTCTGGGAGTTGAAGTCCACGAGTCATAAAAGAGCCAAGGTTGCCTATCCCTGGTCTAGGCAATCACTAGGAATCAACAATACCACTTGGACACACACACACAAACATACACCCAAACTTCTCAAAGTTTTCAGGATTGCCATCACTCATGGGACTTGTGCAGGCAAAGACAAGACACAAAGCCTTTTAGACTGACCTCCCCCCCCCCCCGCTTGGAGCTAATTCTAAACACGCTGCAATCCCCTTCTAAGTTACTTCTAAGTTACTATGACTCTCCAGGGGTTCCTAACCAACAGGCTGAAAAGCTCTTTTGACATTTAGGGTTTTTTTTTTTTAAAAAAAGCACGGTTGGTAGAATTTGTGCCATTTACGCACATAATCCCCACAATGGTACTTGATGCTACTTGCACATTTTTGTCCAGCAGATGTGATCAAGTCAAGCCTTTATGGTCAAAGCCCAAGACCAGCATTCATGCAAAACTAAGACTAAACTAAAACTGCAATGGGGTAAACAGCAGTAGTAGCTTTGCTACTACTGAATGCCATTGCAACAAATAGCTGACTGACCTTGGTTGATGGTGAGAAAAACCTGCTCCTGCTTTACGGCCAATTACCAGGGTTCCTGGGTAGGCAAAAGACGCAGAAAACATTTCCCAATGCTAATCTAGATTCTTGTCTTGGTCCCGCTACGGGTAGTCCTCGATTTACTATCATTCATTTACTGACCATTCAAAGTTCCAAGATTACTTACTCCAGAACCTTTGAGCTGGCCATTCAAAGTATTTCCCCTAATACATTTGGAAAGTGGAATGTCATCCAGAGTTGGTCACCACATTACAGAAAAGATGCCGAGACTTTGGAAAAAGTGCAGAGAAGAGCGACTAGGGTGATTAAAGGCCTGGAAATTAAAACATATGTAGAACGATTGTAGGATTTGGGTTTGGAAAAAAGGACTAGGGGTGACATGACAGCAGTATTCCAGTATTTGAGGGGCTGCCACAAAGAAGAAGGGGTCAATTTACTCTCCAAACCATCAGAAGACAAGATAAGAAACAATGGATGTAAACTAATCAAGGAGAGACGCAACCTGGAATTAAGGAGAAATTTCCTAACAGTGAGAACAATTAACCAGTGGAACAGCTTGCCTTCAGAAGTCGTGGGCGCTCCATCACTGGACGTTTTTAAGAAGAAAGAGACTGGAAACCATTTGTCTGAAATGGCATAGGGTCTCCTGCTTGAGCAGCGGGTTGGACTAGAAGACCCTCAATGTCCTTTCCGGCTCTATTCTGATCAATATTGATTGATTGATTGACTGAATTAATCTACAGTCAGGAGCTTACCTTTGCCCATGTGCAGAGTGTCATTCTCTCCAACTAGGCTAGGACTAAGACTTTTGTCAACTTTGCAATTCAACAAAGAAAAAGTAGTAAAACCAAAAGGGCAATATATTTATTTTATTTTATTTATTTTAATTCCATTTATATCCCGCCCTTCTCCGAAGACTCAGGGCGGCTTACAAGCTTAGCAGTAGCCTTCATTCGATGTATATGCCTGCTTATTAGGGCTTTCATACACCCCCCAAGCGGCATTATTACAAAGTCAGCTTAATTGCCCCCAAAAATCTGGCTCCTCATTTTACCTACCTCGGAAGGATGGAAGGCTGAGTCAACCTTGAGCCTGGTGGGCTGGAGTAATCTCCCCTGCAACTTAAGCTACCCGAATTCCTTCTGGACCCCCCGCAATAACCCGGAGGCTCTCTGGGGACGCGCAGAGCGTTTTTTCATACTCCTCACCCAGTCCTCAACAACTAGCAGTTTGGAAAACTTTCCTTCTGGTCAACTGGACCTCCAACTCTGGTTATTTTACCAGAAAAAACCCTCTCTAGGCCGATCGGCGGTTCCGGCCAACCGAGGATTAGAAGCAGGGACTCAAGGCTGGGGGTGGGGGGAGGATGGGGGGGGTGCCTCGGGACGGGCTCCGCAGCCACTGCGGAGAGTGACGCATCCCTCCTCCGCCTATGGTCGTGTTTCCACCCCCCTCCTCCCCCACCCCCACCCCCGCTGACTCTTCCTCGCTCACGTTCCGCCGATCGCCCGATTTCGGAGGCGGGCGGGGGGGGGAAGCCACTGCGGGCTCAGCCCGGCTCGTCCGGTAGGCTTCCTACCTTTACGCCCCTTCCACCCCCTCGAGCTTTAGGCCCGCGTGGCTTTCCCTCCCGGTTGCGCCGCCGCCGCCGCCGCTGCTGCAATGCATCAAGTTTGGCGGCGCCCGCCTCCTCCGCCTGGCGCACGCTTTGATTCATCCCTCCTCGCCCTGTCCAGCAGCGAGCCAGAGCAGTTGCCGGGCGGATCAGCCTCTGCCGCAGCGGTGCGCGCCGCCGGAGAAGGTTAAGGAAAGGGGGAGAGGGGTAGGGGGGCCGCGGGGGCGAAGGAAAGAGGAGAAGGGGTGTGTGTGTGTGTGTGTGTGAAGGGGGGGGAAGGAGGAGGAAGCGAGGAGGAAGCGAGGAGTCGTCCAGCCAGCCAGCCGCTCGCTCCCGGGCGGGCCCGATCCCTCCCTTCCCTTCCCTTCCCTTCCGCATCGAAGCGCAGGAGCTCCAATCCATCCTTCCTTCCTTTTAGCCAAGCCAGGCTTAGCGAGATCGGGGAAGGCGGGGACCGCAGCGGCTCCGACCCCGCCGTTGCAGCGCGCCAAGGTTTCAGACAGTCGGCCGGCCGAGAAGCGATGGAGCCCTCCCTCTCCAGTGCCGCGGAGGCACCTGTCCGAGGAGGCGGCTGATCTCGGGCTCCTCCTGGGCGCCGGCGGAGAGCTTGCCCCCCCCCTTTTTTTTTTTTTTTTGCAAAGGGCTTGCTTGGAAAAGTGGTCTTTTTTTGGTGTGTGTTTTTTGTTAAGAGGAGGCGTCTCATTTGGAGAGAAGCGACACCCCCCTCCCCATACACACACACACGCCCCAATTGAGAAAAGGCTTCGGGAAAGACCGCGCGGGGTGGGGTGGGGGGCTTCCTGGCGGGCCGGGGGAGCCGCGACCTTTCAGCCGAGCAGGGCCGCAAGCCTCCAGACCTTGTCGGCCCGGGCGCCCCTTGAAGCCGAAAGGACGCGGGAGCGCGGGGGGCCGAGCTTTTGGGCGGCGCGACCGGGAGGAGCCGCCGCTTTGCCCGCGGCTGGCTCTGAAGAAGGGGAGCCGCTTCCCGCCGCGCCGCCTGCTCGCCTTTCCTCGGGCCCGTCCCAACTTTTATGGCTCCCCCAGCAGCCGGCCGCCGCCTCCTCTGCTTCTTCGTGCCATCTTGCTCCCCGGCTTGGCTCTCTCGCAGACCCGGGCCGACGGGGGCAGCAGCCGCAGCAGCCGCAGCCGCAGTCGTCGGGGCCAAGAGCGGCGGGGCGCCTGGCGCGGCCGACGTCCGTGCAGATCCCGGAGAGGAGGAGGAGGAGGATCGGGTGTCCCGAGGCGAGGGCAGGTGGATCCGGCTGGGACATTCCGAGCCGCGGCTGGGTTTCCTTCGGGGCGGCCGCTGAGCAAGCTATAAATAAACCCTCCCGGGAAGATTCTTGCCCAGGATCGTCTTGACTGTTGACCTCAAGAGGGGGCTTGGAAAGGGCCGGACGAGCCCACCGGAGCGGCCCACCTCCCGCTCGAGAAGGGAGCGAGCGCACCCTGGATCCGATTCCCCCAGCATGGCCGCCCCGCCACCCGTCTCGCTGCTGCTCTGCCTGGCCCTGGGTGAGTTGGACGAACGGGGCGAGCGGAGGGTGGGTGGGGGACGGGCGGTTGGAGAAGGTCCGAGCAGACGGCGGTGGGAGCCCGGAGGGTTCGCGGGGAGCCCGGCGTAAGGACCGGTCTTCTTTCCCCATTCAAGTCTCGCCCCTCGGGCTGCGTGCGGACGCCGGCCGGCGCAGGCCTCGCCGGGATAGGAGGAAGCCCACCCTGCCAGCCCCGACACCAGCCCGTCTTTACCCCTCCCAAAGGCCTCTCGGCACGTGATTTGGAGGTTTTCTGAACGCGGTAAGGAGATAAACGTGTCCGGGAAGGCCTCTTGCCGCTTTGCCTTTATTTCGTGCCAAGAGTTTCAGTCCCGGATGCGGTCAGTTTTCTTGCTGGTTTTCACTACCGCAGGTTAGGCCTGGACTTCTAGGTCTGTGAGGTGTCGGCTTGGGATGGAGCTAATGCAATTGCTTCACACACACACACACACCACACACACACACACGCCCCCCCCAAAAAAAACTTTTGCATCTTTTTTTTTCCTTTTTCTTTTGGTGGGGAAGGCTGTCCCCTAAAACTCCTGATGCCTTAATCTGATGCCTCTCCTCTTCGCTGGAGCCAACCTGGAATTTCTTGCAAATGAGTGAAATGAAATCACAGTGGGTGGGTGGAGGAAGAAAACAGAAAACTTAAAAAAAAAGATGCCTGGAGGTTTGAAGGGGGCTTCAAGGACGGAGCTCTACTGGAGACAGGGACCTCCAAACACAGATTTCTTTCTGACTCAACAGAGGGAAATGTGCTTTGTGACCTTGGATTTCCAGAGATGGTGGATGGCATCTCTCCTAGCTGTGCAGGGACAGAGATAATCCAGGGATGGCAACCATGCTTGGGTCAGATTGCCAAGGCGATTGAAGAAATAGAAGTTTCCAGTGAAGGAGAATATTTGTAGCTCAGGGTTGAAATGAGGGATCCTGGGTTGCTCTCTTGAGCCTGCTTGTTTTCCTGCAGTTGCTTCATTACTAGGTGACACCATCAGTACTTAAGGAAACATAAGTTTTCTTAATTCTGGAGGCAACCTATAATTGGAACATATAATTCGGGAATAGGGCGGTATAGAAATTTAATTAAATAAATAAATAATCGGAAAATACAATTTTCACTAACTCTCATCTAAGGTTTTTTTAAAAACTGTTTAAAAGAAAATGATAAATAATCTGCATCCTTCCTGTTGCCTTGGCCTTGCAATGTCAGGTCTTAACACTCCCCCCCTCAAATAATGTACACTGAGGGCCACCTCTTGCATCAGTTGAAGCTGTTTTGCTAGCAAACTCTTAATGCATTTAAAGGTAGCCTTCATTTTCTTGCTTTTTCATGGAGCATGTATGGTGACAGGAGGCCATGCTTCCAATTTCTTTCCTCATTTTCTGCAGCTTCCAATCTCAGTTATCCTTGCCGATTTCAAAGGCTGCTTGGAACCTTTGCCTCATCAGCCCCCTGGAGAGATAAGAGTTTTTTTCTGGTCCTGAGAAACATACTTTTCATTCAATGTCCTACAATGAAATTCGGCCTTCAGATGCCCAAGCCCTGCAACACACAATCACAGGACCTTTGAGGCATTCTATAAAATGGTGTGAAACTTTCTTTCATCTGGAGGGGGGGGAGAGTCTGGTTTTCCAACTAACAATTTTTATTAAAAGGCATATATTCCATGACCTAAAACTCCTTGCGTCAGATGCATCTGATGCTACCATATCTGATCAGATGCTACTAGACTCTTGATTTTTTTTGTCACCGTAGATAAACACAGCTGTCCTCTTACAATGTCATCATCCTGCAAGAGTTGAAAAATAATTAACAACTTGATCAACATAACCTCCTCTTTCTCTCATCCAGGAATAGAATGGAAAATATGTATAGTACCGTCAATTCCCAACCTGCTGGGCAAAAACAATTTTTAGCATCAATTTTTATTTATTTCCAGTTGTTCCTACTTTTTACAACCTACAAGACAAACTCATTCGTAGACAAAGCTGATGGATGGTACTAATGCTTTTAAAACCATCAAAAGAAACAGAATGAGGATATTACAATAGCAGAGTAAATAAAGTGGTATCTTGGTACTCAGCTGTTTTGAAACACAACTCAATTTGGTATGCAACATATTTTGATGCGAAAATTTTGTCCTGGTGTTCATCATTTTTTGGTACTCAAAGCACAGACTAGAAATTGTCATTCTCAGCTACCTTGTGAGTCACTACATTATACCCCATGGGGAAAAAATTGTTTGGTACTCATCATGCTCCTGGAACCAATTAAGATTAGATTAGATAGCCTTTATTGTCATTTTTTTCCTGTGGACACAACAGATAGATATTTTTTTTATTTTTTTTATTTTAATTCCATTTATATCCCGCCCTTCTCCGAAGACTCAGGGCGGCTTACAAGCTTAGCAGTAGCCTTCATTCTATGTATATGCCTGCTTATTAGGGCTTTCACACACACCCCAAGTGGCATTATTACAAAGTCAGCTTAATTGCCCCCAACAATCTGGGTCCTAATAGATTGATTGATAGATAGATAGATAGATAGATAATGACATAGCATAGGACTTTAAAAACAAACCTTCAATTTGATTCAATTTTGTTTTCAATTTAAGACAAAAACGAGACCAGCAACAGCAAATAAAAAAGTGAATTAAAATAAAGCATGTCATCATCAGAAGATATGAAAGTAATTTGGCTAAAGGTTCTTGTACAACAGTATTTTTCAAACTTGGCAACTTTAAAATGTGGGGACTTCAACTCCCAGAATCCCATGCTGGTTGGGGAATTCTGAGCGTTGAAGTCCACATGTTTTAAAGTTGCTAAGTTTGAAAAACGCTGCTTGAAAAGGCCTTTGAAAAGTCACAGCAAGAGCTATGTATTTTGTTTTATGCTGCCCTTTTCTGAGAGGTTTAACGTGGTTCATTTGTCTGTTTCCTTGCATAACAACTCCTGAAAAGTAGGTTCATCTTCATTTCTACTTCATTGTGTATCCCCTTTGCCTCCTAGATGTTCTTAATCAGCCCCCAGTATATATTTTGGCCATTGTTCTTCCAATTTCATTCTGATTTTCAGACTTCCCTACCTGGTCACCTGCAGTTGTTTGTTTGTTTTTTTTCTGTTAGATGAGTCACCATATATAAGAAACTCCTTCAGCTGAAGGACCTGGGTGTTTGGTGGAAGGAAAGAAGGAAAATTATATTGAACTCTTTTCTGGAAAGTGCTAGAGGAGTCTGGTTTTCTTTGACTTCAAGTGGTTTATCAATGAATAAACCAAATCAATGTTGGTATATTCCAGGGGTCTTCAAACTTGGCCCTTTTAGGACTTGTGGACTTCAACTCCCAGAATTCCTCAGCCAGCGTGTCTGGCTGAGGAATTCTGGGAGTTGAAGCCCACAAGTCATAAAAGAGCCAAGTTTGAAGTCCCCTGGTATATTCTGTCAGGCCCCCAGGATCTCCGAAGTGGAGTGAATGGCTGCTGTAAGCGTGGTTGAGCTTTTTGTCAGAAATTGAGAATGTGTTTCATTAAAAGTGAGATTTTTTACACTTGGTTGTTCAGAACTCGGCTTGAGAAACCTGGCAACAAGGAAAGTGGATAGGTTCACATTAATTATGCTTACAGAATCATATATCATTAAACTAATAATTAGTTACTAATGCATTAGATCTATCCATCCATCTATCTCATCTATCCTCTGTCTTCTATCATCAATCTTCTATTTACTTCTGTCTATACTCCACCAACTCTCATCCATCTATCTTCAGATTTTTATAGCTGCCCAATTCTGGGAGTTGAAGTCCACACATCTTCAAGTTGCCAAGGTTGGGCAACCCTGATCTAGAATGTTTTCTCTCCTAATCTAAATCTAAATTCTAACTCTCAAGAACATTGGGGCAATCTGAAATTACTTAATGGTTCATAAAATACCCTCTGCATATATTCAAATATACAATGCTGCTTCTGTTCAGTTCCAGTTTCTGCTGCAGCTGTTTGGCTCTGGGCCTGCCTCCAGCTGATTTTCTGGAAAGGATTTGGAATTAGAAGTTCCAAAGCAGTTCCATTACTGGGCAAATCAATGGCCTCACTTTAGATTGCGTGAGGCTCTTTGCAAATGACACACAAATAATATCCTCTGAAAAAACAGTAACCAAATTTGTAGGTGCATGTTTCTATCAGGTGTGGCCCTCTCTGGCTCTTGTGTGCATTGAATGGAGGTGCAGTCTTCTGTTGTACAAACCAATGTGGCTGGAGTCTTTTGCTTAGGTGGCAGGATTGTAACTATGCTTTAATGGGTTATAACAATAATTAATCTGTTATGAATGTTTCCAGCAGTTTAGAGCCATTGGCTTTCTTATCCTAAGTTTGCCCTATGTGCATTTATTGATGTAAGCTTGTTTCCTCTGGACATTGGACAGCTTTGTGCAGAAATTAATTTTCAGTGGGGCTTATTGCTAGATGCCCAGGAATTGCAGCTGTAAAGATCTAGAATCTAATAATAAATTCTAACTGGTTCAATATTGAAATTACAGAGAAAGTAACATCTTAATAGGAATTGAAATTACAGAGAAAGTAACATCTTAATAGGAAATTGAGTATCTTATTAGAGATGGGAAAAAGGGTCATAATTGTTTAAAAATCCCAACAAAGTAGGCTGTTACCATTAAGCAAGTTGCACAATGGTGGAAATGTTTGGTTTTGGATGCTGCTTAAAATGAATGTTCAACTCATTTCCAATCATTAAATTTGCAAAGCTCTCGCTCAAGTGCTGTTTGACAGCTTGTGGGTTGAGGCCAAATGGTGCTTAGAAATAAGGTACATTGCATCTCAAAATCTCCCAAGTTGACAATTCTGTAAAATTCCCACAACGGTAAATGTTCCCCAGGCTCCTGAATATTGTGTTTCTCTGTCACCTTTGCAACATCTGAGAAACCAAAATGGGGAGGAGCCTAGATTTTTATATATGGTCAGAATTTTCAGTCTGGTGCAGGGATAGGCAACCTTGGCTCTTTTATGACTCGTGGACTTCAACTCCCAGAATTCCTGAGCCAGCATGGCTCAGCTTGGAAATCTCTACCTTTCCCCTCAGCATGGCTGGCTCAGGAATTCTGGGAGTTGAAGTCCACGAGACATAAAAGAGCCAAGGTTGCCTACCCCTGGTCTGGTGGGTATCTGTTGCCAAATTAAGCAATGAGTTACAGGTCATTCTGAATTTACAACCACAACTGAGCAGAATATCTGTGGCTAAGCAAAGCCATTGTTAACTGAGTTATGCCTGCTATTACTTTTTCTTTTGATGTGGTTGTAAAGTGGATCATTGCAGCTGTTAATTGAACAACATGGCCATTAAGCAAATCTGGTTTCCTCCATTGACTTTGCTGGCTGGGAAGATCACAAAGAGTGATCATGTGACCTCAGGATACTGCACCTGTTGAAAATACATATCGGTTGCCAAGCACTCAACAATTTTATCACATGACTGTGGGGACGCTGCAGTGGTCATAAGCGCAAGGACTGGTCAAGTCAGGTTTTTTTTTTAGTGCTGTTGTAACTTCAGTCTCTAAACCAATTGTTGTAAGTCGAGAACTACCTGTACGTTATTGTAGCTTTAGTTACACACTTTCATCTTCCTGTTTCGATGCGTAATCTGTCCTTCTCCAGAAGCTGGAGTAATTTATCTGATTACAATTTTGGCAGCTATGGGAATGAACTTCGCTGAACTCTTGTGAGGTTTACTTTGGAATAAACATGCATCAGATTACACTATCTGCCATTGCTTCCTCTTGGGATGGCTCTTCCTTAGGCATGCAACTCTCTCTCTCTCTCTCCTTTTAGATTCATTTTATTTATTTATTTTCGAAAAGGAAAACAAAGTGCATGCCAAAACATCCTTTCTCCACCTCCCAGTTCAGTTTCTATGATCAGTGTCAAATGGGCAGGTTAAAGTGTTTGCTGAGACCCCCAAATTTCTAAAAAGGAGGCTATCAGCATATTCACCTGCCACTCTTTCTCTGTTTGGGAGATAAAGCTGAGTGCAATCTCCATAACAGCAAGCCTATTTGAAGCGAAGGATTTTCAAAGAGAAGCTTCAACATGACATTCTGCCACTTGGTGCTTCACAGCTGGGTTTGTCTGGTTATCCAGGATGGCTGGAGATATATTTACCTAGTCAGAAGCATTTTTGAAGCTTTGTATAAACTGCTTTATCACTTTTTGAAGGGGAAAAAAATCACCCCTATTAAGATTTAAACTAAGAATGCCTGGTTCACAAACTATAAATCATTTACTAGGTCAGGGGTCGGCAACCTTGGCTCTTTTATGACTCGTGGACTTCAACTCCCAGAATTCCTGAGCCAGCTATGCTGGCTCAGGAATTCTGGGAGTTGAAGTCCACGAGTCATAAAAGAGCCGAGGTTGCCGACCCCTGAACTAGGTTATGGTGAAGTAAATCAACTCCAGTCAATCAGAATAGAGTTGAAGTCCACAAGTCCTAAAAGGGCCAAGTTTGAAGACCCCTGGTATATTCTGTCAGGCCCCCAGGATCTCCAAAGTGGAGTGAATGGCTGCTGTGAGCGTGGTTGAGCTTTTTGTCAGAAATTCAGAATGTGTTTCATTAAAAGTGAGATTTTTTACACTTGGTTGTTCAGAACTCGGCTTGAGAAACCTGGCAACAAGGAAAGTGGACAGGTTCACATTAATTAGGCTTACAGAATCATATCACATCATTAAACAAATAATTAGTTACTAATGCATTAGATCTATCTATCTGTCTATCTATCATCTATCTATCTATCTATCTATCTATCTATCTATCTATCTATCTATCCATCCTCTGTCTTCTATCATCGATCTTCTATTTACTTCTATCTATACTCCACCAACTCTCATCCATCTATCTTCAGATTTTTATAGCTGCCCAACTCACAGTTGTGATTCTGGGCAACATACAATAAAACAACCAGTTACAATAAATTTTAAAAAAAAACTATTTTATGTGGGGAGGCCCACTACAAGATCTTGTAAGATTCTGTTAACCATAACTTTGCAATAAAAGTATATTGGTCTACATGATTTTGATCTCCCAGACCAGTAGTTCTCCACCTTAGCAACTTGAAGATGGGTGGGCTTCAACTCCCAGAATGCTGGCTAGGGAATTGAAGTCCACACACCCTCAAGTTGCTAAGGTTGAGAAACAACTGTCCTAGACTGGTTTGCCTGAAAGGGCTGATATTGAGTGATCATATTGAGAAGATGCAGGGGAATATTTTGAGATTCTGCACCCATCCCTCTGCAGAATGGATCCTCCCTTGGAAATAAAAATGACACCCAAATAAAGCTAGAAAATGTTTGGGTGAAAGATTTACACCATCTGAAGGGAAACCAGCATGTTTATGTGATATAATTGGTAGGCTGCAATGGTAAGGAATTTAATACCGAATGCCTGTTTGCATTTTTTAAGTATTTATGCTTCACTTTTCATTCTTTTCCTCCCTCTATTTTTGTTTACAAGAACATGGACATTTATTTTAGGAATGATGACATATCCATATAAGTATTAAGGTTAGAGTTTTGTCATTTACTGTATGCTACTTCCTAAGACGATACAAGGAATCTGCTTTTATATATTCCATTAATGATTTAAACATTGAAGTAATAAATGTTATATTTTATATTTTATTTTGTTCCTTAAAGATTTTAAAATATGCAAAAAAAACCCCCAACAACAACAACCGGAGGATTTAAAAGCTGAAAAGAGATCAGGAGGTTTTTTTTAATATCTGTCTGTAATTTTTCTGATTCCTTCTCTTTCAGTGACTCTGTGCCAAGGCGGATGTGTGGAGGTGGATGCAGAAACGGAGGCCGTAGTTGGCGAGTCTTTCAAGATCCGTTGCATCTCGTGCAAAAAACGGAGTGAAACAGAGGCAGAAGCTTTTACTGAATGGTTCTTCAAAGAAGAGGGGACAACCGACCTAGTCAAGGTGTGTGCTGGAGCAAAGAAGGAATATCTTAGCAGAGAACTAGCTGCCTGCTCTTCAGCTGTTTGTTAACTGAGACATTTGTTAAGTGAGTTTTAATCCATTTCTTGCCCCAATTGTTAAGTGAATCGGTGCAGTTGATAAGCTAGTAACCTGGTTGTTAAGTGAATCTGGCTTCCCCATTAACTCTGCAAAGGTTGCAAAAGTTGATCACATGACCCCAGGATGCCGTAATGGTCCTAAGTATGAACCAGGTTGCCAAGCATCCGAATTTTGATCACACTATCACGGGGATGTTACAAAGGTCGCAGCTGTGGAAAAAAAAACAACCCTCATCAGTCACTTTTTTCCCCAGTGCTGTTATAACTTTGAACAGTCACTAGATGAACTGTTGTAAATCGAGGACTACCTGTATTACTGAAGGGCTGTAGTTTCCTGTGTGCAATATTGTTTCTCCTGGTTCCGATTGGATCCTCTGCGTCTTTTCTCCAGATTCTTCACTATGATTTCTATGAAAAGCTCGTTGTGTATGATCCTCGCTTTGAAGATCTAGTGGTGTGGAATGGTACCAAGAAAATTGCAGATTTGCAGGATGTCTCCATTTTCATCCTGAACGTGACTTTCGAACACGCAGGGGAATACATCTGCAGTGTCAACCGCACACTCCATTTTGCCAATGAGTTCTCCTACAACATCATGATCAACAAGACCATCCACCTTGATGTGGTTGAAAAAGGTAAGCACAAAGCTGGCGCTCAAGGCTGTGGAGCAGGCAAGGGTACCTTAGCGTGTTGTAGACGATTAAGAGAGTTTAAACCTCAGATCACTTATGGATCAGATCATCTTTTTAACCATCTTATTTCCCACGGTGTCCAATCTGGCAGTTTCAGAACGTATCCTAGTTCTCAAAGCTGACACTCCTACAGCAGGCAAAAATAAGTCCAGTGTGAGTGGAGTCAGAAGGACGGGGTGGCTTCTTGCCTGCGTTCCACCAATGAGCATAACCAGAAGTAAGGATGGATGTAGCCAGAATCAAAAGAGAGAGAGCCACAGATAGACTAGGTATAATAGTTTGTTCTTAGACTGAGAAAAATATATATATTATGTAGGCAGTCAGTTGCAAACTTCTCCATTGTCACTGAGAAGATCCAGTTCCTTGGTGGATCATAGAAAGCTGTCAAAAACAAAAACAGAAATGTCACTTTAGAGAAATAGCACTGAAATGCTGGAATTCTTGTAGCTCCATCTGTTCATCCAAATAAATCAGGTTAAAGAGAACTCCGAGAATAGTTACTGGAAAGAATCCCGTTGAGTTTTAGGAATGTGCCAGAGAGCCCCAGAGTTAGTGGGTTCACTTCCAGATGAAGCAAGGTCATTCTTTGCCTGTGGTCCATGAGCCACAGTTTCCCAGAACCTTAGTATCCATTTCCATTCTAGCAAAAAGGGGCCCAGAGTATAACCAATTTCAGCTAAACCTGGATGTCTGTACTTCACATAGCCCTATCCCTGTCTTCCCTTTTCATCCATAGCCAATCGGGATATGGCATCTATTGTCTCCGAAATCATGATGTACGTCCTCATTGTTGTCCTGACCATCTGGCTGGTAGCTGAGATGATCTATTGCTACAAGAAAATTGCTGCAGCAACAGAAGCAGCTGCTCAAGAAAATGCGTAAGGAGAGTGGGTTAGGGCAGGAGAAGAAGCAAGGGGGAACAATATGGGGGTTCCAAGTTCTAACTGTATTGAGTGGCTGTTAGCTACCCAGTGCTATATAGTGAGCCATGTTGCTCTGGGATGAAGCTTACCAATTGTGTGTTTTGAGTACTGATGAGCAGCTCATACAGAAACCAGACATTGTAGTAAAAGAAACGCCTAAGCTGACGTTGACATCAAAGATTGCTCCTGGCAGCTTCTGTGGCACTAGGCATCAACCCAGCAAGGTAGACCAGACAAAGAAACTGATGTCATATAGGTCATTGTAGTTGTTATTGTAACAAATATAGTAACAGGTTCTTGCAAAATTGAATATGCTTTCCTCTTCACTTTATCTGTGAGTAACCAGATAATTACTCAAACTAGCTTCTTGATCCAGGCTCAAGCCCCTCTTAACTGACTATTACCTTGGCAGTGGCTTTTCCTATTTTTCAAGGCTATTCCCTATGTCCTGTCCACTAAGGTTCTACACTGGGTAGGGCTGGGATGGGACAGTGGATAATTAAGTAGGTATATATACATTAGCAAAGGAAAAATCTCTGGAGCACGTGTGGGAGGAGGAATGAACTTGTCCAGTGAGAGAGAGAGAGAAAGTATACTTGCTTTCTTTCCTAAGTTGTTGACAAAGCCAAGATGTATATTTTTTATGTTTCATCATTATCACACTTCAAGGACAGACTTCTTCCTTCGTGGCTTGTGATTGCAAAAAGCATGTGATTTGAAAAAGCATGAGGTTCACTTTTCTTAAAATCGTTGGGTCCACAAGCAACTTCTGCATGCTCACAAGGAAGTTAAAGGAGCTTTGGTAGGCCTAAAACTTCTAGAAGGAATTGAGTCAAACTCAATAACTCCTGGAGATTTGATGGATCATGAATCCTGGCTTGACCATAAGCCCCACTCATTTTGCATCCTTGCCCTCTCTGTTGGGCTCTCCAGCTTTCCATAAATCAAGATGTCCTGCAACTATTACTCATCCTTCTATGAGGCTTATTCTGCTGCTTACCACCATGATTCCCCCTCTTTTCATTCTTCTACCATGGCATCATGCAAGGAAATGGCTTGTCACTAGCTTTATCTCCCTCACAGGGAGGAGGGGATGTTCTGGGTCTCCTAACTGAGTCACTTAATCTTATTGGGGTACCAAAGCACACCACATCTTGAAAAGATACTGAAGGCTGGCTTAGCATTTGGTTGTGATGAAACTCCAGCAGTTACTGGAGTTTGTATTGTGTAAGGGAGGAGTGGGGGAAGGTGACCTCAGCTCCATTTCTGAAGTATGCTCACGTCTTTTTGTGTCCTAACAGTTCTGAATACTTGGCCATAACGTCGGAAAGTAAAGAAAACTGCACAGGGGTGCAGGTAGCTGAATAGCCCAGGCCAGGCCATTGGCGGGCACTGGGATTCCTGGTTTTTATAAGGTATGTTCATTATCATTATTGTCATCATTGTCATTATCTAAATCAGGGGTAGGCAACCTTGGCTCTTTTATGATTCGTGGACTTCAAGTCCCAGAATTCCTGAGCCGGCCATGCTGAGAGAGGTTTCCAAGCTGAGCCATGCTGGCTCAGGAATTCTGGGAGTTGAAGTCCACGAGTCATAAAAGAGCCAAGGTTGCCTACCCCTGATCTAAATGAATATCATACAGACAATCCTCAACTGTGCAACTCTTCCAAGTTAGGATGGAGTTTAAAAATGCTATTTACAGTCCACCCACACTGGTTGAACAGCAGGAAGGCGAAGTTTGACTTTACTCCCTTCCTTCTCCAGAAGAGGAAATTGCAACAGGTAAGAGAAGATATACCAGGCTAGGACAGGGGCAGGCAACTTCGGTTCTTTTATGACTCATGGACTTCAACTCCCAGAATTCCTGAGTCAGCGATGCTGACTCAGGAATTCTGGGAGTTGAAGTCCATGAGTCATAAAAGAGCTGAGGTTGCCTACCCTTGGGCTAGGACAAGCAGCAGAGATGTCATTTGTGCCGTGATGTCATGGCGTGTCAATGACGTTATATCGGCAACCCTTTCCGTGTCAGTTCCATGAGGATATCATGACGCTTGTGATGATCCTCCCCTTCAGATGGGAAGGGGATAGAAGATTTTAGCAGCTGGTCCCCAATGACCCATGCCCCTTAGCAAGCGGTCCACGAATAACGACTCGTAGTACCAATATTGCAAAACTCTCCACTCCCAGGCCTCGGAGAGACTTCAGGTTTAATCTTAGGTTACCTTTTGCCATCAAGGTGACCTAAGGCTGCATTCTTCACAATTTTCCAGGGATGAGGCTTTGACAAGGAGTGGAGAAGAGGCAAAGTGACTCAGCAGAGCCATCAGCAGCCCAGAGAAGAAGTGAGCTGGAGCCAAGCAGCCCCTCCCCCCCCCACTGCACGGTCCTTTTCCTTAATGAAAGCATGCTATTTTTAATACCAGAGCTCTGTATCCAAGCCAGCCACTCAGAGACAGTCATGCATATTTTTCGGGGAAGGGTGGGGGACTTTCGCTCTTTTAGTCGCAGGTTTATCACCTTCCGGAGTGGGAATTGCCCCTGCCATTAGCATGATGAGAGCATAGCATGGTGGCTTGCTCACGTAATGCAAAGCTTGAGGTTCTCTCCCACCGTGGCCTCCCCCAGGCCGGCCAGAGGCCTCTTTCCTTTATGAGCACTTGCGCTTTCTGATGTTTTGCACATTTCTCTGCGCTTCGAGTTCTTTCGGTTACTTCGCAACCAGCACTTTCGATGGGTCTGAGGAGACGATCCCATCTTTCTCTCCTACGCCTCAAGATGGATCTGGACTTCTCAGTGGCCGAGTAAAGACTGGGTAGAAGACAACTACAGAATGGTTCCTAAGCCATGGAGGGAATGCTCGGATGCCAACCCTGTCCCCAACTCTGTTGCAGAGTGAACTCTCTGGGGCAGGTACGGATTGTGCCACCCGAAGGCCCGTTGCTAGCACAGGCACCACCCTTCACTTAATTTTCTACCAAGCTTTCCTTCCAAGCTGGCTGGTTGGCTGGCAGGCAATGCAGGGTTTTGAAGGTCTTTGCAAAGGAGAGACGCCTTGGAATAGAAATTTGATGGAGAAGGAGACTTTTGCTTCTCTCCCTCTGTCCCGGAGATGTGGGTTGTCACGGCGCCCTGTGTTGGGCTTTGGTGGCTGAGCTTGGCCTTGGAATTGGTGCAGATCAACGTCACAGCAATGCCATCACCCCATTGTCGTCCTCCACATTTTTCCCTTCCTGGATCCATTGTTACCTTGCCAGGCCATTTTGGCTGTTTGGAGAATACTCTGACCTCTCCCCCCCTGCTCAGATCCCCTCCCTCTGCGGCTGGTCCTAAGAACCAGCTGCCATCACAATAGAATAGGGTTTGTTCATAAATAAAGAGGATTGAATTTCACCCGCTCTGGCTCGCCGGTGTCATTCCTATGATAAATATGATGCGTGTCTAGAACATCTGGATGGGTCTAAGCAGGGGACGAAGAGATGCAGATGTGGAAAGAGTGGGGAAGACAGGCCTGTCTCGACAGGGAAGCTCTTTGAATTCACCCCACCATAATTGACAATTAAACATTTGCTCCTTGCTTTAAATAATTTAACTCTGCTACATACCAATAAACTTTTTTTTAAAAAAAAGAAAGAATCCTTGCCTTCCGGCAATAAAAACGAGAATGGGAATAAGTACCAGTTTTTCACCCAGCCAAGCATTCTTAGCCTATTCTGTTTCAGAGGATCGTCGGCATTTTAATGTGGGAGGGGGAGACCCATTCACAAAAATAAAATTCAGGAGGGGGCTGCCAATTAACTATCGCTAGGTTGGTTCTTTCGTAGTAGCATAGTGTAGTTCTGGCCCAGACAGATCAGTAAGGTGGCTTGGCATAAAATACCTTTACAGACTCTGTAGAAGTTGAAGCTAAAACTCAAATACTTTGGCCACCTAATGAGAAGGAAGGACTCACTGGAGAAGAGCCTCATGCTGGGAAAGATGGAGGGCAATAGAAGAAGGGGACGACAGAGAATGAGGTGGCTAGATGGAGTCACTGAAGCAGTAGGCATGAGCTTAAATGGACTCCAGAAGATGGTAGAGGACAGGAAGGCCTGGAGGAACGTTGTCCATAGTGTCGCGATGGGTCGGACACAACTTCGCAACTAACAACAACAACAGAAGTTGATTATTAGAAGTTCTGGAAGTTGGCAGTGCTGACTCTGTAGATACTGGGTATGGCTCAGTACAAAGTACTGAGGAATAGTTGGCTATTCCTGTTTTTAGTTAGGAAAAGAAGGCTACAGTATTTCTACTGTCAGTTCTATTTTCTACTAAGATTAAGGTTCACCCAAGAGGCCAGATTGCAACCAAATAGAATCCAAGAACTTCTGATTAATAAACTGAAGAAACGTTAGGTAGCCATCATGAAAGAATTATAGCAATTGCACTGTTTCCAGGCAAGCCTTGTTTCCAGAATCAGTATTTTGGCCCTCTATATGGGATAGGCTGTCTAGCCCCCTATTTAGCAAGAGAGGGTCAACTTCCATCTGTCCCTGGTTTTTGAAATGGTCCGATTGGCTGTCACGCTTTTCATAGATTACTATATATGAGAATTGCTCTTATACAACATTGGTAAATGGATCTCAGAGACCCAGTTTGGCGTAGTGGTTAAGGCATCAAGCTAGGAACCAGGAGACTAGTTCTGCCTTAGGCACAAAGCCAGTGTGAGTGGCTTTGGGCCAGTCACTCTCTCTCAGCCCTAGGAAGGAGGTAATGGCAAACCTTGGCAAGAAAACTGCAGGGATTTGTCCAGGCAGTTGCCCAGAGGCACAAATTCATTCTCCCTCTCTCTCTCTCTTTCTCTCCCCCCCCCGCCCTCTCTCTCTCACACACACACACAAACAGAGAGAGAGAGAGAGTACACACACAGAGGGAGACTGCACACATACACAAATGAGAAATCTTACGGTAGATCTTGAAGAATGATGTTTTCTGACACCATCTGGTGGCAATTGCTCAATGCACACTTGTGAGTCAAAAAAATGAAGCTATAAAGCAGGGGTGTCAAATTGCCGGCCCACAGGCCATATGCATCATAGCGAAACTGCGCCCACCCTATTGCTGGCAATGGTAAAAAAAAGTCATGGTATGTCGCAACATATCACATGACATTGCGAGTTTGACACCCCTAATATAAAGCAATATCTTTTTAAAAAAACACATAATTTGCTATCCTCAAAATCCACTAAATGACTTCATAAACTTTACCAATAAATAACTGCATAACACTCTAGGTACAATTGTACACCGTTTACTAAGCTGAGTTTTAGCTTTGGGCAGGGTTTTTTTTTGTCATAGAACACTCAGAACGGAGTTCCGGCACCTTTTTTGGATGGAACCTTGTAGGGGAGGCAAGGAGGGTTGTATGACGTGTGAGTTCCGGCACCTTTTCCTTTTACAAAAAAAGCACTGGGTTTGGGTATTATTCTTTGGAGAATGATTTGATATATGAATGCACACCCTTTGGTTACAAAATGGCTTTGGTTATTGTGCAATCAAAATAATTTGTCATCAAATCAAAATTTATTTCTGGTCCAAGATGAATCATAATACAGGACCAGCATAGAATGTAATAACTATAAAAGGAGATTTTAAAATTGCAAGAAAACCCTAAAGCGATTAGCAACTACAGTAATTCAGTAACTGGTTTAAACATACTGTGAACTTATCTGTTGTACACTATAGGTAGTATTATACTGGATTTTTTCTTAAATCCCTGTGGTTCCTTTCAAATTTAAATTCCCTATGCTGAAGCTAGATAAATCAGATTAGATTGCAATTCAGCAGCCAATGTGAAATGCATTGATTTTCTTTATGCAAAGTCCCATCTATTTTATTTAGCTTCAGCCTGCATCACCCACCTGATGGGGATTTTCTTTGAAAATTATTTGGCTGCTAAAGAAAACCTAGTGTTCCTTCAGCCAGGGAGAAATTGGTTGTACTGCAAAGGAGACAGTTTTCATCTGACTGAGATACATGTACCAACCAAAGGGAACAAAAGTAAAAATATTTATTATGTTTTAAGTAATTTTAACTCTTAACTGAGGAACTAGAGATAATTATAGGCCAAATCAGCACTAATTCTATCTGTACCTTAGTCAAACTGATCAAGAAAAATAGAAAACTTATCATGATCATTTAAAAGGAGCTTTGTTATTTGTAATTTCCTTAGCAATAGAATACAGTGGTCAATTTATTAACTTGGAAATGTACAGCTAATAAGTAGATATCGTTATAGCAGCAGATGTAATTCCTGTCATTCAGACGATACATCCAAGTGGAAAGGTAATTGTTTATATAGTTCAACAGTAAATAAAAGAGATACAAAACGAGAGCAGGGCACCGGATCTCATTTGTATATAACAAACTGATTGCAGCATCCTATTCATAAATCTTTGCTTGCAGGAGGTATGATCACTGGATCCCGGGAGAGTGGTCAAGTGATCTTTTTTTGGCAGCTTTGTTAATATGGCAAGATTAAGTTTCCAAATATGTTACATAAAACTGTTCTCAAAACATAAGGTTCCATACCAAGTGGAACCCAAAGTGTTTTTTCCCAAAGGCAACTGGACTTACTTTCTTTTTTTCCCTTTTGAAAACATTTCTTATCCAAGAAGCCTCTTTAACTGAATTTCCTTCTCTTCTTGGATGAGAAGCGAAATGTGTTTTTTTAAAAAAAAAAACACCAAGGAAGTACAATTTCCTTTTGGAAAAGGCACCCATGGGACAACCATAGACGTACCGAGTAGAAAAAAAAGAAGGAAGAATAGTATTTGGGATAATAAGCGTTATAAGGTAGCCAACCACCATTGGGATATGTTAGATCTAAAACCTGGCTTGTCATTATTGGTCAGGAAAAGGCTCCCTCTTACCATATTTTAAGGGACGTGGTGGCTCAGTGGGTTAGGACGCTGAGCCTGTCGATCAGAAGGTAGGCAGTTTGGCGGGTCGAATCCCGAGTGCCGCGTAACAGAGTGAGGGCCTGTTACTCGTCCCAGTTTCTGCCCACCTAGCAGTTCGAAAGCACGTAAAAATGCAAGTAGAAAAATAGGGACCACTCCGGTGGAAAGGTAACAGCGTTCCGTGCGCCTTTGGCGTCTAGTCATGCCGGCCACATGACCACGGAGACGTCCTCGGACAAGCGCTGGCTCTTCAGCTTTGAAACGGAGATGAGCACCGGCCCCTAAAGTTGGAAACGACTAACACGCATGTGCGGGAGAACCTTTACCTTTTACCTACCATATTTTGCCATTCTTTTGTCAGCACACTTTGGAGCAGACCCTTATGCTCTAAAGCAGGGGTCCTCAACCCACGGTCTGTGGACCAGTACCAGGCCACGGCATGCCAGCAACCGGGCCACACAAACAAGCAAAGCCCCATCCATGTGATGCAGGCAGCACACAAAATTACACCCCCTCCGGTCCGCGGAAAAACCTCTCCACGTATCTGGTCCCCGGTACCCAAAAGGTTGGGGACCTCTGCTCTACAGACCTGTTCTCCATTCACTCAGCCATGTCTTATTTTGTGACCTATCCCAGCCGGCCTTTGGAGACGTCTCATGAGAACCACCATTAGCATCTCCCTAGCCAAATGCTAATTGAACCCATTTCTCAGCAGTGAGACAAATACATTATGTTAGGCAGAAAGAGCCTGGCCACGGGAAGGGCATTGCTAGTTAATATTAAGCACTCAGGGCAGGCTGCTTCAATTACACGGCCTACTAATTGTGGAAATGCCTCCTGGGTGCTAAGTAGCTCTGAAGTGTAAGCAACCTCTGTTTCTTTTCTCCCCTCCCTGCATCTCCTTGTTTCCAAGCTCTGGTACCATTTTCTTTCATCCTTGGCATTTTTTCAAGTGCCTCCCACCTCTGGGCAGGTGAATTACCCATTCACGAGGCCCTCCACAGCCATTAAAACAACCTTAACATTCTTTGGATGACATTCCAGACTCTTAAGTAGATTGCACAGCACAAACTAAACTAGAGCGACAGCCGTGCTAGCAGTACAGTTCAGGGAATTGCATGGTGGTTATGCATTTTTTTTTTAAAAAAAATCAAGATAACCTGACCACCAATTAAAAGATTTTTTGAAAATTTTGGTTCTTTGATTCAAAATGTATTCTCTGTTCCTGAATTTATCATTGTACGTGAATCTGTATCTATCTACATCTATAATGTACTTCTACATCCATCAATGGAAACTTGGCTTAACTGTAAGAGAGTCCACAAGGAATTTTAAAAAGTCAAAATGGAGTCGGTGATTGACATGGAATTTAATTGCGGGGGTGAAAAAGCAATACCTGGAGCAAAACTCGGGTTCAGTCTTGCTGTTAAAAAGATGAAATATCTACTGTAGGAATCTATTTGACAAGTAATGATAAAGATTTATTTCAAAATAATTGTTTGCCGATTTGGAAAAATACAGTCGCAGATATTTTAATGTGGAGAAAGTTAAAATTGTCATAGTAAAAATGACTGCAGTCTACAAAAACCTAATTTTCTGCTCCAGATTATTCCATTAAACATTGAAAGTAAGTATTAGGTTACTGGCAGAATTTCAAAATACAGGACAATACTACAGTGATAAATATATTTTATTAAACAATATAGGTAGTTAAAAAATATGCTTGAAGCCCTGCCTCTTTTTTATAGGTGTCACAGGGCAGGGCTTTGATCACATAACCACAGACACAAATTTTAACTTTTTTTTTGAAGCCCTCTGCAAATGCTCTGTCAGCCTTCATCCCATAACAGAAATTAACCTTAACATTCTTCCACTTCTCCGCATCATTCTCCTTCGTCAAAATATAACCTGTCCATTCTCCAGAGACCTATCATTTTGACCATATTTTCTTAATCTCCATATGGTGGTTTGGAGTAATTTGATGCTGCTTTTCAATCATGTCCCAGAAGTATTTGGTGTCGTGTGAATTCATGCCCCAAACTCTAAAGCAATTAGAGACACTTAGTGCCCTAAATCTACTAATTGCTTTATCGTGTCTGCTCTTTTATGCTTCAATTCTCCTATTGATATAAACCGCTCACCTGCATGAAAAATAATTCATATCAACAAAAGAGATGCAAGCAGAGTTGGTGGAACACTGGTTAAGAGAAGTATGTCAAAGAGGGGAAAATGTTAGCTTCCCCAAAGTATCTCGGTGAGCACGCAGCAAAAGTTATGACTGACTTGACTGTTAGGCCGTTTTTGTTATGAAACTGGAATCAAGCTAATTCTCTAAACTAGTTTGCATTTGAGGCACAAATGAGGGGCCTCAAATTATCCCACTTTGGGCATATTATGTGAAGACCCAACTCTAATCTGGGAAAGGAAAGAGAAGAGAAGGGCCAGCAACAAGGTGGATAGCCTCACGGGGGTAATAGTTGTATAATTTTATTTATTTTATTTATAATGGGAGGACTTGGAAGGACCAGCTGGGGACAGATCATCACAAAGAAAAATTACCTATAGTAGGCAGTAATTTTTCTGTGCAGATTTGCTAAGACTCCAGATAACATACAGAGAGATGGAGAAGGTCAGTGATCCTGAAGCAGATCAGAAATGTCGTTCTTTATTGCCCTTTATAGTCTTAGGAGGATGGAATAAAGATAGTTTTCCTTTGGGATTTCCGATTCCTTCGTACAGTGACAGTAACAGGAGATGGATCCAGGGGCAAGCCTGGGACTGGGTGCATCGTGCAAAACTGCAAGAATCAACATGAAAGGTTTATTGTAATATTCTGCCCATTTTGCTGAAGTGGTGTCCTCACTAAATTTAGGAAGAATACAAGTCAGATGTAAGGTAAAGATAAAAGTAAAGGTTCCCCCGCACATGCGTGCTAGTTGTTTCCGACTCTAGGGGCTGGTGCTCATCTCCGTTTCAAAGCCAAAGAGCCAGCGCTTGTCCGAGGATGTCTCCGTGGTCAGGTGGCCGGCGTGACTAGATGCCAAAGGCGCACGGAACGCTGTTACCTTCCCACTGTAGTGGTCCCTATTTTTCTACTTGCATTTTTACGTGCTTTCGAACTGCTAGGTTGGCAGAAGCTGGGACGAGTAACAGGCGCTCACTCTGTTACGTGGCACTCGGGATTCGACCCGCCAACTGCCGACCATCTGACCGACAAGCTCAGCGTCCTAACCCACTGAGCCACCGCATCCCTTCTAAGTCAGATGTATAAGGGCTCATATATTGCAATGGGAATGCTTGTGGAGTTGTCTATTTTCCATTTCTGTAAGATACCATGAGCTCTGGAGGATTCAGCAGCATACGACTCTAATCCCATGCATGCATGCATCCATCCAAGCTGATTTTCCCCTTTCCCCCCTTTCCATTGCACTATTGCACATTGACTGAATATATTTCTTTCATTGTGGCTTCAGGTATGGGTTGACTCCAATAATTATGGGTTGAAACCCATGGCCTAGCACACTGAGTAAATCAATGGCTTATTCAGTATCATTAATCACA
The DNA here is from genome assembly GCF_947247035.1 of Vipera ursinii. NCBI lineage: Eukaryota > Metazoa > Chordata > Lepidosauria > Squamata > Viperidae > Vipera > Vipera ursinii. Next base: position 18,143,134 of record NC_139523.1, on the reverse strand, counting down.
CATGGTTTAATGCAGTACTTCTTCTTCAGATGTGTGAACTTCAACTCCCAGGAGTCCCTAGATTTGAAGCTCACACATCTTAAAATGTTCAAGGTTGAGATACACTGATTTAGTGTTAATGTGTGAGCCCCATCACTGAATGCAACCTGAACTGTTGTGTTAAAGCTGGCTGGGAAGGAAAGATCTACTCAGTCCTTAAACCATTTGGGTGACTTTGGATCAATCATGTCTCAGTCTAACGTACCTCACAGAATTATTGGAGCATGAAATATAAGTTGGGGAGAGAATCACATATACCGTCTCGACATCCTACTAAGCAGGGCAAGTCACGAATATGATTGAATACATTTCCTGTCCCACGTATTTGAGGACATATCTCAGTAGTAGACAATGTTAGGTTTATCCACCAGATTTGCTCTCAATAGTGTTTCTCTGACTTTTTGGAGACCCAACATTATACCAAATATATTCACTAAGCCCCAGAGCGGTATGTACCCTGTAAGGTGGACTCCACTTCCCTGTGCCTGCCACGTTCAGAGCCCTGACACGGATCACGTACACGGTGCCGGGAGTCAGGTTTTCCAAGTTCTCTTCGGTCTGTGAGCAGAACCAATGGATATCTTTCCCTTGGCCTTCTAGCTTAGCCTCCTGCAATTGCAGTTCATAGAAGGAAATCAACTCACCGTTTTGTGGGCCTGCCCAAGAGACCTGCATAGGAGAGAGAACTGGAATTTGTACTGGAACTCACAAGCAGGGATCAACTTGTCTACAAACGTAATTGCTTCCCGAAAACTTGGGTTAACATTCCTTTTATGCTGGTGGGGAAATAAGTTGGAGCATTGCTGACGAAAATGGGCTTATTTCTCCTCATTAAGGGGGGAAAAATGGAAGAACACAAATCAGGAATTGGACAGGCAAGTCCCTGTGACTTTCCTCATTGTAAATTTGACCAACTGGATTCACACTTCATCCTAAGCCATCCTGGAGTTCAGTTAGCTGGTTCCTGCTGCACACTGTTATAATCTGTCAATCATTATGTATGGCTTAAACTGTAATTTGGAGCAAATCACAGTTAAAAGACAATATGGCTTAGTGCATCGTAGCACCCCATCCATTGTGTTCTGACAACTATGGCTTAGGATTGCTTTTTTTTAAAAAAAATGTTTATTGAAGTTTAAAAGGAAAAAAGAAAAAACTAAGGAAAATATACATAAAAATAATAAGTGCAGAAAGCAGAAAGGTGGCAGGGGGACGGGGAAAATATATAAAGAAAGAAGAAATATAAAGAAATCATTTCCCCCTTCATCAAAATAAGTACAAACAGGTTGAGTAACTTATCACTTTCTCTAACAATTTCAACCAAAGTTTTCTTCATTCCATATCATCTTTTAAAACTATGGCTGAGGGCAGGGGTAGGCAACCTCGGCTCTTTTATGACTCGTGGACTTTAACTCCCAGAATTCCTGAGCCAGCCATGCTGAGGGGAAAGGAAGAGTTTCCAAGCTGAGCCATGCTGGCTCAGGAATTCTGGGAGTTGAAGTCCACGAGTCATAAAAGAACCAAGGTTGCCTACCCCTGGCTTAGGGCAGGAGTCTTCAAGCTTGGCAACTTTAAGACTTGTGGACTTCAACTCCCAGAATTCTTCAGCCAGCATGGCTGCCTGAGGAGTTCTGGGAGTTGAAGTCCACAAGTCTTAAAGTTGCCAAGTTTGAAGACCTTTGGCTTAGGGCTTGAGGTTATATAAGAAACAAGCTGTGATGGCTTGCTCAACAAGCAAAGGTTAGCAAAAATCCCGTTTCACCCCATGTCCAATGACGAAGTTTGTTCGTTCATGCTCAGGAGGCTCACCTTAGCATTGATGGTGCTGACCGTGTGCTCCTGGATGATGGGCTGTGGCGGCAACTGCACATACACAGGGGACTCCGATCCACTGTCCGAGGCACTGGTTTCTCCATCGCTGACGTCCAGATTGATGAGGACGCTTTTGTTCCTGGTGCTGTCCTTAGAGCGGGCTGGTGGAGGCTGGCGGCCTTCTTTCTGTGGGACCTTCATGCCGGCCAGCAGGTCATCCAAGGTGTGAGGCAGACTGCTGGTGGAGTAGAGGATGTTCTTGGAGCTCTCCCCAGGGTTGATCAGACCATAGCTGGAGGTGTCGCTGCTGTCACTGGTGGGCATTGAATCATTTCTGTAGAGCTGAAACTGAATGGAGGAAGAGAAAGAAGAAGAAACAGTTCCCCACTAAGAAGCAGACCTGACGTCTTCTCCTACCTTCCTGAGGCATCTGCAGGGGGAACAAAAACAGCAAGAGGGCAGATCCACTTTTTTTTACATGTCTAATATTTTGATTTCAGGGTCACAACTGTCATTTTGATTATTTTGATTCCTCTTTCTTTCTATCTTCCTTCCTTCCTTCCTTCCTTCCTTCCTTTCCTCCCTCCCTCCTTCCTTCCTTCCTTCCTTCCTTCCTTCCTTCCTCCCTCTTTCCTTCCTTCCTTTTCTCCCTCCCTCCTTTCTTTCTTTCTTTCTTTCTTTCTTTCTTTCTTTCTTTCTTTCTTTCTTTCTTTCTTTCTTTCTCTTTTTTTCTTTCCTTTCCTCCCTCCCTCCCTCCATCTTTCCTTCCTTCCTTTTCCTTCCTTCCTTCCTTCCTTCCTTCCTTCCTTCCTTCCTTCCTTCCTTCCTTCCTTCCTTCCTTCCTTCCTTCCTTCCTTCCTTCCTTCCTTTCTCCACACAAGTTTTCCCCAAGTCAGGAACCTCACCTTGACTTTATATCCCTCCTAGGGGTCACATTGAAGGGAACAAGCAATGACACCAGATACAAAATAGTCATGGCCAAATTAAAAACAGAGATTTGATCCACGTATGCATTACATACATTAGAAAGCCACCTTATGGTCCAGTGAGAGTTCTAGGAAGGCCAGTGTAGTGAAGTGGTGAAGACACTGAAGTGGGACTGTGAAGATACTGGTTGAAGGGCCTTAGGATTCCATGGTTGATTTGGAGTCAGCCATTCCCTCTGAGGCTAATCTATCTCATAGGCATGTTGTAGAATTAAAATAAGAGGAGTCTTTCCCCATTTAATTATACCCCAGGTAGGATGTAATTATAATTGTAAATAAAATAGCATTCTCTCTTTTTGCTTTACAATTCATCACTTACCATTTTCTAGAGGGGTGAGGTCATGCCTTTAAGGAAAAAAAGATTTGATAAAAGTTCCTTATTGCAAGATATGATGATCAGCTCTGAATATGTTTGGACCTTTAAGGTTGCATCTGGTTACTGGAACGAGACAATGTGAACCCTTCAGATTATTACAATGCTAAGAGACTTTTCAAACTTTAAATATGTTAATTCCCAAGTCTACAGAATTCAATTTTAGGACATACATCCAGTTCACACCCGGGGGGCGGGGGGGTTGGTAACAAATGATGCCAATGACACATGACACACACACGTTATTGTGTTAGTACTACTCTTACATCATTGTTGCCAAAACTCACATTAGTATTAAGTCATAGTATTCATGTGATGATGTCACCACACGCATGTTCCACCTCCATGGAAAAGGACGACTAAGAGGAGGAGGAGGAGGAGGTGGCAGCCAAGGTCTATGGGGTCCTTGGTGCTCTCTGAGCTTTGACTGTTTTATTGCACATGTTTCATGATTCAACTAGGAAACCTCATCAATGCTAGAAGGGAGTGGGGTTTGTGAAGAGGAGGAGGAGGAAGAGGGGGAAGGAAGGGGAAGGGGAAGAAGGAGAATAGAATAGAATAGAATAGAATAGAATAGAATAGAATAGAATAGAATAGAATAGAATAGAATAGAATAGAATAGAATAGAATAGAATAGAATAGAATAGAACAATAAAGTTGGAAGGGATCTTATAGGTCATCTATTCTAGTCCAACCCCTGCTTAAGCAGGAGACCCTGTATCATTTCTGACAGATGGCTGCCCACTCTCTTCTTGAAAGCTTCCATTGTGAAGCACCCACAACATCCAAAGGCAAACTGTTCCACTGGTTGGTTGTTCTCACTGCCAGAAATTTTCTCCTTATTTCTAGGTTGGCTCTCTCTCATTGATCAGTTTCCATCCATTGTTCCTTGTCTGGCCTTCATGTGCTTTGGAAAATAGGTTGACCCTTTCCTCTCTGTGGCAGCCCCTCAAATACTGGAACACTGCTATCATGTCACCCCTGGTCCTTCTCCACTAGGCTAGCCATGCCCAGTTCCTGTAACCGTTCTTCATATGTTTTAGCCTCCAGTCTCCTAATCATCTTTGTTGCTCTAGATTTGTAAGTCTACCATATGTTCACCCCAGCAACACTAATGGAATCCAAAATTGTTCTCTGTCTCCTCTGCCCTGATTAAAAAGGGCTCATCAGAACACCAACCCTGCTTTCCAAAACATCTCCTCTTCTTCTCAAGTCACAGAGCTAGAGCTGACTTACCCCCACCAGAGGCTTCAGAACTAATAGAAACACCATCACCTTGAGTGGCTGTGGCTCTGGAGACCTGGCCCAGTCAGGTCACTATTTGCTTATCTCTCATTATGCCACAGTGATGCCCTTTCCCATTATGACCAGGTGTGCCCATAAGGACAGGTGTGCCCTCCAAAGTCTAAGACCCAGAGTCCTTTTTTTTAAAAAAAATGTACACAGAGGGTTCAAGCAATGCTAGGCATTCGCACACACTCCATTGGAAATAAAACATGCACACTTTTGGTATACACAGCCGTTCCCCCCCCCCAGGAGGTGCATTTTCTACCAGTATGCTCCAGGGTGGAGATCTGTGCATCTGGAGAGTTGGTGTGGTGCAACCGTAAGACAATCAGGGTGGGGGATCCATGCTCCTTCAGAGGTTGCTGAACTCTGCTTCTTACAGTCACACCGAGTAAAAAATGCAATTTGGTAAGCTATAAAAGACAACAGGCTGATCATCCAGAATCCAACAGCTACAATATTAACCCCTTTTTAGTTTATCCCAGTGAGTCATATGCTACTTTACTCATGTGCATCGATAATGCTCAATCACTTTCTTTTCTTGAGAATGGATGCCGTTTGCAACCTGCCTTTTGCTTGAGGGGGGGGTGCCATTCCCTACTCAGTTGTTGTTTTTTTTCCCTCTGGCACCATTTGGGGCTCAGCTTGGCTTTGATTTTTTTCAATTGATGGCAAATATTCCGGCTTCATTCCATGAATAGTATGCTGTATTTTTCACTTTCCAACTCAGAAGAACGGCTCAGCTAAAAAGAAACAGTTCCAAACATCAAGAAGACAGCAGGGATTATTTATTACATGGATACAGATGCTCACCTCACACAGGTGGCTCTGGCTGACACACAGCAGTGAAATAAGAACACTGTTAAAATACAGCGTAAACAGTTAAACTGCCTCCAATACCGAGTACAGTATGACTGGTTTTTGCCCTGTGAACCGATATTTGGGAACTGGCGTTTTCTCGATTCATACTGACGATAGGCTTTATTTTGCCCTAGTTCTCCGTTTCTTTTTTGCCCAGAAAAGAATGTTCCAATCAATAAAAACAACTAGTGCCAACTGGTCTTTGATGGACCTCAAACCCTCAAAAGCCAGCTGATTTCCTGATTCTATTTTCCCTGGTGAAAACTTCAAATGCTGCTCCAGTGCATAAGTTGGAAATTGAAGGGGGGGGAGGGGAGATACCCGGTGTTTGGCTCAGATGTTCTTACTCTATGCAAGGGTCAAGTTCAGGGGCGCTGCTCTTTTCTTGGCTTTCCCCCATCCCCTGGGCCAGTTCCAACAGCTGCCCAGGCTGGTTGCCCAGGTAATTAGTAACCGAACCTACAAATCTCTTCTTCCCCTTTACCTCTGAAGCGCTTTTGCTGAACCCACCCGCACCTGCTTTTGCAGCAGTGAGTCATCCACGGACCCCTCCCCTTTCCCCCACTCCTGCGGCAAATGGTTCATTTACTTTGGTCTCCTGAAGGCTCCATATCCCACCACTGGTGAAAAGGCCTTCTGGATTCTCTGGGGTGGCAAATCTCACAGACCCAAGAGAGATCAGTGGGTTTCCCTGATCTGCTCACCTTTGAGCAGCTGAACCACGTTAGACTCGGTGAATCTGATTTTCTGGATTTGCACGGCAATTCGATTTGTTTTTCACACGGCAGGTTTAAGCAGGTTCATTCAGGACAAACCTGCTGCGTTCACACCACACATTAAGCTAGGTTAGTATTTAACTTACTGTGGGGTTTGGGAGCTTAGGGCATGGTACAAAGTGAACTGGCACGACTGTGCTGTTATGGCATCATTTACAGAACTGCTTAACTTGATCATTGAGCCAACCTTCTTCCTGTGACCCCCTAAAACACAGTTGGATAATTTGAGGGCTTGTCCAAACTCAGTTAATCTTCCTTTCCTTTCCTTTCCTTTCCTTTCCTTTCCTTTCCTTTCCTTTCCTTTCCTTTCCTTTCCTTTCCTTTCCTTTCCTTTCCTTTCCTTTCCCCTCTCTTCCCTTTCATACAGTGTTTGTTGTTGTTGTTGTTGTTGTTGTTGTTAAGCTAACTCTGACTCTTATCTTTGTAGCATTTTCAAAAAGTCCGCAGTGTTTTTTAGTTCAATACAAACGGTGGCTGAATATTTGATTCCAATCTGCATGAGAGTTAATGTCTCTTTTATTTAATCATACCCAGTTTGGTTTTGTGGTCAAGCAGTTCTGCTGCCAGTTGGGGAGGATCCTCACTAGGCAGGATGGGACACCATCAAGAGATCCCAGCAGGGTAAGGTAGACCAGAAAGCCCCCCCCCGCCCCTTCCAAGAAACCTCACTGTCTTGGGAAAAGGCGACCCAACTACTTCTGTACAAGAGCTTATTCATAAAGTAGCCGAACACTCCAAGCAGACTGCTCGCTTGGTGGGGAAAAAACTGATTGATGTCCTGCTTGGAGGGGGAACTGCAGTTTTTTTTTTGGGGGGGGGTGTTTAAAAAGAGCCTTGGTGGAGCAGTGGGCTAATGCCTCCTTAAGTAACACCAGCTGCCTACAATTAGTGCAGGTTTGAGTCCCACCAGGCTCAAGGTTGACTCAGCCTTCCATCCTTCCGAGGTAGGTAAAATGAGGACCCAGATTGTTGGGGGCAATTAAGCTGACTTTGTAATAATGCCGCTTGGGGTGTGTGTGAAAGCCCTAATAAGCAGGCATATACATAGAATGAAGGCTATTGCTAAGCACATTGGTTTGTGCTTAAATTGTAAGCCGCCCTGAGTCTTCGGAGAAGAGCGGGATATAAATGGGATATAAATAAAAATAAATAAATAAATAAAAACAGGTGGGAGTCAGTCTCTCTTTCCCTCTCCCTCTCCCTCCCTGTTTGTGTGTGCATGTGTGTGTGTCTGTAGGGGGGACTTGCGCTGCCATCAGCTCCTCCTCTTTCGCTGGCGCAAGTTTCTTGGCTCCTAGGTGCGTCCTCAGGTGGGTCGGACAATGGGCTCTTTCAGAAAGCAGCGGGGCTGAGCGGGGGTGTGTGTGTGTGGCGGCGGAGGAGAAATTGATGAGCTGCTAGGGCGCTTTCCTCGCCAAGCGACGCCTCTGGAAGAAGGCGCGCTTCCAGACGGCGGCGGGGGCGGCGGTTTCGCAGCCTTCTCGCGGGCGGCTGTCTTTGAAAGCCGAGGATCCCCGAGAGGAGCCTGCCGAGCTGGGCAAGGGGCCCCCACAGCCCGAAGCATTCGGATCCCAGTTCCAGGCTCCCCGGCACCCTCTCCTTGCTGCCCTCCAACTTGGCCAGCGGGACTCGCTGCCACACTCCCAAGGCCCGGCTCGGCTTCGGACGGGCTTCCCTGCGTTGCCAAAAGGTGGATGGACCTGGAAGGGGTCAGACGTGGCGCCGCTGCTGATCCGAACGGCTTTGCTTGCGTCCTCTTCCCGGGATGCTCGGCTGAGATGCGCCTTGGCTCCCTAATTTAGGAACCCTACAACCAACCAACCAACCAACCAACCAACCACCCAGCCAGCCAGCCAAGCCAAGCCAAGCCAAGCCAAGCCAAGCCAAGCCAAGCCAAGCCAAGCCAAGCCAAGCCAAGCCAAGCCAAGCCAAGCCAAGCCAAGCAAGCAAGCAAGCAAGGAAGCAAGCAAACCAATAATCTCTCTCCATCTGTCAAGGAAAGGCCAGGATCCCAGCCTTGGAGTTTCCCCATTTGGGATCAAGTCCCGACGTTCCAGCTCGGGGATTCGGCCTCGCCTTTGCCTCCCCGCTTTGCTCGCCCTTCGCTTTAACAGAGGGAATATTGAAAAAAAGCCAACGCCCCGCCCACCGCCGCCTAGCCCCGCCCACTGGCTTGCGCCCCCTTTCGCGTAGATCCCTTCTCGGCTCCTCTGCCTCTCTCTCTCTCTCTCTCCCTCTCTCTCTCTTCACAGGTACCACACCTGCCCGGTCGTCGCTTCTGCGATCTCCCGGCTCTCCTGCAGCCTTGGCGATCGGCCCAGGAGGATCAAGGCAAGAAGCGCCTCTCAGCCAGCAGCGCCTCCGGTCCCGGCGATGAAGAGCGCGCCTCCCTGGGCTGGAAGAAGGCGAGTTCCCCTCGGCTGGGCGCATTTCCCCCGCAGTGCTTGAGGCGGTGAAGAGCGAGGTGAGGGTCCTAAAATCGCCCAGCAGTTGGGGCTGCAGCCTCCCTTCTCCCGAAAACCCGGTTCTTTGGAGAGCAAAGTTTGCCCTGTCTTGATAACCAAAGTCTGCCTGCCTGCCTGTCTGTTTTGTGATGATCAGATTTGCTCCTCACACTTTTCATAGATTACTCCTGTGTGTGAGAATTGCTCTTGCGGCTTTGTAGAATATTGGTAAATGGATCTCAGAGACCCAGTTTGGTGTAAGGGTTAAGGCATCAAGCTAGGAACCAGCAAAGTAGTTCTGCCTTAGGCACAAAACCAGCTTGAGTGGCTTTGGGCCAGTCACTCTCTCTCAGCCCCAGGAAGGAGGTAATGGCAAACCACTTCTGAAAAACCTTAGCAAGAAAACTGCAGGGACTTGTCCAGGCAGTTGCCCAGAGTCACAAATTCTCTCTCTCTCTCTCTCTCTCTCTCTCTCTCTCTCTCTCTCTCTCTCTCTCTCTCTCTCTCTCTCTCTCTCTCTCTCTCTCTGTGTGTCTCTCCCCCTTCCCCCTCCCTCTCTTTCCCCCCCTCCCCCTCTCTCTTAATTAGTTAACTTGTGGGAACAAGTCGCCAGCTACTTTTTCTACACCCCCATCTTAGGGTCAGAAATAAAGCCACCAAGGCTTATAGATGCTTCTAACGCTTTTAAAAATTATTTAATTTTTGAATTAAGGTTTCTGAAACAACCCTTTTTCCAAATTTGCATCGTTGACCGATAGATAAAAGGAGCCAAGTTGTCCTACCACACCAAATCTCGTCAGAAATGAACTGCGTTAAAAACAGTTGTGTCGCGCTGATCTGTTTTTGGTCAACTCTCCTGAAACTCAGCCGCTTTCCTCAGATAGGCCAGAGAATCAGTTTGTTCCACAGCAGTCCAGTTGTTTGCTTGGATTAACCCTTGACTGTTGTGTTACACCTCAGTTAACTTTTGCTGTACTTCACTGGAGCCAAATGTTTCTTTAGAAGGCGAGGCAGGTTACTCGAAACTTGATTTGGTGTAATCGGACCCAAATGAGAACTATCTAAATGTTTAAATGTGTCTGGATGTGGTGTAGGGGGAGAATTCAGAAAAAGTTTGTCTTCTGATAAGTATCCATAGTTATTTCATCACGATAAAGTAACTATTAGATTCCGTGGCATTGATTTGTCCATGTCATTGTAATGCCACCAGAATAAATATTGCTTGTGGCTTTCTAAATTTATTCATGCTTAATAAATTAGTTCAATAAGCCTTTTGCCTAGATTCCACAAGCCATTCATATCTAGCCTTTAGTCAGAGGCACTCTGTATGAGTTGTAATACTTCATAGGGCCACTAAGTGGCCACCAAGAGCCACAGAAAACCCTAGCTCTTTGCTACCCACTAGTGACCATCCATATTTAGTAGCCCTACCTTGGTGATGACCAAAATTTGACTCCAGAAGGGATGGGCAAAATCCCTTCTGCTGTGCCCCTTATTCTGCAGGTGGTTCCTAGCAGGATTATCTGATGTTGGGTCAGTTCTGATAGCATCCTAAACCTGAAACCCAAGTGATCAAAATACAAATGTTGCATTCATTTATCAAGCTATGTTCAAACAAATAAACCACGCTATGGTTTAATAGAATAACCTGGTTCACTCAGCTTGCTTAAATGATGGCTGGGTTCTCTGAGCATAATGACAGAATTACAGAGTTGGAAGGGACCTTGGAGGTCTTCTAGTCCATCCCCCTGCTCAACGTGGAGACCCTATACTATATCGGACTGGTGCCATTGGTTTGTGTGTTTGTGTGGCATTTTAGACTCTGCAGACAGTGAGCTTGGCAATTTTGTAATTTAAATACCTGGGGCTAAGGAGGATTCTCAAACATTTTAGAAAGATGATCTGAATCCATAGCAATAAATGATTCGTCCTCTTTTAAACTTCACCTTTTCATCAAATGATATGCTGTTTGCTCTGATTCCCTTCAATCACTAGTATTCTATGAATATAGCTAAGGTAGGTGTGGATAATGGCATTCCTAATCTTAATGTCTTCTTTCCTTTTGAATACTTTTCTGAAAAGGATTGTAATATACGACTGTGTCTGCATTTTGGATATGTTCTTCCCAGTAAAACAGCTTTCACTAGCAGAGATTGTCAGATGTTCTCCGATACACAATCTTTTTGCTCAAGTACGATACTGTGCCAGACATTCTGGGTGGATTCACATCACTTCCTTGATTTGGGGAATCTAGTTTTACATCATGCACCGAACAAAAGAACCCTAAGGGGTTGGGATCCCACAAAATGCTGAGTCAGTAACGCAACGGCAGCACCCTTACCCCAATGCAAACTCAGCAGTCTCAGCATTTTATGCAAGGATTGCATGAACAGAACCACAAATATATTTTAGGATAAAACTACTTTTCCAGCTGTTGTTGGCTGAGCAATTGAACTGTCCTTTAAAATTTGGCATCTTTGTTTGAAAAGTGTCTCATTTGATTGAGCGAAAGGTGACCAAAAATGGGCATCTTTCCCTAACAAGTTAAACAGGTAAGAGGAATTGAGTGGGATCAAGCCAGGGGCCATATTGTTCTGCCGTTTCTTTCTCACAGTGGCACATACAGTAAGATGAAACAGGATACTGTACATGCTGCAGCAATAGAGGCCCCATCCTGATCCGCCCACTGATTAAACTCCAAGTTGTTGAGCTACGATTTATTCAATTATTCACAACGTGTTAAACCGCAGACTTTGCTTTCTAAACTGTGAAGCCTGATTCCCTTATTTTAATCAAAAGCAAGCAAAGCCACACTGTGGCCTATTAAAATGCAGGAACAGACAAACCAAGCTATCAATTACAATTAAAAACCAGCAATTTATTATGTCCATCTTAAATTGAACGGAAGAAGAATTGATGGTGAGTTGGACATGAAAGCTGACTGGGTTTGTCTCCTTGAGTTATTTATAAAATATAATATAGGCGGGATACAAATAATTAAATAACGTCCCATATGCACAATGGGTTCCCTTAATGATTGCAGCATTTGCTGTGTGATTGCCATATTTCTTAAGTGCCATAAAAGGAGGCATAATTTGAGTCTGCAATTTCAGTCATAAGTCGTGATGGTCGTTAAGCTGGCATGGTCATGTGATGGCCTGCTTAACAACCGTCATGCCTTATGACCAAAATTGCAGGCTCGATCACAGTTGTAAATTGAGGACTAGCTGTATGCATTGGGAGAAAATGTGCTTCATGCAAATGGGATTTAAAGCCATGTTGCAATATGGAGTGTTCGTAAATAAAGTTCCATAGCCGGACTGATGCCATAAGCCAGGGATCTTCAAACTTGGCCCTTTTATGACTTTTGGACTTCAACTCCCAGAATTCCTCAGCCAGGCTGAGTTGAAGTCCACAAGTCATGAAAAGGCCAAGTTTGAAGACCCCCCCTACCCTAAGCACAGCTCAACAACGGAAGTGAAATTGCCATGCGATGGAAACATATATGTGACCTCATGATGTCTGCAACCCAAACTTCTGAAACTTTACTCACTCGTTAAACAATGCAGATTAAAGTCCAGTGCAGTGGATAAGGACAACTAATCAAAAAGTTTGATTAAACTCAATTACAGCAGTGGAAGAGTTAAGGACATAGTAGGTAAGGGGAAAAAAACTGTGGTGTTTCCTTCCCCCCCCCCTTGCCTTGGCGCCCTGCTTATTTTGCTTAATGGTTAATCCAGAGCTGAAGAGAGGCAAAGCTATCTTCCGGGAAATTCCATTCCCCCTTTGCAGTGCGTTTGGGTCTTGTGTATATTGTATGTGTGGGAGAGATTTGCCTGCAAATCTGGAGAGTCCTTCAGGCATGCTGACAGCCTCTTCTTGTGCCTGAATGGACGTTGGCCATGGAGTGGTAATGTGTTTTGCTAGGTTAATCATCTAGGTTTAGGATGCTCAAGGTAAGCCAGGTTTTAGCTTCCTATCATTAGGACCGCACAGGTTCAAAAATGATATGGAAGAAGGTGTTGATTTTTGCGCAAGCAGATCACCCCTCTGACAGTCCCTGAACCAGCCTGACATTTTTTAGGCTTCAATGGAAACCTGGAAGGCCAAACTATTCCTTGGTGAATGAATGAATGAATGAATGAATGAATGAATCCCAAAGCAGCCCAGATTTCAGACTTCAAGGATAGTTGTACCTTTCTCTTCCTCAGAAATTCACCCAATGAAATAGCTAAGTATAAACATGAATTTGGGCAAACTCTGGGAGATTGTGGAGGGCGGGGGGAGCCTGGCACGCTATGGCCCATGGAGTCATAAAGAGTTGGACACGACTTAGAGACTGAATAACAACAAAATAACTATAAAGGTAGAAGCTAAACAACGCTTCAACGCTAGTAGGAAATTCCAGGTAGAATTTGGTGAGCTCTAAGAGGAACACAGGTCAACTTCTGGGCTGCACTGGGCTGCTCTGCCAAGCGCTCTAAGAAAAAGAAACTTGTAACGTGAGTTGTGGGGGCGCAGTGGTTAGAATGCAGTATGGCAGGCAAACTGCTCATTGCCAGGTTTTCGGTCTTGGGCAAGGTTGACTCAGCCTTCCATCCTTCCAAGCTTGGTAAAATAAGGGCCCAGGTTGTTGGGGGCAATAAGCTGACTCTGTAAACCGCTTAGAGAGGGCTGTCAGGCACTACGAAGCGGTATGTAAGTCTAGGTCCTGTTGTTATTCTTTTTCCTTTCTGATCTTAGGACTTGGGGATTGGACCCAAAGGCCCTTGGGCCCGAAGAGCTTGATTTCCAAGCAGACAGCCGAGCAGCTTTGATGATTAGTTGCTTTTGAAATGGCGGAAAAAGATGGTGAGTTGAACTGTACAAAAAGAGAAGGGAAGGAAAAACCCCCAAATCTTACTCTCCTCCTTTAAATCCTCAACCCTCCTGCCGTCTTTCTTGTTTCTAGAGTAGGACTTACGATGAACATTTTTCAGGCATTCAGGAGACGTGCAAAGCTGTTTGCTCACGAGGGTGACCTCTGTCACTTTCTCTCTAATCTGATAATTATAATAATAAGCTTTCCCCACCCCTTGTTTTAGCTTTAGGTTCAAAGGTGGAGGAGTTTCTGAAGAACATCTAGAACAGACATGTCAAACACAAGGCCCGGGGGCCAGATCCGGCCCGCGAAGTGGTTTCATGTGGCCCGCGAAGCCATCCTGGAAACAGTGAGGGAACGGCCCCCACTGCCTTGGCCCTGGCCCAGAGACCCTCCTTCCACCAGAGACCCTCAGATCTGTCCCACTCCTGCCCAGGCCCCCATAGGCACCCTTGATGCCAATGATGTAGAGCTGGCCACGCCCACCCAGTAGGCCATACGCACTCTAGCCATGCCCACACAGTAGGCCACACCCACCCAGGCCATACCCACCCGGCCCCCTGAGGGCAAACACAATGCTGATGCGGCCCTCAATGAAATTGAGTTTGACACCCCTGATCTAGAAGATGAATTATTGTAATAATACTGTATAGTATAGACCTGGTTCACACATACACAAAACCCTGCCATATAGCTTGTTTGCTTTTGGCTCAGCAGGGAATATACAGTGGTACCTTGGTACTCAACTGCTTTGAAACTCATTGGATTTGGTACTCAGTGCAGTCTGATGTGAACATTTTGTTCCTTACTCATCGTTTGTTTGGTCCTCAACTTGTCCGTGTCAGCTGCCTTGTAACTCACTGCATTATTCCTTACGGGAAAAATGTGTTAGTTATTCATCATTTCTGGTACTCATCGTGCCTGCTGGAACTGATTAACGATGAGTACCGAGGTACCACTGTATATCCATCCTCATGGCCTTCATATTAGGATGGTGACTAACATCCTAGGCTGGCGTTATGTACAAAGGCAGGACCTGGTCCTCTTGGATAATCGCCCCGTTTCTCCATTTCCTCTCGCTAATTTGGGGGAAAACCTTTTCTCTGTTATTAACGGCATCTAGGGAGTTGTTTTTCCAACACCTGCTTCTGCCTGATGGGCACAACTCTGAGCTTTGCTGCCTGATGATCTCTCTACCTTTCAGAAGAACTTAAAGCATGCAGCTGGACTCTGCCTAAAGTCATGGCAGTGGGAATCAGCACCTTCCTTCTGTTGGCTGGAATCGGAGCTGGGATTTGGGCAATAGGTAAGATCCCTTGTGAGAGATCTTTATATATTGCTCCATCTTACACCAAACTCTGGCTGGGTCCCAGTCACGAAATTGGGGTTGTTTGTGATGTACAATAAAGCTAGTGATTCTCAGCTGCAGCTTGGCAGAGATGGGGATATGCATGGAAGTGAGAAACACTTGCATACAACAATAGGCTAGTAAAGCGTGAAAGCTGGCTGGGTGATTTTGGGCCAATCACCAGGAGACAGTGAGTTCTAGTCCCACCTTAGGCAAGGAAGCTAAGTGGGTGACGTTGGGCCAATCATCAGTAGACTGTCAGTTCTAGTCCCACCTTAGGCATGAAAGCTGGCTTTGGGTCAACCACTAGGAGACAGTGAGTTCCAGTCCTGCCTTAGGCATGAAAGGTGGATGAATGACTTTGAGCCAGTCACTCCCTCTCAGTCTACCCACCCTATTTCCACTGTGAAGAGCAAACATATTAACTTCTGTAGAATATGGATTTTACTTGTCGTCCTGCTGACCAATGTTCTAATCAATCTTATTATCTCCCACTACAGTGTTGTCTGTGCTTGGGAGCGAAAAGGAAAGCTTATATGCGGGTGAGTGTGCGTCAAAGGGCTGTGAGCTCTTCTGCCACCTGTGACGTAGCCTCACCTTTTCCAGCCTGATGTCTTCAGGAATGGTGGGACGGCAGCTTCTCCAATTCCCACCCAGTCTGATTAAAAAGCAGCTGTCAAATATGGTAGCTCAGCAACAGATGGGATCAGCCGGTCTACCTGGGAGCAACAAAGGGGCAGGGGCAGGGATGGTCCTGTCTTATCACTACCTTTGTTCTGTTCAGTTCAGGTGAATACCGAGGACCTGCGCCTGACTGTGTATGATGAAACTGAAGGGAAGTGGAGACTCCTTTGTTCTTCTTCATCTGATGCCCAGGTGGCAGCTCTTAGTTGTGAGGAGATGGGATTTGTCAGGTACACCAGAAACCTGGCTGTGATGACAAAGTCTAGAGGGGCTTCAGATGGGGAGGTGAGAGGCATAAGCAAAGATAGACTGGTATGAGTCAACTTAGGCAACTGGGCTTGTAGATTGGCAGAGTTGCTCATGTTGATCTGGTCATATTGATTCAGCGTGATTCCAGCTCTCCTAAGCTATAATGCCCGGACCTTTTCATGCCATTGTAAGATTGTCCCCAGAGATTAGGTGGAGTCCAGTGGAACCTGAGTCTACTTGTTGTCAATTTGTTAAGTAAAATTGGATCTGTGCTATTTAAACAGATTGCTATCTCAAAAAGGAAAAAAAGAACACCTCTTCATACACATTCATATCTCTCTTTGATGGAATTCCATAAACATGCGCCAGGAATAGTGGGTCAGAAATTAGGGGAGACACTGCCTAAAAATAAAGACTTTCCCAAAGCAAAGGCTGCTTTGGGCTCAGTGCTACCACTTCCCAAAGCATGGAAAACGCCGTACTCTAATGAAACCTTACCAAGTCATTGGTTGGATGCTGATTTGGGGGGGATTTGTCTCTCTGTTCCAGATCTCTCTCCCATTCAGTCCTGGCTGCAGACAGCATAGGTGCCAACGGAACATCAGGCTACTTCTGCGTGGATGACTCTCGCCTGCCTTTTGTGAGAAAGCTTAGAGAGGCCATCTGGGTGTGGTAAGGACCACTTGCCTCCTCCCCCTCCCTTTCCTTTGCTTAAATACTTAGTGTCCACGCTGCTAACTTCGGATGTTTTTGCATTGCCAACAGATGGAAATGCAGCCATTTTCTTCTTTTTTGCTTTTAGGGTTAGATGATGCTGGGGGGATGGGGAGGAATGTGCATGGGAGTCTAGCTAGACATAATAACACTGAACCTAGCATGAGAACCAAGGTTGTTGAAATAAGAGATGATAAAGAATTGGGGCTGGAGAGCTGGAGGGGAAGCCGTGCTTTAATTGGGGAATGTGATTTATGACTGTTAACTGAAGGAGGGAATTGTGCTTTGATACTATGTGCTCAGGGGAAGGGAAACTCAGTTTTTGGCTTCGACTATGTTAGTGCCAATGCTATGCTACTCAAATAAAGTTTCTTTAAGGTAAACAATGCCTCGAAGTTCTTTGAAGAGTTTCATCTGTCGGAACCATGACATTAAGCCAAAACTTCCCAGCCTTGAATGTACAGGGTAACACCTAGTATTTCTAGCTAGCATGGCCAGAGGGCAAGAATGATGGGAACTGATGCTGCCTAATACACCTACCAACTCCTAATGACAGAAACCTGAGCACTTCTGAGTTAAGGAATGCGTTGATTGATTGATTTAGCAGATGTATATATCCGCCCATCTCACTGAGCATGACTGTGGGCTGCATATAGCCAAGAGTAACAAATAAAACAATATAACCCATTACAATAATTAAACCTCAATGAAACATATAACCTAGGGTTGTGGGAGAATAAGTCACCAAAATGGAATACTGTACAACTAGCTCAGAGGCTCTCCAGAAGATCCTGAAAAAGGTTACATTTTTAAGGGCTTTCTAGAAGGTTAAGAAGGCTGGGGCTAATCTCACCTTGGGGTGAGTGGGACAGGGAGATGATGTTCCACAGGATGAGAGTCAGAGCAGAAAAGCCATGTGTTCTGGGTTCCGTCAGATGAGCTTCCCTGGAGGACAGGACTTGCAACATCCCACCTCCCCTGTTCCCACCGCTGGCCCCGATGGGATGGATAGATGTAATTGGGAAAAGATGTCGTCACCCTTGCCAGGTAAACAGATAGTAATCACCACCAGATGAGCCAATCCATTTTATTGTAAAGCTACATTGACAAATTTTGCAAGTTCTTTACAACCTTTAGAAAGAGAAAGGTGTTTTTTTTAATCTGAGCCTCTTGCCTCACCCATTATCCACCTGTGGGCTCTACTGTCTTATGTCTAACCATTCTCTTGCTAGAGTCTCTTCGCCCATTCTCCCAAACTCTTCCCTACCTGCCATTACAGCTGGTCTCTCGATAGCTGGTTCCTATTGCCCATTTTCTGCTTTATCAGCCCAGAAATAAAACATTATGCACGTCACATGTTTTGAAAGCAAGATGCATATGACCAAGGATTGTGAGATTTCAAAGCATCTTGAGAGCATGGGGTTGTTTTGGCACACAGACACGGAGAATAATTTTTGGTCCAGGAGTTGCTTAGAAGCAACATGATATATATAGTAGCTACTTTTCCTAAATTATCTTGTCTTTGCGTGGGAGACCAACTGGTGAACTTGAAGTCTATCTATAATGAAAGATCCCTGGGAACTGAATGCAATCGGTCCATCATCATTTAAGAAAATCAAAACTAGAGATATTCTGTGTCCCGCAGAAATTCAAACTGCAAAAATTGGGAGTTTGCACTTTTCTTGACAATGCCTCTTACTTCTCCTTCCATAGACTTGAGTTTTCTTATCTTTCTCACAGTGATTGTCTGACAGGCCGGTTCCTGGCAACTCTCTGTCAAGGTATGAAAAACACAAACTATTTCCAGAATATTTTTAGCCCTCTTTCTCTGCCCCCTTCCTGTCCAATCGACGCCTTTCTTTCTCACCTTTGACCTTTCTCCAAATCTCCCTCCGATCTTCTCTTATTCACATGCTACATCCAACTTTCCTGTCTTCCGATTTGCTCAAAGCTAGATTCTCCTCTGCAGCTTGTTGGTTTCATCCCAAGCGCCCAGCTGGGTTATTCTGATATCCTTGCTTCTCATGAATTTCATTCATGAAGGTATGTGGGATACAAAGGTGCATCAGAATGGATATTAACTATTGTATGCTTTGCAGACTGTGGACGCAGGAAGTTATCCGTAGACCGGATTGTAGGTGGCCAAGATGCCAGGTTGGGTAAATGGCCCTGGCAAGTCAGCCTACGTTATGATGGGACACATCTTTGTGGCGGCTCCATCATCTCAAATGAATGGATAGTTACAGCAGCTCATTGCTTTCCAGAGTAAGTCCCGGACTAGAGATGTGTGTAGAATGAGATCCAGATTTGTAATATTGATTGTTCTCAAGAGTTGACCAGATGTTTCTGAGTGCTCACTAGGGAGGAACGTCAACTGTTGATGAGCAATTTCAGAGTTCAGAAGTGCCCTCCAGATGTTTAGCTTTCAATCCCTAGAATTCTAAACCCACAGCCATGCCAGCTGGGGAATTCAAGGAAGCCCTCTAAAGTGCGCCCTGCTTTGTTGCTAATTGTAGATTTTACTCAAAAAAGCATTTAACGCTGGTCTTTAAGGCCATGAAGATTCCTCAGCTTGTTAAGATTGTGACCTTAGGAAGAGGTCCTAACTCAATATACAATTGGTTAGTTCAAGCTTAGCAGGCTGTGAACTCAGACAATTGTGGCTTATTTCTTAATAAATGGAATAAATGAACATTTTGGGTAATGGGTAAATCTAGCCGCAAGGCTGTTCATAATATCAAAATGCTACTGAAAAAAGAGACCGCCCCCCCCAAAAAAAACACCACAGGGCTGCTGTTTTTTGCATTTTGAAGCAAATGAAATAATACATCTGGGCGGGGTTAGCACCATGTGCTCTGCTTGGCCATAAAAGCCATTTCCTGCCTTTAACAAGCCATGCCCAAAAAATAAAATAAAAATAACCAACCATAACCAAGGTTACGACGAATCAAGTTCAGCTTGTGATGTGAATGCAGCCGCTATATCTTTAATTAATTCAAGCAAACCTGTTAGATGTGCCCAGCTCTCAAGAGATCACTAAATCCAAAGTCCCACTGATCCCAGCTGCTGTCCAACTTTCCCCTTTTGGGTTTGCTTTGCAGGAGGAATCGCGTGGTGAGCCGCTGGCAAGTGTTCATGGGCGCCATATCTCAGCAATCCACTAGGGGCCTGCAGATGAATGTGGCCGGCATTGTGTACCATGGTGGGTACAGGCCCTTTGTGGACCCCAATAGTGAGGAGAACAGCAATGACGTTGCCTTGTTGCGCTTGGCCACACCACTCTCCTTCAATGGTGAGAATATTGCGGGGTAGGAGTTGTTGGGTCATGACATCACAATGCAAAGCCCACCCATCCTCTGTTTGTGTGGAACATCTTCACATTAAGATGAACGGATGGAGAAGAAAGGAGTATTAGGTACTGTATATTTGCTGCCTTATTTATAAAATAATAAAGGCAGGATAAAAAAAATATATCTTAAAAATGGCCTGAGAGGTCCACGTTGCCCCTGGCCATTTTCTCCCTAAAGTTGTGGAAGACCAGCACCATCTAGTGGGGATTGCATTGAAAGTCACTTTTCCTTTGAGGAATTTCTCCAATTCACAAATTCTCTCTTCCATTTGATTTTTTTTTTAAAAAAAGGATACATTTTGGGCACACCATTCACAGAAGCAACTTGCCACTCCTGACCATGAGCCAGGGAAAGAAGAATCCTTCCCAAGATAGCAATGCATTTTTTTTTAATTTACAGAATTTATTCAGCCAATCTGCCTCCCAGCATTGGGGCAAACCTTGGTGGATGGCAAGATCTGTACTGTGACGGGATGGGGCAACACACAATACTACGGTAAGGGCCTCTTGCTGCCACAAGATGGCAGTAGTGTTTGCACAGTTGGAGTTTTCAGTCAAGTTGTTTGAGAGCTTAATTCGGTTGAAAAGTTCTGCATTTTAGAGAAGGGAAGGAAAGGAAGGAAGGAAGGAGAAAGAGAGAAAGAAAGAGAAAGAAAGAAAGGAGAGGGAGGGAAGGGGGATGCAGGCAGACAGGCAGGCAGGCAGGCAGGCCTGGCCAAAAGGAAGAAAATACACACAAAATAAAGAGTATTTATAATTGCCCTGCATAGACCTATATCTACCCATGAATATAAGCCTCACAACTGCCATAAAGCTAGCAGATAAATGTTTTCTTCCCCTTCCTTTTCCCCCCCTAGCATTTTATATAGGCTACAGAATTTATATTACTATTCATTTATCAGGTATCATTACATTCTTGTTGGCACCTAAGACACGCAACGAGACGCCAGTTTCTGTGTCTTGCTTCTCTTTGAAGATACTGGAGTTTGCAGACCTCTTTGCGTAATAATACAGTTACAGCGGGACACGTATAAGCTCACATAAATTGGCCTCAGTGGATCAGAAGAGAAATGAGCCGGTCTCTGTTCTGAAGCTGGAGCCAAAGCAGCTCAGGAAAAAGTGAAAGTGAAGAAACTTTTGGAAAGACTGTGGGTTGATAATGGAACATCTCAGATCCAAAGGCCAACTCAACGGATCTGAAAACAAGTCTGAGGTCCTGTCTAGAGAGCCTCTGATTCGCTAGATGTTGATGAACTACAACTCCCAGCATCCCTTGCTGCCCAGCACTTCTTAATCATAATTCAGGAAGGGGAAAGGACTCTGTATCCCTGACCTATACCAGGGGTAGGCAACCTCGGCTCTTTTATGACTCATGGACTTCAACTCCCAGAATTCCTGAGTCAGCATAGCTGACTCAGGAATTCTGGGAGTGGAAGTCCATGAGTCATAAAAGAGCCAAGGTTGCCTACCCCTGACCTATACCCATTAAAGCTGGATAAGGCAGTTGCCAGCAGTTCCCACAACAGAAAGAACAATTATGCGCTATAGGTTAGGTCCCTTCCGAGGCTATTAAGAGAATGGGCAAGGGTCTACTGATCGTGGACGAAGGAAAAAGACTAAATTTGAAATCCAGAACTGTAGATTTCTATAAGGGTTTGATTTCTAAGCACTGCAGTGCTCTATCTTTTCTGCCTATGTGGCTTTATGCTCTTCTGCAAGAATCTGGCTGAGTTATATTCAGTTACTTCCTAGAGAAGGTGAGAAGGAGCTGAAGAAGGTTTACAGCGGGGCCTGGGGGAAGCAGGGCATCAAGAGAGAACTTGCCAACTACTGCAAAGCTGCCTTGAGCCGATGGAAGCACCCAGGCCGTCTGGTACGAAGGCAGCTTCTCCCTTGTCCCTCTTTGTAGGCCAGCAGTCTGATGTCCTTCAAGAGGCCAGTGTACCCATCATCAGCACCAGTGTCTGCAATGGCCCCGATTACTATGGCAGCCAGATAAGGCCCAGGATGTTCTGTGCTGGTTTTGCAGCTGGAGGCACAGATGCTTGCCAGGTAGGGGCTGTTTGGCATGGTGAAGAAGGAGTTGGGTATTGTAGATGAAAAAAAAGGGGTGTATTAAGAGCACTTCTGATCTGTCAAGCATAGCGAGGGGAACATGTGGCCAATTTCCTTTGATGCGAAAAGTAATCAAGGAAATATACACTAAGCTTGTGTTGTTGTTGTTGTTAGTTGCAAAGTCGTGTCCGACCCATCGCGACCCCATGGACAACGTTCCTCCAGGCCTTCCTGTCCTCTACCATCTTCTGGAGTCCATCTAAGCTCACGCCTCCTGCTTCAGTGACTCCATCCAGCCACCTCATTCTCTGTCGTCCCCTTTTTCTATTGCCCTCAACCTTTCCCAGCATTAGGCTCTTCTCCAGTGAGTCCTTCCTTCTCATTAGGTGGCCAAAGTATTTGAGTTTCAGCTTCAGGATCTGGCCTTCTAAAGAGCAGTCAGGGTTGATCTCCTCTAGGACTGACCGGTTTGAAAGCCTTAAAAAGGTAAAAGGTAAAGGTTCCCCCGCACATACGTGCTAGTCATTTCCGACTCTAGGGACTGGTGCTCAACTCTGTTTCAAAGCCGAAGAGCCAGCGCTTGTCCGAGGACGTCTCCGTGGTCATGTGGCTGGCATGACTAGACGCCAAAGGCGCACGGAACGCTGTTACCTTCCCACCGCAGTGGTCCCTATTTTTCTACTTGCATTTTTTACGTGCTTTCGAACTGCTAGGTTGGCAGAAGCTGGGACGAGTAACAGCCTTAGATTCAGTTAAAAAATATAGTGCTTCTAGAACTGATACATTTAGCAATCGTTAAAGGAAGACCAAACAACTTTTCCAGAGTGGTTTGGATTCTTTCCTTTGCCCACTGTGAACAACCTAATCTCTTTTACAGTGAATCCATTCACCCAATTTTGCGTTAAGCTCTTAGAATTGGACTTGGTGCCCTCTAGAACCGGGTTTCTCAACTTTGGCCACTTGAAGATGAGAGGACTTCAACTCCCAGAATTCCCCAGCCAGCCCTGGCAAAGCCACACCCATAGCAAACAATTGGTTCACTTAATCACCATGATGTTCACTTAATGACTGCCACAAAAGAGGTCATTTTACATCTTTTAGGACACACAACCTAAAAACCTAAACTTTCTTTTGTTATAAGATAAAATAATCTTTATTCTCATTTTTTTGTTACTGTGGGCACAATGGCACACATCAAAAATGAAATTTAGTTGCCCGCTCTCAAAGTGAAACACATACGTCACACACACACACACACACACACATATGTATAGACCCACACCCCTACATATACATAAGAGTAAAATTAAATACTGTCCACCTTGAATATATAATGGAAGGAGGAAAAGCCTGAGAGTTCACAAGGTTAATGCTGTATGGAATGAAACTATGGTTGAATCTGGATGTTCTGCTACGGATACCACGAAGCCCCCTCTTCCCAGAAGGGAACAAGCCATAATAGCTTTCCTTGACTTGATGTGGATGGATTAAAACTCCCAGCGTCCCCAGACATCCAGGCCCATGTGGCCTTTGAATTCTGGGATAGCAGTGCAGTGAATACAGAAGTGAGGATGACACGTAAATGCAGGTTTTCGTTTTAACCTAGGTTTCTTCCACACAACAGGGTGACAGCGGGGGCCCTTTTATGTGTGAAGACAGTATTTCACAAGTGTCACGTTGGCGGCTGTGTGGCATTGTGAGCTGGGGCACAGGCTGTGCCTTGGCCAATAAGCCTGGTGTGTACACCAAGGTTAACGATTTCCATGGGTGGATCCACCGCACAATGAAGGTAAATAGCACATGAATGGGGGAATGCTCCAGAGAAGCTGCTGTGGGAATCTGTGGTTGTGCTCACACAAAATGTTTAATCAACATGCTATGTTTGGTTCAAACTTTGGTTAATTGGCAGGAAGACATAAAATGCTGGGCAAACTCAGCCTGTTTGATGAGTTTGTTTCTGTGTGTGCACAAACCATCAAAATGGATTAATTCAGTTGCAACGTGAAGTATTTTATAGCAACACAGTCAGTAAATGAGGTTGTTTTTATTTCTCTCCCTACCCCGCCCCCCCCAGTGTGATTCCAACGTGATCTAACCATGCTCTTGGCTCCTCAAAGCCTCTCTGCCCCGACACTGAAATTTTAGGGGAACAATTGCTGAAAATCAGTAACACAATTTATTTCCAGATTTGAGGTAGGAAGTAAGAAAACCTGTATTGTAAGCCCTAACATAATAAAAACAAAAAACAAAAAAAAACAGCTTAATGAACCTATAATGTACTTAATCACCAAACCAGACACCTCTTCAATAAGGTGGAGAGAACAACAGTCAGAAAGTTTCTGTCTTAAAAACAAACAGAAATACCGAAGGTGCTTCCCCCCCCCCCACTTCAGTCAGAACTGAAGAAGCTTCTTGGATGAGAAGCAAAATGTCTTCAAGGAAAAACAAAGAAAGTCCAGCTGCCTTTTTGGAAGTAAAAATAAAAGCACCTTTGGGACAAACCATGACCTGGATGACTGAGAACCTCCGTGGGCATTTACGAACAGATATATTGCTTACAAATTAAAACAAATCCACTTGCTTGAACATCCTTACTGCTTTTGCTTTCATGAAGTTTGTGAAAGAGAAAGTGACAAGATTGAGGCTGGAGAAGTAATTTTCACCTTATGCAGCTCTGGAGGATTTGACACTATGTTTACCACAGTCCTTGTCTAATCAAGGGTAGATGGTGGGGCAGTTAGCTCAACAGTCATACCTTCCCTTCTGAATTAGCAATTGACCCACCCCCCCATTGCTTTAACAGTGATTCCCCATCACTGATCTGAGTAACTGGGGAAAGAAATCGAACGTGGGCATGGATCAGTCCTCCTTGTAGTTCATTTTCAGCCCCAGAATTCCACGAGTTAAAAAACACACACCCAGTTCAGCTAATATTCTTTTGATGTGTTCCTACGTTATTCCTATGGAGATGATGGAAGTCAGAAGTTACAATATCTGAAGCCTGTCAGGCTTTTTTTTTATTAAAGAGTTTTACAATACATTTTATTTTTAACAAACAAAACCCAACCCCACCCCACCCCCTTCCCACTCCCCAACCCTCCCCAACCCCTCCCTCCCTTCCCCCTCCCCCCTCCCCGACTTCCCAGAGCTAAGTACAGGGTATAAGAATACAAACAATCATAGTCTACCTTATGCAAACAATCATAAACTATTAAAACTGCTTTGGGCTCTGAAGCCTGTCAGGCTTGAGGAAGGCTGGACCACTTTCCTGGCAACTGGAGATGCTTCATGTACTTTTTTGTTTCTTTCTTTCTTTTCTGCAGACTAACTCCCACATTAGTGGGTTGGTGATTCAGAAATGAAATGCATGGAGCTGGCCTCCTCCCTTTCCAGTGAATTGCTGCTTTAAAAAGAAGAATCAAGGAAGAAGAGAGGGGGGGGGGAAGGAGGAATGAACATACTGTACCTGTGGCCTGGCCAAATGAGCAGAATGGGACAGAAAAGTCTTTGCCAATTGCTAAAGCTGTCATGGCTTATTGGCTCTTTAAGGCTTTTGTTCTGCTACCTTGTCTTCATGGCGCTTCTGGTCCTTCAGTGGCTATGTAGGGATGGGTTGAACAGAATAACAGGTTTGGAAGGGACCTTGGAGGTCTTCTAGTCCAACCCCCACTGCTCAAGCCGGAAACCCTATACCATTTCAGACAAATAGTTCTCCAATCTCTTCTTTAAAAACCCCACTGTTGGAGCACCCAGCACTTCTGGAGGCAACCCTGATTAATAGTTGTAACTTCTCCTTAGTTCTAGGCTGGTTCTCTCCTTGATTAGTTTCTATCCATTGGAAAGTAATATTCTGCGTCCAGCTTCCCAACCCATTTTTTAATTGGTTAAAGAATGGCTTCCAGGTGGGCTCCTGCTACAGAAAACCACACACAGAGCTTTGTGACTTTAATGGATGCACTTGTATTAAAGGATTATAATAAAAAATCCTATATTCCAATAGATCATAAGCTGAAGGCCAAAGCACAAATCTGAAAATTGGTTAGTATAGTCACTATACTATACTATAGTGGGTTAGTGTGTCATTTCACATCAATTCATTTTCAGTAGATTGTCATAACAATGTATCCCAATAGACTGTTTTATCATTCTTTGATTTTGGAGCTTTGTTGCCCAAAGTTCTTTAGACCAGCCCTTTTCAACTTGATGTTCCTCAGTTGTGTGGATTATTATTTTCATCATTCCTTGTCAACAGGTTGTGCAGTTATATCCTTCAGATGTGTGGGAGTACAAAGATGGTTGGGAAAGCTTGCTTTATGTCATTGGCCTACAGTCCATTGTGTCCACATCACACATTCTAACCACTGTGCCACCACGGCTCTTTTAAGTAATTGTTAATGATGATTTATAAGTTATCAGCTAGGTACAATGGACATTTTCTTTTTACAAAGAAACCTTCTCTTTTTACCTTTGGCCAAGGCAGTACCTTTCAAGACCAGAAAGCATCAAAGACAGTCTGTTTATTATGCCTTCGTACATTGCATATAGATGACTGTACTGACTGTCTTCAGTCTTACCTAATCTTGTTCACTCAGATTGTGTATATTTTATACTTGCAATGATCTCAATAAAGAAAACTGGTTTTGACTGTGGGCAGTTCTTGAATGGATTTGAATAGTTTTCCCTGAGAATCCCCATTGAAAATGGGGTTCTCCACGTCACAAGTCAATTTAACTAAGACTTACGTCTCATAAGAGGTGTATTTTTTTTCCAGGAATGCCTCACCAATATCCTTGCAAGGAAAGAGAAATATTTATTGCATGATTTGAACAGCAGAGGACAGCAAACCGTAAAATTTGCTTCAATTTTCCTAGGTATTTTCCCCCCCTTTAAGATATTTGGGTATTTCACATAAACTGACTTTTATTCTTGGAACTTTCTGGCCTTTGGAGAACAATTGCTGTTTAGGCAACCATGTCTTGGTGAGTCCATTTAGCGATTTTCATTCTGGAATGCTCAATATACATTGAAATTGTCCAGGACAATCATGGTTACACCCTACACCAGGATCTTCATAAATCATCTCCGTGACACGTCTAACCAGTCTTTGGTCCCTTATGTTCAGCTCTCAATAGTTAGCACCCTTCACTAATTTCAGAATGGCTGGGGAGGTCACTGTGTCTGCTCAAGGAGCTAGTTCTGGGTAAGCAATGCCCTTTTTCTTTCTTTTCCCGGAGTGGCAGGATAATAAGGATTAGCCTGCTGTGAGGCCCCACAGCATGTGGAAACAATGCAAGTGTTGCAGGAGAGAGACTGGACATCCCCTTAAAGGAGAGGAACAGAGCACAGAACAGTTAATGACTTGTTAATGGTTAACCAAACTTTTTTCCCCCACCCAACATTACTAAACCAGCAGCCAGGAATGTCCAGCAGTTAGGGTCCAAATGAGGAATTAAATAACTAATCTATTAGTCTATATTAGCTTCTCACA
This sequence comes from Vipera ursinii, assembly GCF_947247035.1. Lineage (NCBI taxonomy): Eukaryota > Metazoa > Chordata > Lepidosauria > Squamata > Viperidae > Vipera > Vipera ursinii. The sequence continues at coordinate 18,115,808 of NC_139523.1, read as the reverse complement.
TAGAAATCTACTTTCTGTTCATGGCAGTTTCTCATATATTTGATCTTAAACCCATTCCATTCCCGGTGGGTTTTGCTTGCTTCCTTTCATTAAAAAGCAAAGAACGTTTGCTCTGCTTTTCCCGTGAAATGTAGGCATTTCCTCTAATACAGATAGCAATCGACTGACAACCACAACTCAGCTCAGAACCTCTGTGGCTGAATGACGAAAGTTACTAAGTGAATTTTGCTCCATTTGACACAATTGTTAAGTGGATCAATGCGGTTGTTAAGTCAGTGACACGGTTGTGAAGTGAAGCCGGCTTCCCCATTGACTTTGCTTGTCAGAAGGTCGCACAAGGGGATCACGTGACCCCGGGATCACTGAGACCGTCATAAATATGAATCAGTTGCCAAACATCTGAAGTTTGACCATATGACCCTGGGAATGCGGCAATGGTCATAAGTGTGAAAAACGGTCATAAGTCGCTTTTTCCAGAACTGCTGTAAATCAAGGGCTACCTGTATACTGTCTAGCCATGTTTTTCAAAGGAGGCTGTGACATTTGGGCAAGTTTGTAAATTCATCTCTGTATATTAAGGGGAATTAGGTTAATATGTGGATACGGTCCACATATTAGCCCAACCCAGACCACAATTTTCAGATTACAGTACGTTATCATATTGCTACTTTGCAGCCGGGTTAACTCCTACTACCCTAACCTATGATAGGCTAATGAGTCCTCTTGCTACATGTAGTACTACTACAACATTTTAAAAACACCCCCCCCCCCCCACACACACACGAAACTCTTCACAAGACTATTCTATCATTGGTTCCTTCATGTTGGAGAACAGGCCTAGATTCCAGTTAGTTTCATGGAAGAGATTTTGCAAGTCTCCTAATCTGACCTAATCTTCAGAATAGGAAGGGAATAGAAAGTCTTCTAAAGATAGTCCTCAGTTTATGACCAGATCAGAATATCCATTGCTAAGCAAGGCTGTTGCTATTAGTTGTACCGGATTTTACAACCTTTTTGGTCACCGTTATTAAGTAAATCACTGCACTTGTTAAGTGAATCAGGCGTCATTAAGTGATCTGTCTGTCCTCCAATGATTTTCCTTGTCCTAAACTGGCTGGGAAGATCACATACGGAAGTCACGTGACGCCAGGATAGTACAACCATCATAAATACCACGAATTTTCTGCCCATCTCTTGCCGTTGCTGATGCTAGTGAAATCCATTATTTCCATTTGCAGTTTGTGATGTTGAGCTTTTAGCTGCAATGGGAAAACCCTGAAGAATCGTTATATCCTTGTCCAAATGTTTCTACTGATGCTGGGTTTGACAAATGAACCTATTCTTTCCTATGCGTGCATTCAGAATTAGTTTTCAATTGCACTTTCTGGGAGATTGTATATAACCCCTCCTGAGATAGAGAGAACAGAGGGTAATAAAGATCAGGGATCTGAGCCCGTTCCAGCACTGTGCTGCAGAGAACTGATGGGTAAGAATTTTATGGTGAGCCCATTTTGCTTTCCTTTCTGCAAATATTTCTGTTCATGTTCCCCTACAGTACTTCACTGATCTTTCAATCATGCTTTAGCATGCAAGCTAAAAGAAGAAAGATCCAGGTTGAAATTCTCATTTTGTCACTGAATTCATCAGGTAAGTTTTGCTGGATCAGTCCCTCTCTTCTTTTTTTCCCCCCAGCCCTCCTTTTAAGGCAATTCTTGGATGGATAAAATCAGTGGATAAAATGCCACTGACTGAAAGTGGCATTTCCTAATTGCAGTAAATCTGCAGGATGTTAAAATGAAAGCCTTGGTGGAAAAGATGAATAAACCTATCCACAGGAACCTCAACTCTCCCTGTTAATGAGAGTTTTTAAGACAGTCACAGTTAACTTCATGCTTTAAATGTGAAATAAAAGTTGGGAAGAGGCTGTGAAAACTCTGATGAGAATAAGGGCTATCAGAAGGAGAAAATAAATTGTAAGTCATATCAAGAAGGTAAATAGTAGCTTTTTTAAAGGCAAGGAATATTTCTGAATACTGTATGTGAGTTCTTTTTTTCCCCTTTGCAAGGTCCTGAAGGGCTGAGCAGAAATAAGTTTTAAATGACAGCTGTTGGAGAAATATTTGCTTTAATTAAGTAGACTCTTAGCTATAGGTAATTATATGCGTCCCCATTCTTTGTTTAGGTGCTCAGATATAAACCCCACAGTGTACAATAAATATGGGTAATATTACTGCCAAGAAATGTATTAAGAACAACATTAAGCCAGAAATAAATTTATACATTCTTAGGTTTCCTGCATAATTTCTGATATATGAATGGAAAGAACAGTTGGGGATATGAGATCTTACCTTCCCTGGCTGATGAAGTTCCTAGCCCTGGGTGAGTTTGTGCCAAAGTTCTGTTGAATAAATTACACAGCATGATTTACTTTATTGTCACTATTATTTCTCTCCCCCCCAATTTTTTTTTTGCAACCCATTTCATGGTTTTAGTGGAGGCATCTACACAACACCTAATTTAATTTATTTCTATTTAATTCTGGATAAGACGTTTTAGAATTAGATCTGATTAGCAGCAATTTATAAGAAGGCAGGACTGAGTTCCCCAACTGAGAGAGGAGGAATTGTTGACTGATAGAGTTCCCCATAGTTCAACAAGTTTTCCTTGACGGCTAAGCAGCAACAGGTGGTATCCAATGAGAGAACTGTGCTTTAAATTTCCTGCTGTGTTCCAGAATGGTGTCAGGGGGGATGTGGGGATTTCATCTAGTATCTTCTATATCTTTTGCCCTGCAAAACTCAGATTTCCTAGTTATCTTTTGGTGCAGCTGAGTTTAATAATAATAATAAAGTTGGAAGGGACCTTGGAGGTCTTCTAGTCCATCCCCCTGCTTAGGCAGAAAACCCTATACCATTTCAGACAAATGGCTGCCCAGTCTCTTCTTAAAAACTTCCAGTGTTGGAGCATTCACCGCTTCTGGAGGCAGGTTGTTCCACTGATTAATTGTTCTAACTGTCAGGAAATTTCTCCTTAATTCCAGGTTGCTTCTCTCCATGATTAGTTTCCATCTGTTACTTCTTTTCCTGCCTTCAGGCACTTTGGAGAATAGCTTGACTCCCTCTTCTTTGGGGCAGCCCCTGAGATAATGGAAGACTGCTATCATGTCCCCCCTCGTCCTTCTCTTCATTAAACTAGACATACCCAATTCCCGCAACCGTTCCTTATACGTTTTAGCCTCCAGTCCCCTAATCATCTTTGTTGCTCTTCTCTGCACTATTTCTAGAGTCTCAACATCTTCTATTCACTTGCCTTTTTTTTTCTTTTAAGCATCACAAGTGTTGTCTTTGGAAAGTGTGCCTGACACAGGTAAGTGATCTTCAAATGTTGTGGTAAAGCCTGTAGAATATGCCAGCCAATATGAGACACATTCAGTTTTTGGATCAACTGCACCAAACAATTCATCTGAATGCACCAAGGAAAAAGCCATGAGCGTCAGTTTGATTGAGGTTGTCAAAATGCAAAAAGAACAACAACCTGAAGACATTTTCCTGATATGTGGATTGATCCCAAAAGTCTCAGCTGAGGGCACATCTGGAGAAAACCCTGGTTGAGTAAGGATGGTATCCCCAATAGCACAAATCTTGTCCCAAATTACTCCCGAAAGAACAATAGGCATGATATTGGGACTATATCAAGCTCTTTGGCTGCTGCCTGAATGTGATTTCTTCCCAATCTGGATTCGCTTTAATCTTGTTCGCTTTAACAAGATTTGTTAACATAAAAGGAATATATAAGGAAGCCTACTCATTTTGAACTGAGAACCTATGTATTTCCGGGTATATGAAAGCAGAATCATTTTGACTTTCTTTTGCCCAGCTTTACAGTGAATTTTTTTTTTAAAAAAGCAATTATATAGCCACCCATCTCATACCTAATTCTGGGTGGCCCCCAGAAGTGGCTTCTTTTCCTGGAACTACTAAGAATTCCACAGCTTTTATATTATGGCTGCTCAAATCAATCTGGAGAACTGACGCTTACTGATATTGTAAATGTTGCATATTAGGTCTTCTACTTACCTTAGAGGGACAGAGTGGCTCAGTGGGTTAGGATGCTGAGCTTGTCGATCAGATAATCAGCAGTTTGGCTGGTCAAATCCCGAGTGCCGCGTAACAGAGTGAGCACCTGTTACTCATCCCAGCTTCTGCCAACCTAGCAGTTCGAAAGCACGTAAAAATGCAAGTAGAAAAATAGGGACCACTACGGTGGGAAGGTAACAGCATTCCGTGCACCTTTGGTGTCTAGTCATGCCGGCCACATGACCACAGAGACGTCCTCGGACAAGCGCTGGCTCTTTGGCTTTGAAACGGAGATGAGCACCAGCCCCTAGAGTCGGAAACGACTAGCACGCATGTGCGGGGGAAACTTTACTTTTACCTTTTACCTACCTTAATCTCTTTTGTTTCCTGGGGACCTTTCCAGACACCCTGCTCTATCCTTATGGTCCCCAGTATCAGGACAGAAGCACTCCCAAGGCAGATGATGGCGCATCTCCTGAGATCTCCATCTCAGAATATTTCTACTTTTATGGGCGGAAATATCATTCCCTTTACGTAAGTATTCTCCGACTGTCTCCTACAAAGTTACATTTATCGATGGCTTGACCATACCACAGGCCTCTCCTTTCATCCCTCCAGGTGAACAACAATGGGGTGGTGTCTTTTGGCAACCCTGTCAGTCAGTTCACCCCGGATCCTTTCCCTCTGATGGATGGCAGAGCCTTTGTCGCTCCCTTCTGGGCTGATGTTGACAATCGCATCACAGGGGAGGTATACTATAGGCAGAGCCAAGACCAGGGGCTACTGCAGAGAGTCACGGCTGATATAAATGCTTACTTTCCACATGAAAAGTTCACAGCAACCTGGGCCTTTGTGGCTACCTGGGACCAAGTGGCTTTCTACGGATCATTGTCCACCAAGGTAGGCTGGTTCAACTGAACTTGAACGAGGGAACTTTTCACTCAAAAAGGTTTTGATGGATGCCTCCTGTCATAAGAACATCTATTTCTAATGCGAAAGAGCCAGTATGGTGTAGTGCGGGGGTCCCCAACCCCCTGGTCCATGGACCAGTACCAAGCCATGGCACGCCAGCAACCGGTCCGCACAAACAAAGCCCCATCCGCGAGATGCAGGTAGCACACAAAGCCACTCACTCTCCGGTCCGCGGAAAAACCTTTCTCCACAGAACCGGTCTCTCGTGCCCAAAAGGTTGGGGACCTCTGGTGTAGTGGTTAAAGGCCCCCAGCTAGAAACTGGGAAATTGTGGGTGCTAGTTCTGCCTTAGGCACAAAGCCAGCTGGGTTACCTTGGGCCAGTCACCTCTCAGCCCTAAGAAGAGGTCAACCATTTCCAAAAAATGCTTTCAAGAAAACTGCAGAGGCAATGACCAGAGGTCAAGACTGACTTGAAAGCACCAATTAATAATTGATATAATTATAATGTAATCAATTCTCTACAGGTGAACACATTTCAGGCTGTTTTAACTTCCGATGGCAAAAAGTCTTTTGTGATGCTGAATTATCAGGATATTCAGTGGATATCAGGGCAAGCAAGCGGTGGAGATGCTCACACAGGCTTAGAGGGCACACCTGCCCAGGTAAGTGTCTCCTAAAGGCACATCTTTCCCAGCCTTTCCTAGCCAGACACTCAGGATTTCCCAACAAGGTCTTTGCTGAACATGCAAGGAACTACTGTAAAGTCCTAGAGTAGGAAATGCCCAAATTAGAGATATTGCATCCAACTAGATGACCTTGATCTAGAAAACCTGAGTGAAATTATATCTGGTTATTTGGGTGAGATATTACCCAAAAATTACATGGACGCAATTTCCTGTTAAAGAAAACACTTATATTGTAAGCACCTAAAGGCAAGTGTGACTTACAGAAACATTTATCTCCATCCACCCAGTTTATTTTCATGCTTATTTTATGGCCAGTAACACAACCAAGGTTGAATCTTGGGGATAGAAGGCCAAGGTCCCATAACCCAGCATCATCCCTTGCTCTTTTCCCATCTTTTTATAATGCTTTTTTCATTTCTTATAGGCCGGATTTAATAATGGGGATGCTGATAATTATTTCAATATTCCTGGTTCTTGGACTCCAAGCATAATGAACATCAGCTCAACAAGCAACATTGTGGACCCTGGGCGTTGGGTATTTGAGGTGGACGTTTTTGCAGTGCCCAATGGCTGTGTGTACAAAGGTACATTGAATGCTACCCAATGAGATCATAAGAAAAAAAGCCATAAAGGAATCAGCCAGAAGTTCATTAGTCTAGTGATGGGTAGTCATGTTCCCCTCATAATTTTAGCTAGAATGTCAACAGCAATGTCCCTTTATTTGCACCAGGTTGTTGCTTTTGATGACTCTCTGAATATAGACCTTCTATCAATTTATGATGGCTAGCCAATATTCCACGAAAGTGCTTCATTTATCCCAAGAACTAGATGTAGAATATTCATCTGTTTATGTTTTTTTATACAGTGAGATGTTCAGCAAGCCTTTAGACATAACAGTGGCATATCGACATAAATACAAATAAAATTAATATTGAGGAAGCACAAGAGCTTCACAGTACTTAATATGGAAGAAATATTTATGTTCTGTGTATCCCCTACATGTTCAAACATAGGTCCTTGATAGTCTCTGAATAGCTTTGCTTTTGCTTGCACATTAATCTAAAGTCAGTATAACCACAATTGCATTAAATCCCCCTGTATATATGCTATGACTACTTACATATGATATAGTTCCTCTAAGAGGAGCAATCTTTATTACATTAAAACATGGCTTTTGATTTATGAACCACATGTCTCCCTAAACTGCCACTGGGAGAACAATAAGCACATCATTATTACCAGAATGCTTTAGAATAAACATGTTTACAGCTAATTCAAACTGTGATCCATAGATAAGCTGTCATTTTTACGCTTTCTAGTTCTGTATAAGAGTTCTGTTGACCAGTCTCTGGCAGACTCTAATCCTCAAAATCTATAGGCGTCCTAGTAGTGGCATTTCTAGTTGAAATAATGGGATGTTAATTTTATTAATTTTAAGGATGCACATGTTTTGCTTGCATCCCCCAAATTTGGAACTGACCAAAAACATCAAAAAGTGAACTTTCCATACGGGGTGGGTGTGGGTGGGGAATAACCAGAAGAATTTTAATGCAAAATGATAAGAACAAATTGACATATAATTTGTAGCAATGGTTTAGAATTTGTGAATGAGGTGGGGGCTTTGTTTTCTTTTGTTCTCAGCATCGGAATAAGAAAATGGATTTCTATTTCTTGTCATATACTTGGAATATTTCGATAAGTGTCCAGGCCTTCCTGTTACAAATATATGCATTGTTTTTCCATTATAGGGGTATGGGTATTATTTTTTTGAGGAGGGTGGGAATTATTTTGTTACTTCTGTTTATGTATTTAACTTTTCTTTTTGTTAGTTCAGTGCAAATAATAAGCTATGAGAGGCTTTCCAAATATTTGTGATGTGTCCTTTGTCTTCACAGCTAACTTCTTACCTCTCAGTGTCATCTTCTGGAGTGAATCAACCTGTGAGAAGAAGTGCCAGTGCATGCTGGACACTCACACAGTGATATGCCAGTCTGAAAACTGCTCTGCAGATGAGATCTGCCAGCCGGTTTCCTGGTATCACATGTGCCAGCCTATTCTCAGTGCATCCTGCCAAGTCTTAGGTGGACAACATTACACCACCTTTGATGGCCAACTATACCATTTTCAAGGTGATTGCACTTATGTGTTGTCTCAGGCATGTGCACCCTCGCACAACCAAAGCCTGACGTACTACCGGTTGGAAGCCAAGGTACAAGGAACAGCCTCAGATGCTCCCCGCATAGAATATTTGCGCATGGTAGTCTATGGGCAGGACATTGTTTTAATGACCAACTCTACTGGGCATGTCATGGTAAGTCATCTGAATTAGTGTCTCCAATTCAGCTCATGGCTTAATTCAGCCCCACCTTCTAGATGTTGTTGAGGGATGATTTTATTTAGTTCAGTTTAATTCATTAGTAGGACTTTGGCTCATGGGCCTAAATCAGGTGTAGGCAACCTTGAGCTCTTTTATGACTTGTGGACTTCAACTCCCAGAATTCCTGAGCCAGTTCTGGGAGTTGAAGTCCACGATTCATAAAAGAGCCAAGGTTGCCTACACCTGGCATAAATGGACCTTTCTAACTTTCAGAGTCTACAAGGTGATGATTTTAATTTTCAACCCACCTCCTAGATCAGGGCCCATCAATCTTTTGGGCACCAGGGACTGGTTCTGTGGAAAGAGGTTTTTCCATGGATTGGAGGGGGCGTGATTTCAAGTGGTGCCTGCTTCTCTGCTTTGTGTGGCCTGGTTTCTGGTAAGCTACAGCCCAGTCCCATTTCATGGACCGGGGGTGGGGTTGGGGACCCCTGTCTTAGGTTATTGTATAGTAACAAGGGCTGTTCAGAACTTTGGACTTTAAGTGAGAAAAGGCCTCAGAGCAATGGGAGCAGCTGTTAGCAATTCTCTAAATCCCAAGCCTGTGTCTAGTAGGACATAGTAGTTTAGGTTGTTTCTTGCACAGCAGATTTGGGTCTTGGGTAGCATCAAATGCCAGCAACACTTTCTTAAATCCAGTATGATTGATTGATTATGGAACAACAAATTGGTTTTGACTCCTAATGACCAGATAGATCGATTGATCCAATCTAGCTAAGATTAAACCAGTAACTCTGATTCCACTTTATTGTATGGAACCCCTTGGTAGATTGGTGGAATAAAGACACTTCTTCCTGTGGTCCTGCTTGGTGGCAAGATCCAAATGCGTAAGAGTGGCTTCTCCGTGAAATTAGATACTGATTTTGGAGTAACCTTTTCCTACACTGGGAATCAGCATGTGGAGATTGGGGTTCCTGCCAGATATCAAAATGCTACTTGTGGCCTCTGTGGAACTTTGAATGAGAATCCCTCGGATGACTTCTCAACCCCTAATGGATCCTTGGTGGAATCAGTGACTCTATTTGCTAGAAACTGGCAGGTCAAAAATGTTGAGGACCGCTGTGGGGACATCCAACAACCAACAACTTGCCCCTTGACTAAATTAGCCAATTATTCCAGCTCAGAATACTGTGGCATTCTAGAAAAATCCCCAGGTCCTTTTGCTAACTGTGCACAGATGGTGCCTGTATCTAGCTTGATGGAAGTGTGTCTTAATGATGTCTGTACCGCTGGAGGGAACCGGACTGTGCTATGCAATCTCCTCCATATTTACGCTGAACGTTGTCAATCAGCCAACATCACAGTTGGGCAATGGAGAGAACAGACACAATGTGGTGAGTAAAATTAATAAGTATAAATAAACAACCTCTCAATCCCTGGAGGGAATTGTAATAAATGTCATAGTGCAGTGAGTAATCAGTAGAGAGAGATGCAATTTGTACATTCTGGTCCATTAAAAATATGATTAATGGGACCTGGGGCACATCCAGACAACTGATGGGGCATGCTTTTTTCTAACCCAGGAATCTCCAAATATGGCAACTTTAAGACATGTGGACTTCAACTTCTAGAATTCCTCAGCAAACCATGCTGGTGGGGGAATTCTGGAAGTTGAAGTCCACAAGTCTTAAAATTGCCGAATTGTTCTTAAAACCTGTAAGATGGCAGAAATATGTGTCCTGATTGCTGTGTTCTGATGGCTGATCTTCCTGGTAATGAAGTTTGTGATTAGGTAAAGGTAAAGGATCCCCCGCACATGCTTGCTAGTTGTTTCCAACTCTAGGGGCCGGTGCTCATCTCCGTTTCAAAGCTGAAGAGCCAGCGCTTGTCCGAGGACGTCTCCGTGGTCATGTGGCCGGCATGACTAGATGGCAAAGGTGCACGGAACGCTGTTACCTTCCCACCGGAGTGGTCCCTATTTTTCTACTTGCATTTTTACGTGCTTTCGAACTGCTAGGTTGGCAGAAGCTGGGACAAGTAACAGGCGCTCACTCTGTTATGCGGCACTCGGGATTCGACCTGCCAAACTGCCAACCTTCTGATTGACAAGCTCAGCGTCCTAACCCACTGAGCCACTGCGTCCCTTAGTTTGTGATTGGTACTATCCTAATAGCTTTAATATGGGATGCATGAAGAAAAGGGATTGGTGGACTTTTGGTGAGAGAGAAAAACAATATGTTCTTGTGTGTGTATTTCTGTGTGGGTCTGTCAATGTATGTAGATGTGAAGGACCAATTACCACAAGCTCCTATTGCAACATGTTACTTCAGTCTTCCCATCTAACCTTGCAGACAGTAGCATTGGGGAGAATGAAAGGCGGCTAGATGCACCTTTTCCAACTTGGTGTCCTCCGGACATGATGGGCTTCAGCTTCTAGAATTTCCCAAGCTGCTGGTTGTTGCCTCTGATGATCTTGGAAATGAGATGCAACACATTCATAGGGCATCATCAAGTTGGAGAAGGCTGAGAGCAGATGGAGGTGGAACGTGTGTCTGAATGGAGCAGCAGGACATAGTTAACGATTCACATTTGCATAGCGGAGGTGTTGGGACTTGGTTTGATACAAAACATGACACGGTCTGCACCTGATTTTTTCCCCCCTCTTCCTTCATGTGTCCTTTCTCTCAGACATCACTTGTCCGGAGAACAGCCATTATGAAATTTGCGCTACTGCTTGCCCACCCAGCTGTCTGGATTCCACTGCTCCACTCTTCTGCTCTAAGCCTTGCCGAGAGGGCTGCTGTTGCAACAAAGGCTACATTCTCAGTGGAGGTGCATGTGTGCCCCTGAGCCACTGTGGCTGCACGTTGAACAACCAGTATTATGAAGTGAGCGGTGAGGAAATCCTGATAGATTCCTGCAGCAAGAAATGCGTTTGTAGGCAGCCTTCCCACCCAATGGAGTGCCAAGAGCACGCATGCAGTGGTCAGGAAACCTGCAAAGTGGTGGGTGGCATCTTGGGATGCCATGCTGAGGAAGTTGGCAGTTCCTGGGTGTTTGGAGATCCCCATTATGTCACCTTTGACGGAGTGGCATTTGATTACGAAGGGACGTGCACATATACTTTGAGCAAGTACTGTGGCCCTTTGAACAAGCTACCAAGCTTTACTGTCAAAGTACAGAATGAACATCGGACATCTTTGGCCGCATCATGGATCCACCAGGTGGAGGTGGAGGTCTACGGGCAGCAGATTGTTATGATGGCGGATCACTATGACAAAATACAGGTAAGAACAATACTGGTGGCTCTTGTTTACCCACCATTCAATTAGCAACCGTTTGGTTAATTCACCATCACAATACTTGATGAATGTTCGCCCTATAGAACAAATGTGCCTATTGCTTTTGACCCATGCCTGCAGAACACAATTCCTTGGCTGAGGTTTCTGCTGTGGTCATTATTCAATCTCTTCTTCTCACTCTCTGCGGTTTCGCCACAAATGTACAACCAAGTCTTCTTGACAAAACTCTGGACCGTCAAAAAAGGGAAGCCACAGCAGTAAATATTTAATGAGATTACAAAAATGTCCATTCCTAAAATAGTTTTGACCAAATCCAAGAATAGCAATAAAAGCTGGAATAACAAAAACAGCTTAACCAATCTTGCGTCATATAGAAGCCACATGCCTGAAGTTGGTGGGGCCAGGATAAAACCCTGCCTTTCATTTAATTTTAATTTAAAGTAATGAAATACAGTTTACATATTCACTCATAATCTGTTTGATGGTTTTTAGCTTTTCCCACTATAATTGCAATTACTTCTGATGATTACAAAAGTCTCAACCCAATCCATTTTAAAGGGTGCCACTTTAGCAATAGCAATAGCACATAGACATACACACTGCCCCATAATGCTTTATAGTACTCTCTGGGGATTTTACAATGTCAGCGTTATTTGCATTTTATTTGCCCCCAACAATCTGGCTCCTCATTTTACCCACCTTGGAAGGATGGAAGGCTGAGACAACCTTGAGCCAGTCTGGATCGAACGCCAGGTTGTGGGCAGAGTTAGCAGCCTGCTATGCTGCATTCTAATCGCTGCGCCATTAGTGGAAAAGTTGTAATGATTTACTGTCAATGATAACCAATGTTGCCTTGACTTCTCTTCCTTTCTTTCTCAGGTGAATGGCCTTCTGGTCAACCTGCCCTTTATTCTTCCAGCAGAAAAGCTCTATGCCTACTACAGTGGCTTTTCCGTCCACGTTCAGACCGATTTTGGTCTCTCCGTCTCTTACGACTGGTCCTACTCTGTATCAATGTCAGTCCCCAAGAACTATTCCGGGTTGCTTTGCGGCCTTAGTGGAAACTTCAATGGAAATCAGAAGGACGATTTCCAAAGCCCCAATGGCAGGATTGTTTCCAGTCCTATCGCTCTCGGCAACAGCTGGAAAGAACCCACTTCATCTTTCCACTGTACAGTCATTGGGCTTCCCGCCTCCTGTGACGAATCTCAATACTGGCCTTTGCGTTCCTGTGGCATCATCCGGGATCCAAGTGGGCCATTTCAACTATGCAGTGACCCTGCTACTGCTCAAATCCACTTTGATCACTGTGTGAAGGATATGTGTGCCACCTCTGGCACCAGCCTATGCAAAACCCTGGGAGCATATACCCAGCAGTGCCAAAGCCGTGGCATTGCCATTCAGCCCTGGAGGGAGATGACTGGGTGTGGTAAGCTGGTGCTGATTTACGAGCCTGGTGGGGTTATAGTAATGTTACGCATATTCATGTTGTTTCAGAACAGCCTTCCTTAACTGGTCACCTTCCAGAAGTGTGGGACTGCACCTTTCAATAACTGTAACCCCCAACTAATCGAAAAGCATCAATTAAATGAAAATTACTTGTGCACATAGTCTATCTTATTCATAGCAATAGCAATGGAGCTTAGACTTATATACCGCTTCCCAGGGCTTTACAGCCCCCTCTAAATGGTTTACAGAGTCAGCCTATTGCCCCCAACAATCTGGGTCCTCAATTTACCGACCTCAGAAGGATGGAAGGCTGAGTCAATCTTGAGGATCGAACTCCAGCCAGTGGGCAGAGTCAGTCTGCAATAGCAATGGAGCTTAGACTTATATGCTGCTTCACAGGGCTTTACAGCCCCCTCTAAATGGTTTACAGAGTCAGCCTATTGCCCCCAACAATCTGGGTCCTCAATTTACCGACCTCAGAAGGATGGAAGGCTGAGTCAATCTTGAGGATCGAACTCCAGCCAGTGGGCAGAGTCAGTCTGCAATAGCAATAGCACTTAGACTTATATACCGCTTCCCAGTGCTTTACAGCCCGCTCTAAATGGTTTACAGAGTCAGCCTATTGCCCCCAACAATCTGGGTCCTCAATTTACCGACCTCAGAAGGATGGAAGGCTGAGTCAACCATGAGAATCAAACTGCTGGCAATCGGAAAAATTAGCTGGCAATGATGTATTCTAAGCCAGGGGTCCCCAACTCCTGGTCTGTGGACCAGCACCAGTCTGTGGACCAGCACCGGTCTGTGGCATGACAGCAACCGGGCCAGACAAACAAGCAAAGCCCCATCCGTGGGATGCAGGCAGCACACAAAACCACGCACTTTCAGGTCCATAGAAAAACCTCTCTACACAGAACCGGTCCCTGGTGCCCAAAAGTTTGGGGACCTCTGGTCTAACCACTCTGCTTTGATACTTACAAATATCCCTTAGGTAAATTGGGAAGGCTAAAACTGAACAAAGATGTTCAGGATTAGAATCTAGTCTTTTGGAACAGTTGCTAAGGATCACCAGTCCCAACTGTTACTACCTACTCCGAACTTTTCCAGTTCTTTAAAAAAATAATAATCTCATTCTGCTTCTCCAAAACATTGCATTCATCTGCCCTTTAAATTTTCCCAAGATACCCTTGCCACTGCATTGCTCTGCAGTTATGGGAAGTTAATACAGTATGACAGATAAATGCAAATGCCCATCATTAGCTGAGGCCTGGCATTGCCATGTCCACTGAGTAGGATCTCACCTTTTCTATTTAACGTCTCAGAATCACATGACTAGGGTTGTGCTGATGTGCAGGCTGAAGCAAAATTATATTGCTTCTTGGTTTGCCTTCCTTTTCCCTTAGGTTAAGCAATAGGAAAGAACTTGTACTTCTGCGTTCCCAGTTTCTGATAGGAGTGCTTTTTTTTTCCTCCCCAGAATTGTTGTGTCCTGCTAATAGCTTTTATGATCTCTGCGGACCTCCCTGCTCATCTTCCTGTGCTTCCTTAGCCACACCTTCCAGCTGTCAGACGAGTTGCGTGGAAGGGTGTCACTGCAACCCTGGATTTGTGCGGAGTGGCGTGGAGTGTGTGGTCCAAGATCAATGTGGCTGTACTTATGAGGGAAGATATTACCTGGCTGAGGAAAGTTTCTGGCAGGGAGAGGATTGCAGGAGCTTCTGCAGCTGTAACAGCACCAGCCATGCTGTGGAGTGTGTCAATTCCACCTGTGGTCCTGGAGAGTTCTGTGGCACCCAGAAAGGCGTTCATGGGTGTCACAAGCTCTCCGAGGGCTTCTGTCAGGCGTTGGGGTATCTTCACTACACCACGTTTGATGGGCAGCATTTTGAATTCCAGGGGACGTGCAAATATGTCTTTGCAGAACTATGTGGAAGCATGGCAGACTTGCCCTTCTTTAGAGTTGAGGTGAAGAATGAGAAGTTGACCAACCAGCCATTGCCTGTGACTTCAGAAGTGTTTGTTCAAGTGGACGCCCATCAGATACGTCTGCAGAAAGGTTTCTGGGGAACCATCAAGGTAACACTTCTTGGGCAAGGCCTTGAGCAGTCTCACCCAGCTAGGTACCTGTGGGACTACAACTCCCAGAACACCCTATCAGTGTGATCCAAGTTGTAGTCCCTACTTACCACCAGGTTGGGCGCCAAGAGGGCACCAAATTAGAGAGAATTCTTCTAGATATGTCTATGGAGATTCTCAATCACCCAAGTCACGGTTGTCCCAAAGGTGCTTCTTCCAAAAGGTAACTGGACTTTCTTGGTGGTGTTTTTTTTTTCTTTGAAAACATTTCACTTCTCATCCAAAAAACTTCTTCGGTTCATTAGTGCCCTAATTCAGAGAAATAAGAAAATAAGTTGCAAATGCATTTAGAGAGAAAAAATGGAAGAATGCAATGGCCTCTTTTGCTTTTGAGAGGTTATCCCAATCTTGTCTATTTAGTTCAGTGTTTGTTTTCAGTAATAAGAAACGTACAAGCAGGACATCTAAGAAGCAGATTTCTTTGTAATGTAGTAGTCTGATGTCTCGGAGAAACACACACTCCGAATACGGCTGTTCTCCATAACTGCCATAGCTGAAAGCTGTTGATCAACCTGACTTGTTGACATTATTTAAACTTTTTTTTTATTGAAAAGTTTTACAATACATTTTTTTTAAAAAAAACAAAACCCCTCCCAACCCCCTCCCCCCCTCCCCAACCCTCCCCAACACCTCCCTCCCTTCCCCCTCCCCCCTCCCCGACTTCTCAGAGCTCAATACAGGGTATAAAAATACAAGCAATCATAGTCTACCTTATGCAAACAACAATAAAATATTAAATCTATCGCACTTTAACTCTTATAAAATAACTAGTTTTTTGTTTTGTTTTTTAGCTGAATGGAACAATCTTGTGGAATTTGTCATGGTGTTAGCAACTGTTTTAGGTGGCTTTTTAAAAAGTAAACTTAAAAAGCTTTCTTTTTCCTTTCCTGACAGCGGGCAGTATGGACCTTAAATTTTAAACTCTCTCTTGAAAGTCTAAAACCTGCTCAAAAACCTGCTCGCTTAAAACAACCAAATAACAACGTAGATTTACTAAGCATGCAACTTCTGACAGCGTGCATCAGCCTCCCAAGAAAGCATCGACAGTTTGTTGAGCCGCCCCAAGCAAAGGCAGATGACCACTTATATACCTTTGGCTTACTACATTTCAAAGAGAAGACAAAGGAAAAGGCAGACATGGCCTTCTCATTATTTGTCCCTTCCTACTAGATCAGCATGCTAGCTATACTATTGATTTCTTTTAATGGAAGTGATAAACAACTAATGGAAAAAAAATCCATAGGGACATAGAAGCGGCTGACAGGCTAGCTTTCTATCACAGTGTGATGCAAGTGGCTGAAAAAAAAAGGTGGTTTAGTGAATGAAAGAGGGCAGCACAAAAACGAAGGAGAGAGAAGTGAAGAATCTTAACCTTTAAAGCTCCTTCCAATGAGTAAAAACAGAGGAGTATCTATGGAGATTCTCAGTTATCCAGGTCACAGTTGTCCCAAAGGTGCTTTTTCACGAGGCCACTGGGCTGCCTTGTTTTTCTTTGAAGATGTTTGGCTTCTCATCCAAGAAGCTGAAGAATCTTCTTGGACGAGAAGCGAAACGTCTTCAAAGAAAAACCAGGAAGCCCAGTGGCCTCGCGAAAAAGCATCTTTGAGACAAATAGATGAGTAGCTTGTTCTTGACGGACCTTCAAATTAACCAGTCTTCCTGTCTTCTTTGCTTCTTCAAATCAGATCAACGGAGCAACCGTGAATCTCCCAGTGAACCTCAATCAAGGAGAGACTGTCATTTTCCAGCATGGGCTGAATATCATTCTGAAAACAAAATTCAACCTGATTGTGAGCTACGACTTAGTGCAAAACCTCCTTGTGGTCCTTCCTCCCCAGTACATGGGACAAACCTGTGGGCTCTGTGGAAATTTCAACGGCGTGGCCAATGATGACTTTGGGATGCCAAATGGCTCTTTAGGAAAGGATGTCTTCCATTTTGCTGCCAGCTGGAAGCCAGAGACTAGCTGTAAGGATGACTCTGCTGGTTCTTACCCAGAATGTTTGGAGAAGCAACATCTCATCCAGGCAAAATACAAATGCTGGATCATTCAAAATCCCCACGGGCCCTTTGCTTCTTGTCATTCTCAAGTTAATCCTGAGCCCTACATGTACAATTGCGTATTGGATCTGTGCATCTCTGCCTTGGACCACACTATCCTATGCCACTCCATTCAGAACTATGCAGCAGCCTGCCAACGACAAAATGTAAACATTTCTGCCTGGAGGAATGAAAGTTTCTGTTGTATGTATCTCATCGCTTATCCGACATGCCATTTTGAATTTGTACTACTGTACGTGATACAGGAAGACTAGATATAGATAATGCTCCCCTATAGGAGACAAATGCACTTATTAGATAAGCATGTTTTCTGAATCCAGCAGCAGTCCTGCCGTGAAGACCCATCTAATGGTCTTCTGGGAATGTTCATCTACTGTTTTATCATCTAGAGCTTGGGTGGACAATATGCAGCTTTCCAGCTGTTGTTGCATTATAACTGGGGACATTGCCTCTTTTGGCTTGAATCGTGAGGAACAAACACCATTTCAGGATCCTGTACATCTTACTGCTCTAGCGGCTTTAGATCAGTGGCCCCCAACCTTTTGGGCACCAGGGACCGGTTCCATGGAGAAAGGTTTTTCTGTGGACTGGAGGGGGCGTGGTTTTGCATGGTGCCTGCATCCCACAGATGGGGCTTCACTTGTTTGTGTGGCCCAGTTGCTGGCATGCCACGGACTGTTGCCAGTCCATGGACTGGGGGTTGGGGAGCCCTGCTTTAGATAACAACTTCCTTTATCCTAAGTTACTGTTGTAGGAAGGACCAAAGCCAGTATTGGGTGGAGCTTTCTCCTACTTTTTCTAGCACACTTATACTTCCTCCCTTCCTCCCTTCCTCTACTTTTTTTACTAGATGTGCACTTCGACTCATAGCTCCCCCAGCAGATATATGCAAATTGCTGCTTCTCAGATTATCCCATTTTTCTCCCCCTAGATTTTCGATGCACAGAACATAGTCACTATGGGCTGTGCGAGAATCCTGTGGATAAAGAATGTTCTGCCAGTTTTCTTCAGGGTGTCCAAGGCATCGCTTGCTCTGAAGGGTGTTTCTGCAATGATGGGTACTTTCAGAGTGTCAGCAAGTGTGTCCAGCTAGAAGAGTGCGGTTGCAAGTATGACGGACACTATTATAAAGTAAGTGGGATGCCCCCATCAAAGCCAACACTTCATAACGCAGTGGAACATGTACTTTGCTTACGGGCAGCTTTTGGAGAGAATTAGGCGAGTGGGGGAATCGAGGAGAAGGTACCATAAGTCATCGTCTCAATAAACCCCGCAGAACAATCTGGAAAGTTGAATAGAGCAGAGGAGATTGGATGAACATTAGAAAGGGGCAACTTGTATGGGAGGCAGCCATGACTATTTGTGACATTGCTTTTCTTACCTCTGTTCTTTAGTGTTATGAATTATATTCATCCCAGCTTATCCATTAAGATTCATTTGTTCAGTAAAAATAATTATCTTGCCTTTGGTCTTACCATTTCTTTCTTCTTCTTTTTTTTGCAGTCAAGTTATTTTATGGGAGTTACAACATTTTCGTTTCACTATACAATATATAGGGACGCGGTGGCTCGGTGGGCTAGGACGCTGAGCTTGTCGATCAGAAAGTCGGCAGCTTGGCAGGTCGAATCCCGAGTGCCGTGTAACAGAGTGAGCGCCTGTTACTCGTCCCAGCTTCTGCCAACCTAGCAGTTCGAAAGCACGTAAAAATGCAAGTAGAAAAATAGGGACCACTCCGGTGGGAAGGTAACAGCGTTCCGTGCACCTTTGGCGTCTAGTCATGCCAGCCACCTGACCACGGAGACGTCCTCGGACAAGCGCTGGCTCTTCGGCTTTGAAACAGAGATGAGCACCAGCCCCTAGAGTCAGAAACGACTAGCATGCATGTGCAGGGGAACCTTTACCTTTAACTATACAATATATGCACTGTTGAATAAGTTTATGAGAATACAGTCTTTCTGAACAAAACATTTAATTTCTCTTAACTCATTCTCTTGTACCTACACGCTATTTTTGTAATATGTTCATGCACACATGAAAGGGAGAATAACCTACAAGGCAATGAGCTGGCTGGCTGAATCTTTTGTTTTTATTAGAAAATTTTATTAAATGTACCTTTAAAAACAAAAGTGGACATGATTCAACTTCCCTGGCTACAACACTACTATTAGTATTACCTTATGTTACAGAAAGAAAAAACAAAAACTTAAAATACATTCTATGACAGGACAGAGTATAACAAACTGTACATATAGCATCTGTACCATTTCTTAACTGGATCATGCACACGACATCTAAATGTGTCATTTACCAATTAGAAAGATACACCTTTTTTCTGAGCAAGGAGTGAAAGCTCCATGGGCTGTTATTAGCAATGAAATTATCTATTAGATCTTACAAGAAAGAATTCCAACACAATTTCTTTTGGTAAAATTATGACTTATCGCCTTGTTAGACTTCTGATTTTCCTCCATAGTTTTAATTCAGTGTCTTTCTGATCTCTAGATAACACAAAAATAATTGAAAAGCACACTCTGTTCTCATTGCATCTTCCGTATTGACCTCTATGTTCGGCATGCAGGTTGGAAAGCACGTTTGGCTGCCTGGCTGTAATAAAAAATGCCATTGCCATTCCCGAGGCAATTTTCGCTGTTTCCCAGCTAGATGTAAGCCAGACCAACAATGCACATTGAAGCAGGGATCGTATGGCTGCCACAGTCTCTTGACTACCTGCGTTGTCACAGGAGATCCTCACTATTTCACATTTGATGGTGCACTGGTGCACTTCCAGGGCATCTGTGGCTATGAGGTCTCTCACACTTGCAACTCCACGCTGGATTTCTCCTTCCGGATTGTCATTGAAAACCGACATTTCCAGAATTCCAGAGTTTCCTTTGCTTACCGTGTGGAAATCTGGCTTCAGATGCACCAATCGAGTATCCACATTCTCCTTGAGCGAGGCAAAGCTGTCCATGTAAGTGGTGGTTAAGTGACAGAGACTCGTTGACTTATAGAATCATAGGGTTGAAAGGGACCTTGGAGGTCTTCTAGTCCAACCCCCTAGGAGTCCTTATATCATCCCAGACAAATAATTGTCCTATATTTTCTAGAAAACCTGGAGCACCCACAATTCCAGGAGGCAAGATGTTCCATTGAGTAAACATCTTTTGTTGTTATTGTGAGTCCCATATTAGTTTGGGGAAAGCAAATGAAGTGGGTTTACTTAAAAAGAAAATCATTCTAAATCCTAGAGCAATGCTTCCCAAACATATTAGCTCTAGTATAAATTACCCAAAATTGGGTAAAAGTATTTTTGGACCCACAAATACAGGATCCAATCACAACAGGGACAAGTGTTTTACAGACATTGGGTAAAAAGGACTTTCTGATGAGCAGTTTGGGGTAAACGAAGGAAACAGTTTGGGAAGCACCATCCTAGAACATCTCTACTTTGTTGCTGACAGTGTTGGTTCTAGATTTCCATCAACTCCTTGTTTAGCAACATAGCCAGTCATTCAGAGAAGATGAAGTTAGGGGACTGGAGGCTAAAACATGTAAGGAACAGTTGCTGGAATTGGGTATGTCTAGTCTAATGAAGAGAAGGACGAGGGGGACATGATAGCAGTCTTCCAATATCTCAGGGGCTGCTACAAAGAAGAGGGAGTCAAGCTATTCTCCAAAGCACCTGAAAGCAGGACAAGAAGCAATGGATGGAAATTCATCAAGGAGAGAAGCAACCTAGAACTAAGGAGAAACTTCCTGACAGAACAATTAACCAGTGTAACAACCAGCCTCCAGAAGTTGTGAATGCTCCAACACTGGAAGTTTTAAAGAAGAGATTGGACAACCATTTGTCTGAAATAGTATGGGGTTTCCTGCCTGAGCAGGGGGGGTTGGACTAGAAGACCTCCAAGGTCCCTTTCAACCTCCTCCTCCTCCTCCTCCTCCTCCTCCTCCTTCTTCTTCTTCTTCTTCTTCTTCTTCTTCTTCTTCTTCTTCTTCTTCTTCTTCTTCTTCTTCTTCTTCTTCTTCTTCTTCTTTGTTATGTTAGCACTACAGAAACTTTTACAGTGTTTCTTTTATGAAAGGTTAATGGCAGAAGAACCCAACTACCAGCCAATGTAGGATCCGTTGTTCGGATCTTGAGAGTGAGCAATATGCTGACCGTGAGAACCAAGGCTAATATGGAAGTCCAGTTCAACGGGGCAAGTAGTGTCTTCATACGTGTGGGTCCAGAGTATCGGAATCAGCTCTGTGGCATGTGTGGCAATTTCAACGGTGATGCTTCTGATGATAAAGCTTTACCCTCTGGAGACAAAGCTCTGAATGACGCACAGTTTGGAAATGCTTGGATATCAAACACCACCTCTGCACGGTAGGATGACCCCTTTTTCTCCCCCATCTGAAAAGCTAGAGCACCCTGGAATCAGAGAACCCAGAAATTCTGATGGTACCAACCGACTGCAGGATATCAGGACAGCATCATTTGAGAAGAACAGTGTTTCAGAAAGAGAGCAATTAAAACAATTTAATTAGATAGATCAGCTAGTCCTCTTCCGGACAGCTCAGTCTCCCGGGTGATGCGTAATCATGCCTTTGTAACTTTGTTCCTTGTGTATCTTTTTCAGCTGTAAGAACAAGACCGAAGACCTCATCCCTTGCCCAAATCAACTCAAGTACAAACAGTTCTGTGCAATCTTAATTAACAGCTCGGGGCCGTTCTCTGAATGTCACTGGCTCAATAACCCAGACTTGTATTATGAATCCTGTGTCTATGATTTATGCCACTACGGATCGGGCAATCGCATGTTCTGTATGGCCATTGAAGCCTATGATGAAATGTGCACCATTTCTGGTGTGAAGGTGATGGACTGGCGGCAGGCAGTAGGATGCAGTAAGCAAAATAAGGAGGGTGTAATTCCCATTAGGAAAATGTCTGTCGATGTATTCGTAAGTCAAGGTGCAGCATCTGTATATAACATCTGCCCTTGGAAATGCTCATTATCATGAACGAAGGCAAATTATCACATTTGCGAATTTGATATGCTGCATGATAGCAAATTATCATACAAATAATTATCATGCTTGTACCACCAAACCTGGTTTATTTATTGTCAGGCACAAGCAACCTGAACTATTCATGAACAGTCTCAATCAGAAACTTTATTGTTACGCACTTATGTTGCAAGACTCTCACCAGACTGACCGTATTCCCCTAGGAATGGTCAGTTAAGGTTTCAGGGATTCTGGGGGGAAAAGTCAGGTTTGTGCCACTTTCTCTAAACTCAGCCCCCTCTTTTAACACCACCTTCCAGTCCAGCTGGAGATTCTACCACATTTATGTTACAAAAATATTCTGGGCGCACTGCTTTGCCTGAAAGCTGATGAGTTCCCAAACCCATTTGATCTTTTTCTTTTCAGGCATCACCTGTCCAGCCAACAAGTACTATGACTTTTGTGGCCCAGCTTGTCCTGCCACGTGTGCCAATCTCCAGGCCCCTACCCTTTGCAAAAAACCTTGCATCTCAGGCTGCTTCTGCAGGGAAGGCTATGTTCTGAATGGCGGGGTCTGCATGCCTGTGAAACTCTGTGGCTGCACACTGAATGGCCGTTATTACCAGCTGGGAGAACAAGTGATCCTGGGGGATGCTTGTAGCCAAAGATGCATCTGCATGCAAGCTGCTCACCCAATGGAATGTCAAGAACATGCCTGCCAAGCTCAGGAAATGTGCAAAGTTGTGGACGATGTACGGAGTTGTTATCCAATGACATTTGGCTTGATGCATCTATATGGCCCTTCAAACTATATTACTTTTGATGGTGTGTCCTTTAGTTTTCAAGGGGCCTGCAAATACACCCTTGTTTCATACTGTGGTCCTCCAGGAAAACTTCCAGGCTTCAACATTCGAGTATTAAATATGCATAAGGATTCTATCTCAGTATCCTGGATAAAGCAGTTGGAACTTGAAATCTATGGGGAGAAAATAATTGTCGCAAAAGGGCAGTATGGCTTAATAAAGGTAAGAGTATTGTAAGTTCTAACTAGTTTCCATTGGAATGTCTGTAGGATCTAAAAAACTGCTTTCTTTACAATGAGTCTATATTAGCCCTTCAGACTAGACCGGACTAAGATAGAAAGTTATGAAATCAAATATTACTTTTATTATAGGGTTATAGTAACAGAATCTTGAAAGTCTGAATGTATTTTCCTTCTCTCTCCCTTTATCTTTAAGGAAACCAGGGAGGGATCAAATTTAAGACATTTTCTCAAATTACATTTCTGCCTTGGACTCCAGGTTCTTTTATCTAACCATTGTCTTGGTGTCAGGTCTTCCTCCTGTTCCTCAAGGTTATTCTTATAGCTCATTATATACTCTGTACAACAAGCTTATGTAGATGTGCATTCAACAACATGCTAACTTTGGTTCAACCATAGAATGGCTTAATTCATGGATCGAGTTAAACATATAATGTGAACCCTGTTAACAAGTTGATCAGTTTTGTTGGGAATCTACTTTCTACAGTGGCAATGTAGAAAGAAATATAAAATTAGAATTGCATTTGCAGAAAGATCTCTGAGGTTAAAAGAATCTTTCTCCCACATCCCCACAACAGCCCTAAGAATCTGGGAAACTCATTGGATCAAGAGTGTGTGACTGCCCCCCCCTCCTGTCACACAATGAGCTCCATGGGTGATTGGGAAGTTGATCATAGGTATCTCTGATCCCAAGACGGTACCAAACTTTCACTTTGTTCAGGGAGGAGAGACTAACTTGAACCCAAGAGTACAGTTACTAGTGTTGGTGCTATTGCCTAGCCTAGCCTAGTTTAACATAAATGAAAATGTCCTGTGTTTCCTGGCCTTCATGTGGAATAACATCCACCTGTTGTTCAACATCCACCTAGATCTTTAAGAGAATAACATTCAACATTAGGAAATTGGGCTGGAAATAGAAAATCTTTTTGGTCTAGACCAGGGGTAGGCAACCTTGCCTCTTTTATGACTCATGGACTTCAACTCCCAGAATTCCTGAGCCAGCCATGCTGAGGGGAAAGGGAGAGGTTTCCATGCTGAGCCATGCTAGCTCAGGAATTCTGGGAGTTGAAGTCCACGATTCATAAAAGAGCCAAGGTTGCCTACACTTGGTCTAGGATTACCTGAGAAGAAGGTAATTTGTCTGTCTAATTTTCTGTCTAGTGATCCTTCTAGTTAGCTAGTAGAAGATGGAGGATGTACTGACTAGTTAAATACACCAATGAATTTGACAAGGACATTGTTCCCCTGACTTTGTCTCAGTTGAATGGTTTTCTGATGAATCTGCCCATCAACCTTGCAATGGGAAAACTCTATGCCTATTCTACCACCACCTTCCTCACTATTAAGACTGATATCGGCCTCTCTGTTTCCTACGATTGGTCTTACCACATGTCAGTTTTAGTTCCTGAAATTTACTCAGGGTCTCTCTGCGGCCTTGGTGGAGATTTCAACCAGAATCACCACAATGACTTAAGGACTCCCAGGGGCTCCGTGGTTCAGGATCCAGAGACTTTTGGCAACAGCTGGAAAGATTCTGGGTCCCCATTCCACTGCGCAGCTGTCGTGCCCTTACCAAATTGCAGTGAAACTGAATTGGCCCAGTACAGATCGCTGGCTTATTGTGGACTCATTCGTGATATTAATGGGCCATTTCAAGACTGCCAGGACCAAACAGAAGCTCAGTATTATGCAGAGAATTGTGTGAAGATCCTATGCACAACACAGGGCAGCCGCAAGATTCTGTGTGAAGTACTATCTACCTACGCCCAGAGATGTCAAGCAAACCACGTCAGGATTCAGCCATGGAGAAAGATCACTGGGTGTGGTAAGTCATATTCAGTATAAAGACTGGTTTTAAAGAAACAGAAATGAACATTTTTTGCAGGTTTGCAGATAAAATATGGTGTCTGTTAAACATGGCATTCCACTGTGTGAGAATCTTGCTTCTCTTTCTGTTAAATAGTTTTTAAAGAATGAATGAATGACTGGATGAATGAATGAATGAATGACTATATATGTTTGTGTGTGAATCAGATCTTCACTCCTGTCAATCTGCACTGGAAACAGTTAATGAACAAGTTTTCCAGAGTTTCAATTAGTAATATTTATTGGAAGAGAAGTCAATGTTGCAAAACAAGGTACACTGTTGTACACAAACACATACACATGTGGTTTTTAAACTCTCACAATTAGCAGTTTAGTCCTCCGAGCTTTCGGATTTGTGACCGACCCAGATTTGATCTTGCAAAAATATTTTACATTACTGTTCCTACTCTTTTATCCCCATTATATTAATTCCAAAATCTGTCTTTGGTATTAAAACAAATGATCTGATCTTTTGCATTTAGAGTTAACTTGCCCAGAGAACAGTCGTTATGTACTTTGTGGCTCTCCCTGCCCTGCCTCTTGCACCCAGCCAGCTGGACCACCAAACTGCTTCCAGAACATGTGTGTGGAAGGATGCCAGTGTGAAGCAGGGTTTGTGCTGAGTGGCACTGACTGTGTGCCGTGGGAGCAGTGTGGCTGCAGCTACAATGGACAGTATTACTTGAAAGGGGAAACATTCTTCTTGGAAGGAGAAAACTGTAAAAAAAAGTATCGCTGTGATGGCTCCATCTCTGCCGTTGAAGCTGATGGTTCCTTCTGTGGTCCAGACCAATTCTGTGGCGTTCAGAAGGGAGTGTATGGTTGCCACATGTTGTCAGATGGCATCTGTCAAATTTCTGGATTTCTTCACCACATCACCTTCGATGGACAACCGTACAGCTTCCAAGGGACCTCTATGTACGTCTTGGTGGAATTGTGCCCAATGTCCAAGTTTTTGCCTTCTTTCAGAGTTGAAGTGAAGAATGAGAAGACATCTACCAGGCTTTTTCCTGAGATATCAATGGTGATGGTTCTAGTGAATGACACCCGGATACATCTGCAGAGGGAGCACCACGGGAGGGTGTTGGTGAGGACAATTTCACCTATCTGTAATCCGAAAGTAGGGTGTGATTTTAAGTATGTTTTGCATTTATTGTTGTATTCCAAGTGAGCAAATGTTTTAAAAAAGAAGAGTGTTAGAAACATTCTCCTGTAACCTCTGAGACAACAACCCAAGGGACGTAGAATGTATCACCTTATAAGTCTGAGGTTTGAGCTTTAAGTTAGAGGAGGAATATCTGCTTAACCTCCAGCTTTGGAGGGCAATTATTCACAATATGGGAAACACTGACATTGAGTAGGCCAGCAAAAAAAGATCTATCATGAATGAGGTTGAGGGCCACCAGGAGAGGCTGGGAATCCTATGCCTTCAGAGTCTCCAATACGCCGCCACATTTGGAACATATTTAGACTAGGTCTTTAAAATGTAAATGAGTTTAAAGGAGAGATGCCAAAAGCTTCTCTAACTTTATCTCTGAATCTGTCTTTATCTATGAATGCTCCATATTCAATGTTAGGATCAGCACGACCACAACCATTCCTCCTCCTCCTCCTCCTCCTCCTCCTCCTCCTCCTCCTCCTCCTCCTTCTCTCTCTCTCTCTCTCTCTCTCTCTCTCTCTCTTACACACACACATACACACACACACACAAAAATATGGGTTAGCCTCTGCATTTCGTGATGCTTGACACATTATTTCAATATTTGAAGTAGGGTAACTGTCTAAATCCCTTCTTTCTAAACTCCATTAGTGTCCCATAGAGTCAGTCTCCTAGCAATATCTGATCACTACTTTTCTTTCCCATCAAGCCCCGCATTGGCACTGCACCAGAAATTACAGAGAATTAAAATGGTGGCTATGTACAATCAACTGGGACCATCCAGTTCTGAGTCAGAAGAGAAAATGTTAAGTATCCACAGTAGACATCATCAGATATTGGCATTCCACAAGCAAAGGCTTAAGGTCTTTAGGGTCACATTACCTGCCAGCTAATAGTGATTAGGGTGTAGTCACCATGAAGCAAATGAAAGTGTCATCATTGGTAAATGGTAATTGAGAAAAAGATGAGTTCTAATAGCAGTAGCAATAGCACTTAGACCTACGTATATACTGCTTCATAGTGCTTTACAGCCCTCTCTAAGCAGTTTACAGAGTCAGCCTATGGCCCCCAACAATCTGGGTCTTCATTTTACTGACTTTGGAAAGATGGAAGGCTGAGTCAACCTTGAGCTGGTCAGGATTGAACTCCTGACAGTGGGCAGAGTTATCTTGCAATACTGCATTCTAATCACTGCATCACCTGTTTCCCCCCCCTCATATAGATCAATGGTATAGCTCAGCACATTCCTGTCCATTTGAAAAGCCAGAGGATTGCCATTTATCAACATGGATTTTACGTTGTTTTAACAACTGACTTTGGTTTAACCGTGAGCTATGACCTGGCACACAGCCTCTTTGTAACCCTTTCCTCTAAATACCAAGGGCAGGTATGTGGGATGTGTGGCAATTTCAAGAGGGCCAATGACAGCGATTCTAGCTTGCAAATCAGCTCCGTGGCAAAACACTCCTTGGACCTTGCTAGCATCTGGAGTTCATCAACGGTCACAGGTAGCTTTGTGCCTCCTAGATTTGTTAAGGAACGTCTCATCTGGTCTAAATCCATGTGCTGGATCATCCAGAAAGCTGATGGGCCATTTGCTTCTTGCCATTCTCTGGTCAACCCCGAACCCTATTTAACAAATTGCATTCTGGATGTTTATGCATCAGCTGGGGATCAGAGGATCTTGTGTGGTTCCATTCAAGCATATGTAGTAGCCTGCCAGAGAGCCAACATCACCCTCAGGCCTTGGAGAATTGGATTTTTTTGCGGTGAGTCAATTATTTATTATTTATTTATTAGCACAGGCCAATATATTTTATGAAGGCTGGAACACTTCTAGGACATCACTTAATATTCTGTTTATGAATAGGTGTGTTTATGCAATACATTTACCTAAGTTTAAAGTTAAGGAAAAGCTGAGCAGATGCATTCCCACAACATGCTAAGTCTGATTACTGCAAATGTTGGCTAGATTATTAGTGTACTATGTGAAGTCAGCCAGTTTGGTTAGTTTATGGTTCAAGATAATGTGTGAACCCCCAAAAATCAATTAATTCAGCAAAAGTTAGATGCGTTGTGTGATACTTAATCAGATCTCTGAAAGATCACCAAGGCACTTTTTGCACAAAAGCAATGGCTTAATTTAATTACCTATTTAAGTACCTTGTTGTGAACACATAGTATGTCTTAGTATAAATTTCCATGAATTGACTCTGATTTGTTTAATGTCATGTCATATTGGGCTTCCTGCTAAACTGGGGAAGGGAGATGTATGGAAAAATGCCTTGCTTGTGGAGAAAAGTTCCCACTCTATCTTGCTAGTTTTGCTTTGGGGTGCAACAAAAAAGGAATGCATATAAGCGTGAGCAAACTGTAGTTATATGTTGATCAGATTAACATTGCATGACCTCTGAACACATAGAGGAAGTGCTAACAGGGCTCTGTCTAGATCAGGGGCAGAGCACACACAACAGAAGAGATGCCCAGGGTGCAAAAGTGCCAATGGAAGAGAATACTTGTAGCCTCCTTTTATGATACCCCCAGGGAAGAGAATAAATGGTTGATTGGATGAAGAGAATATTCTAGAAAAGCTTCCTCCCTAACAGACTTGGGTTAGGCAACCTTGGCTCTTTTATGACTCGTGGACTTCAATTCCCAGAATTCCTTAGCCAGCATTGCTCAGCTTGGAAACCTCTCCCTTTCCCCTCAGCATGGCTGGCTCAGGAATTCTGGGAGTTGAAGTCCATGAGTCATAAAAGAGCCAGGGTTGCTTATTCCTGGACTTGAAAATACTATAACAGTTTGCTGTAGACTTGGTCATTTTTACATATTTAACATGAGTTATTTGGAATGTTTTCTAGAAAAGAACATTATAAGATTCATGGGCAGTGGCGGGAATATGCTTTTCTTTTCTTTTCTTTTTTTTGTGAAGGAAAAGCTGAATCAAGCCCACATTATTGTTGTTTAAAATGAAACCCAGAAAAATGCATCAAATAGCACCTCCCCAGATTTTGAAAGTTTCTTCTCGTGGATAGGATTGGCAGCAAAATGACTGATTCCTTCCCCCCCACCTCTCTTTTTAAAGATCCAGATTGCCCAGCCAACAGCCATTATGAGCTTTGTCATGCGCCTTGTCGGGGTTTTTGTGCCACACTTACACATCTCTGCAGCCCTCTGTGCTCTGAAGGATGCGTCTGTGATGCAGGGTATCTATGGAGTGGAAACAAGTGTATTCGGCAGGAGCAGTGTGGCTGTGAACACAATGGCCATTATTACAATGTAAGTCAGGTTCTCCCTTTGAACCAAAGGTCTGTGTGGTGAAATGGGGAAGGTTATGAGACCCAGATGCTACAGGCAGTCCTCAGCTTACGAGTGAGCCCGGAATTTCTGTCGCTAAGCAAGACAGTTCTTAAGTAAGTTTTAAGACCTTTCTTGCCACTGTTGCTAAGTGAATCAGGGGCAGTATTCCAAAGTCAAACATATCAAATAGAACACTAGAAACAAATCTATGAATGAATTAACCTTTATTGTCAAAGTACAACCATGTATACATTGAGATTGGCTGAGCCTCCCTTCGTGCTCCCACCCCCAACTCACAGTGACAACAAACCCTCCATCTTATTACACCATGTGAGCTAATTGCACAACACACCGGCCTCGCAATTCAATCATGCATAAAGTTTATAAAATTATTTCCCGTTCAAAAGCCTGACAGCCCATGGATAAAAGCTGTTCTTCAGCCTGTTGGTGCGGCTGGCTATACTCCTGTATCTCCTACCCGATGGTAGGAGAGTAAAGAGGTACCGACTAGGGTGTGAGTCGTCCCTGAGAATTTTCCTCACTCTTCCAAGGCAGCGAGCCCTGGCGAGGTCATCCAGTGGTGTCAGGGGACAGCCCACAATGTCTTGTGCTCCTATCCGCGGCTGTCAGACCAGCATACCAAACCACAATACAGTACAAGAGGACGTATAGAGATGACGCTCTATAGTAGACCAGTAAAAGAGGGTCATTAGCCTTTGTTCTACCCTGTTCTTCTGCAAGACCCTGAGAGAGTGAAGTCTCTGTTGGGCCTTTCTGGCCACCTGGGTTGTATTAACTTTCCAGGTAAGATCTTCTATTCTACCTTCTAAGATCTGCTATTTTACCTAGTAAAATAGATAAACAAAACTCATTTTGCAGAGGTAGGAAACTGATCTGAATAAGATGGGCAGACTGTGGCATAGTGTTCAAGTGTTGTCTTGAGGAATTAACTACTGGTTTACTTATCAGGTTGGAGACCTTCTCTGGCTTTCTGGTTGCACCAAAAGGTGCAGCTGTGAGAATTCATCTACCTTTCACTGCATCCCAGCCAGCTGCAATCCTGGCCAGCAATGTGCAATTCAGGATGGAAAGCTGGGTTGTAAGAATCAGCTGACCACTTGCACTGTTTCTGGAGACCCTCATTACTTCACATTTGATGGGGCCATAGCCCATTTCCAGGGCAGTTGTGCTTATGAGATCTCAAAGACACCGAACTCCTCCTTGGATTTCTCCTTCCGGGTTGTGGCTACTAATAAGAATTTCCGGAATCCCCGAGTCTCTTTTATTTACCGAGTGGACATTTGGCTTAGCTTCAAGCAGTTCAGTTCTCATGTTGTTTTGGAACAAGGAAAAGATGTGAAGGTGAGGACAACTTCTTGATACATGCCAAAAAAAAAAAGGAGGGAAAAAAAATGTATAATAAATCAACATAATCAATGGCCATTTGGAAAATATGGGATGATGATGTTGATAATGATAGCAAAAGTTTTAAGATAATATTTAGTTTGGAAAAAAGAGATAAGATCTGGCTGGTTTGTGCACACATATGAGCAAAGATATGTTATTTCTTGAGATGACAGAATACTAGATTTTAACTAAATCTTACCAGATATGTTTAGTGATAAAAGAAGGTTGACAATGAAATTATCTAATGGGTTGATCTTTACTTTGTTAAAAGTCTTCAAGAAGAAGCTGAAGTCCTATTTGTTGGGATGTTGCACTTTTCCATATATGAGTAGGGAATGGCACATATACGTCCCTCCAATTCTTAGTTGCTATGATTCTGCATCAGTCAGGAATTTCAATGCTTAGGACAAAAAAACCCCAAGTAAATTATTTAACCAATGAGTGACTTTGTCCACTGTGATGGAAGAACATCACCCTGATGTTAGGATAGGTAGTTTTCCCAAGAACAAGACTTTCTTAGGTATGGTAGGGATTGAATCTGAGCTTTTCAAAGGATGTTCTCATAATACAGGGATATAGGAAACGTGAAATTCGGTTGTATATATCCAGTTTTAGCTCTAATTTGGCCTCTAATTATTATGCCTAATTAATCTATTATTATTATTACTATAGCTCATATTTTCTTCCAAGAGAGCTCAAAGAAAATTCAGGGGGTTTCTTTCCCAGGTCACCAGAAGAATTAAATATATCCCACTACTTCAAACTCTCCTCTTAGTCTAGTCCGGGGGTAGGCAACCTTAGCTCTTTTATGACTCGTGGACTTCAACTCCCAGAATTCCTGAGCCATGTTGGTCTAGTCCAGGGGTAGGCAACCATGGCTCTTTTATGACTCGTGGACTTCAACTCCCAGAATTCCTGAGCCATGTTGGTCTAGTCCAGGGGTAGGCAACCTCGGCTCTTTTATGACTCCTGGACTTCAACTCCCAGAATTCCTGAGCCATGTTGGTCTAGTCCAGGGGTAGGCAACCTCGGCTCTTTTATGACTCCTGGACTTCAACTCCCAGAATTCCTGAGTCAGCTATGCTGACTCAGGAATTCTGGGAGTTGAAGTCCACGAGTCATAAAAGAGCCAAGGTTGCCTACCCCTGGTCTAGTCTCATCCAGTGTCTTCCAATTAATATGAATCGGTTTGCAAATGATCATAGCTATTACAGTATAGAATAAGAACCTATGCTCCCCTGTTTTTCTCAAAAACATCCTGATGAGGATTAGGAAATACAAACAAGGATAATTAAAACAATGGCTACAATATTTTGGAATCTCACCCTTCATGTGAGATCACGTGGGCTTCATGTTGTGCGAAAGCTTCAGCCTCTTCTTCTCCCCATACAATTGATTACATACCTACTTGGATTTCCACTATATTTTTAGGTTGATGGGAGACAAGTTGCTTTGCCAGCAAAACTAGAGCATTTAGCCAACATCACAAAGAGAAGCCAGATGTTAACTGTAAGAAGCCATCCCAGTTTGGAGGTCCAGTACAATGGCCGCCACGCTTTGTTTGTTCGTGTGGGTCCTGAATATTGGGGGAAGCTGAGTGGGATGTGCGGGAATTTCAATGGCTATCGTGATGATGACAAAGCCTTACCCAATGGGAAAAAAGCCAAAAATGATGCTGAATTTGGAAATGCTTGGAAGTCTGACATCAGCCCCCCAAGGTAAGTTTGATTTATAATGGATTATCCTTTATGTTTAGAAATAATTTAATGATTTTTTAAAAATATATATATAATAAGAGACATACAAACTTAACTCAGAAAGGGAAAGAAAGAGTAGAAAGTGAAAGAAAATAGAAAGAAGAGAAGTCTGCATATAACGTAATGAGATTTTCTTGCCTTTCAGATGCACTAATGATACAGGTGCTCTTGCACCATGCATAAATCACCCAGGCCTGGAACAGAAGTGTGAGATCCTCACAGATCGATCTGGGCCTTTCTCAGAGTGCCACTGGCATGAGGATCCTGCTCCATATTACAACTCCTGCATTTTTGATCTTTGCCAGTATGGACAAAACAATGACGTGCTGTGTGCGGCTATAGAAACCTATGGGGAGATGTGCCAGACTCTCGGGGTGCAGGTGCACAGCTGGAGGGAAGAGCTGGGATGTGGTGAGCAAGGAACCTCTTTCCTTTTGGTCCCTCAAAACGTCCTAGTGTGAAAATGTGGGGGTGGGGGGGTGGGGGGTGGGGTGTTTCCCAGTTTTGAAGTATGGAAAGTTTCAGAGATGCAATGCTGGACTGTCTTGTGCAGCGGTGATCAAACTTGGCAACTTTAAGACTTATAGAGCTTTACATCCCCAACTCGTGGTTTGGTTTTCTACACCCAAGGTTTACAAAGCCCTATTTTAACCTTCCTGCTTCCCCAAAGGTGGATGATGTTTGTGTCTCATTTTAACCTTTCGTTTTCTTTTCTCCTTAGTTATTACCTGCCCACCCAATGCTTACTACGATTTCTGTGGCACAGCCTGTCCACTCACTTGTGCCAACCACACAGCTCTCATCAAATGCCCCAAGCTGTGCATAGCAGGATGCACCTGTCAGGAGGGGCACGTCCTGAACGAAGGTGCATGCATTCCCCTGGGACAGTGCGGCTGTCAGCACAATGGCCGTGACTATCAGCTGGGAGAAGACGTGGTCCTGCCAGACACTTGCATCAAAAAGTGTACCTGCAAACAACCTGGCCACCCTCTGGAGTGCCAAGAGCTTACCTGTGGGCCTCAGGAGATATGCAAAGCTGTGGATGGTATTTGGGACTGTTATCCTGTGTCGTATGGCACTATGTGGTTATTTGGCTACTTTTATGTTATCACTTTCAGTGGGGCAGCCTTTAGCTACCAAGGAGCATGCGTGTACGTCCTTACCCAGTATTGTGGCCCTCCTGGCAAGCTACCTGCTTTCACCATCCACGTAGCAAATGGGCACAGATACTCCATTGCAGCATCTTTGAATAGGCAACTTACGCTGGATGTATATGGGGAGCGCATCACTGTAAAACAAGGACAGGAAGGCAAAGTGCAGGTAAGAGGGGCATTCTGCAAAGTCTAAAGAAAGGGCCTTCCCAGTAGCAACAGCGATAGAAAAGCACTTAGACTTATATACCGCTTCACAGTGTTTTACAGCCCTCTCTAAACAGTTTACCTAGTCAGCCTATTATGGCTCCCAACAATCTGGCTCCTCATTTTACCGACCTCGGAAGGATGGAAGGCTGAGTCTACCTTGAGCAGGTGAGAATCGAACTGCCAAACTGATGGCAGTCGGCAGTCAGACGAATTAGCTTGCAGTACTGTATTCTGACCATTGTGCCACCACAGCTTATAGCAATATGTGAGGAATTTTGTCATTGGGCATTGTGGTGTGAAAACCAGCATCCAAGGCATGCCATTCAAGAAAGTCTGAGTAAGTGTTAGCAAATGGCATATTAAGTAGACTATTGAACAGGGCTTGGAAAGGAAAATATGCTATAGCTACTGTACATGCATAGTCCTGTGACCGTTCAAAGTTACAACGGCACTGGAAAAAGTGATTTATGACCATTTTTCGCAATTATGACCATTACAGCATCCCCATGGTCACATGATCAAAATTCAGAAACTGTACAACTAACTCATATTTATGACGGTCACAGCGTCCCAGAAAGTCAATGGGGAAGACAGATTCATTTAACAGCCATGTTAGTAACTTAACAACCACAGTGATTCAGTTAACAGTTGTGGCAAGAAAGGTTGTAAAATGGGCAAACCTCACTTAGCAACAGAAACTTGGGGCTCAGTTGTGGCCATACATCGAGGACTACCTGTATAAGTAAATCTAGTGCTTTTTTGTAAGAAAAAAAAGGTGATGGAACTTAGTCCCCCACCCCCACCAGGCTACTCCTTGATCGGCAAACTTTCACTCCCCTCCCGAGCTGGACTGCCCTGCTAAGGTGGATGGAATGGGCGGAGTAGGCCCGGTCCCCCTGCGCCATTTCTTTTTTTTTTTATTAAAGAGTTTTACAAAAACAAAATTTTACAATATATCCCCAAATCCCTCCCACCCCAAACCCACCCACTTCCCCCCCCCACTTCCCAGAGCTAAATACAGGATTATAGTTACAATAATCATATTCTAAATAAAAATTATGCATAATATACAATTAACCAAATTCATAATGTGCTTTAACTCCCCTTTAACATAACTACAAACAAAGTACCAATAACAATATCCCACTAAAATCTACTCATAAGCTAAATGGAACTTTTTAGTCCCATATTTATTCTGAATATAATCTATCCATCTCCTCCAAACTGAAAGATATCTTTCCTGTGAATGATCTTTCAAGTAAGCAGAAATCTTAGACATTTCTGCAAGATTCGAAACTTTAAACACCCATTCTTCTATAGTAGGCAAACTATCCTTCTTCCAATATTGTCCCACCAGTAACCGTGCTGCTGTTATCATATTCAACATCAAGTTAGTTTCTTTAACATCACAATCTACAACAATACCCAATAAAAACAATTGCGGAGAAAACTTTATCTTTCTCTTAAAAATCTTTTGAATGTTCCACCAAATTTTGATCCAAAAAGCTTTTATATCTCTACAAGTCCACCACATGTGAAAATAGGTAGCTTCTAAACTACCACATCTCCAACATTTAGACTGCAAATTAGGATACATGTTGGACAACTTCTTGGGAACCAGATGCCATCTATAAAACATTTTATAAAAATTTTCTCTTAAATTTTGAGCCTGAGTAAATTTAACATTTCTGAGCCAGGGGGCAGTGACGGTGAACAGCTCTGCTGCCATTGTGCGCCCCTGGAGGGACTTTCTTTAAGCTTCACTCCGCAGATCACCTGCCCGGGTGCAGTCCTCCGCCAACTCTCCTGTGCCTTGCGCCGTGACCAGGCGGCACAAGCCTCTCCTACCACCTCCTTCCTCAAGTCCTTTGTTGGCTGTCTCCTAACCCTTCCTAACCCTAGCCCTAACACTAACCCTAGTTTCATTTTCATTGTCAATGGGATTTCCCCATGTATTTCACTGCAGCCCACAAAAGAGTCCAAATGAAAAGCTGTGATGTTCTTTTTCCTTTGAGAAGCTCCTAGAATCTTGCCCTAGAACCGTTTTTCAGCCCTGACTCCAAAGTTATCTAAATCCTGAGTTTTGCCCTGAAAAGTAAGAAACTGTGAGAAATAAACTCAAGATTGCCCTACCTTGATTCTTTGGTATTAATCCCAGAATGAGTCAATGCCAAGCCATGTCCACCCTATTCCTATGAAAAACCACATAGATGTTTCTGAGGTCTATTCTGAGTAGACCTTGACTCAAGGGAATCTTTACCTTTTACCTTAAATTAATCATCCTTAGATGAAAAATTGGGGAGTGCCGATCCATTCATTCTTAAGGATTTCTGGCATCACTTTTTTGTCTTAGGTCAATGGTGTCTCGGTGAATCTGCCTGTTATCTTGGCCTCTGGGAAACTCTATGCCTACTACAGTGGAATGTCCATCATCATTCAAACTGAGTTCCGTCTCTCCATCTCCTATGATTGGTCTTACTATGTGTCAGTTTCTGTTCCTGAGACTTATTCTGGCTTCCTCTGTGGTCTTGGTGGAAACTTCAGTGACAACCATCAGCAGGACTTCAGGACTCCCAACAGCTCTGTAGTTCACAACAGAGACATTTTTGGCAACAGCTGGAAGAAAGCCGATTCCCCTTTCTACTGTGCAGTGGTTGGAGTCCCAACCACATGCAGTGAAACTCAACTAGCCCTCTTCAGATCTCAGAATTACTGTGGGATGATCAGCAATAGAGAGGGACCATTTGAAGAATGTGGGAATCTTATGGGTCTTCAAAACCACATGGAAAACTGTGTAATCGACCTTTGCACAAGTCAAGGTGCTCATAAAAGCCTGTGTGAAGCCCTCCAAGGCTATGCTTGGCAATGTCAGGTTCGTGGCATCAACATTCGGGCTTGGAGGGAAATTGCAGAGTGCGGTAAGTGAATATAATTGAATTCATTGAATATAGTTTCAACAGTTCTTGTTCTCTCGTTAGGCGCTCTGCATACCAAGGCAGACAGTTGCTCCACTGATAATGATTTATATTTGGCCCACCACCAAGCCAAGAAAGTGGCTTCATTCTGGCAGTCTAAAGTTTGATCTAGACATGGATCATGCACCATGCACCATATTTACATTTTTAATCTGCATATTTCCCCCCCCCTTCCTTCCTTTTTCAGTACAGTCTTTCAGATATTGTTAAATGACAATTGCCATCACCTTTCATCACAGGCCATGTAAATTAATACTAACAGTAGTTGGAATTCAACCTTTGGAAGACCGTAGGCTCTCTCAGTGGCGTAGCGTGGGTTGTCAGCACCCGGGGCAAGGCAAGTGACGTCACGGCACCGCTGAAAAGACGCGCCCCGCAGCAGCGTAGACTTTCCAAGAAGAGTCGCACGCATGCGGGATGCTTCCGGGTCCCTCTCGAGGGCGGCTGGGCGGGGCTCCGACCTGCAAGAGCCACTGCATTCAAGCTTGCACGTGAACCCCGCTAAATAAAGCCACGCATGCGCACAAAGCTAGGCCGGCCGGCGGGTCCATCTTCGCTCGGCCAAGCCTGCCAGGGCGCCTGCGGGGCGCTTGCGGCTGGCCTGAGCCTGGGCAGAGAGTTGGGCGCTTCTATTTATTTTATTCAGTTTATGTGGCCGCCCATCTCACCTGCCGGACTCGTTTCGCTTTGCAAGAAAGAGCAGCTCGAGAGCGGAGCCAAGCCGACTCTGTGCAGCCCTTGGGGCTCCCTGAGCAGCTCAGTGTGAGCGCCCCCCCAGATGTTGCGCCCGGTGCGGCCGGCCCCCCCTGCACCCCCCACGCTACGCCACTGGGCTCTCTACATATATATTAAATCTATCTTATTTTCCTTTGCATAAAGGATTTTCTGGCCAATTTCTTTCAGATTGGATTAAATGGCAATGCTTATTTCTTCCAGAGCTGAGTTGCCCACCAAATAGTTATTACGAGCTTTGTGGCTCTCCCTGCCCTGCCTCTTGCACCCAACCAGCTGGACCTCCAAACTGCTTCCAGAGCATGTGTGTAGAAGGATGCCAGTGTGAAGCAGGGTTTGTGCTGAGTGGCACTGACTGTGTTCCGTGGGAGCAGTGTGGCTGCAGCTACAATGGACGCTATTACTTAAAAGGGGAAACGTTCTTCCTGGAAGGAGAAGGTTGTCAAAAGAAGTATTACTGTGATGGCTCCATCTCTGCCGTTGAAGCTGATGGGTCCTTCTGTGGCCCTGAACAATTCTGTGGCACTCAGAAGGGAATATTTGGCTGCCATGCATTGCCAGATGGCATCTGTCGAATTTCTAAATTTCTCCACTATACCACCTTTGATGGGCAGCAGTATAACTTCCAAGGTATCTCCACATACATCTTGGTGGAACTGTGCCCAGCGTCCAAGTCTTTACCTTCTTTCAGGGTTGAAGTGAAGAATGAAAAGTTGCTTAACAGCCCTTTATCTGTACTATCAAGAGTTATTGTATCAGTGAACAATACTCAGATATACCTGCAGAGAGAACATCAGGGAACAGTCAAGGTAAATAAAGTAAGATCAACACCTAAGTAACTGTTTTGTTTCTTTGTAAATTGAACCAGTGGAAATTTTGGCTGGTGAGGATAAACTCCGTCTTTCTTAACCTGATGCTCTTCAGATGATGTGACACAACAGTTTGGGGATGCTAGGAATTGCAATTCCAATGTAGTTAAACATCAGGCTTCTGACACTTGCAGTACATCACATCTGTTGTTTCTCTTCAACAATCTCTTCTTCCTTTGCTGCTTTGGAGGAATGATGCCAATTAACTAGATCCCAAAGCCAAATTAATTTTACGTAATTTTTGCTGCTGAGTTTTCTATTGGTAGCAGTAAATGTTCTTTGTTCTCATCTTTCACACAGATTGATGGAGTGGTAGTAAACCTGCCAGTACAAATCCAGGCTTTAGGAATCACCATTTATCAACATGGATTTTATACTGTTTTAAAAACAGAGTTTGGCTTAATAGTGAATTATGAGCCAGGTCACAATCTCTTTATTACCCTTTCCCCTGAATACCGAGGCCTGGCTTGTGGTCTATGTGGGAACTTCAATGAACTCATGGAGGATGACTTTATGATGAGAAATGGCTCAACTACAGAGGACATACTGGACTTTGTCCTGAACTGGAGATCAGAAACGAATCTTGCTGATACGGGTGAATCGGTTGCCATCATTCCAGTGTTTGAACAAGGAGAACATCTCACTCACTTTAAATCTCTGTGTTGGATCATCCAGAATCCAGATGGACCATTTTCTTCTTGCCATCTCCAAGTTGAGCCACTGTCCTTCTTCACAGACTGCATTTTTGACCTTTACGCCTCCTCTGGAGACAATAGCATCCTATGTCACTCCATTCAGATATATGTGGCAGCTTGTCAGAGAGCCAATGTCACCATCTCATCTTGGAGGAGAGAAGATTTCTGTGGTAGGTGGAGAAATATCCATTTCTGCTTTGGACTTCAATATGTCTGTTCTGAACATCCTGTGATCTTCTCCATTTTAGGTCAGCGGTTCTTAAGTAAAGCAGCCTAAAGTTTTAAATGCTTCAAACATGCGATTGATAAAAGGATTGTTTTTCATTTCTTGAACAGGCCTCGATTGCCAGACCAACAGCCACTATGAACTCTGTGGGGTTCCCTGCCAGGATGTCTGCTCGCGTGTTTGGGTTGAGCTTCATTGCCTTCCCACGTGCTCTGAAGGATGTTTCTGTGACCAAGGGTACTTGCGCAGTGGGGACAGTTGCATTCCAGAACAGCAGTGTGGCTGCATATACAATGGGCTGACTTATAAGGTAAAATCCTAGATCCTGACCAGGTGACACCATATAATATTGGGTGACTGCTATGGCATAAAGTCTCTCCTGAACTTCCCTTAGCTTTGACCTAGAATGCTAGTAACCTCCATTTCAACTTCCACAATGGTCTTGAAAGAAGCTACCTTAAGGATGCCAGGGCAGCTATCCTGGTCATTGATATTCTGTTAGAAACTAGAACCACAAATATCCAAGGAGGCCAATCAAACCTAGTTTGCTGAGAGCAGCAATTGAGGCAGGCTTATCCAGATGGTTTGGAGACTGTCCCCTCACCTTCCTTGAATTCTGGTTGACCTCCTCTTTCTGCCCCTTGCTGATGGAGGAGAGAAAAACTAAGTGGTGTCTCTACGAGGGGAACTTGGACCTTTTCGTGATCCTGATTTAAGTGTGATAATATCTGTTTTTAGCAGTGAAGATGGATTTTGAACTCTGGAACAGACAGTAAACGTTACAAATTAGCCAAGGCTTTTATTCAAACTATAAATTATGAGCAAGCATGTGCCAGGAAATACAGGAGAATAACAGAGCAATCCAGATCAAAATAATAATGATAAACAGAGTTAAAAATAGTGCTTAATGTGTCCTCTTCTGGGAAAAATCAGACTTCTGTTTCAAGAGCAAAAGTCCATTCATTTTATTTGGTCAAATGTTTCAGGCAGAAATAACTTAACCAGATGCCTCTTGGTGAGAGCAGAAATGCTGTTCTAAATGCAAACCCCCCACAAAAAAAGAGAAAGAGATTTCATCCTTGTCAAATATAAGCAAGGACAAAAACCCAACAAATATTTACAGTGAAGAAGATCTAAGCCATCACTAAGCCAGCAATCGCTATTCATAGTTAAGGGCAAAATCATCTCTAGAGGATCTCTAGAAGATCTAAGCCAGTGGTTCCCAACCTTTTCTATACCCCACACCTCTAGAACGCTTCTGTTATATTCTCGCAACCCTTACAAAAGTTCAAGATAACGGCAGCAAATTATGCATATAACTATAATTTTGAAAACCCAAGTTTTCGCACTCCCTGGAATATCATCTCGCACCCCTAGCGGGTGCAAGCATGTTCCCTGGTTGGGAACCCCTGATCTAAGCCATCGCTAAGCCAGCAATAACTATTCATAGTTAAAGGCAAAATCATCTCTAGAGGACATTTCCGGAGGGGTAATAAAATGGGTTAATGAGCTCACTCTGACCACGTTGCATTTACAGGTGTTGCTTGAGCTTCATAATCCCATGAACTTCATTGTTAACATTTCTTTTGGGTGCATCGCAGATTGGGGACCGGGTCTGGCTGCCTGGTTGCCATGAGCAGTGCAACTGTTACGGCCCCTCTGACTTCCGCTGTGTGGCTGCCAGCTGTAATCCTGGACAGACATGTACTGTGAAGGATGGAAAACTAGGCTGTCACTCGCCATGGGGAACCTGCACAGTGACTGGAGACCCTCATTACTTCACCTTTGATGGCTCGGTGGCACATTTCCAAGGCACCTGTGCCTACGAGATCTCGAAGACTTGCAATGCCTCCTCTCCATTCTTCTTCCGGGTTGTGGCACAGAATCAACATCGGGGAAAGTCTCAGGTGTCTTTTGTAACTCGAGTGGAAGTCTGGTCGTGGAGCAGCACGCTAAGTTTTCATATTGTCCTAAGGAGTGGTCCCATTGTAGAGGTGTGTGGAATATTGCCATATGGGATTCTTGCTGCAGCACAATTCTTTTTGAGCCTTTCTCTTCTGCCAAATTCCCATTCTGGGGATATTTCTGAATACCGAAGAGATGGTATTCTGCAAATTAGTAACATTTATCTTTTTATGAAGAAAGGTATACTCATGTGGTAGGGGAGAACTTCTCAGAGTTTGCACAAATGAATGTTGGAATCCTAGTCCTAGACCACCATATATTCTGGTTCTGCTCCTCCTAGCTAGAACTGGCCAGTGGTTCAACTAGTCCAGCATTCTCTTCTCTGATGTCTACTAGATGTCTATTGGAAGTCTGTTGCTATCCTAATGACCCCAAGCAACAAGTTGTCTTTGAATCTGGGGCTGGCCTGTGATGACTAATGGCCCTTTTCTTCAATAATTAATCTAATCCCCTTTAAAACGATCAGAGTTGATAATCAAAGATGTTGAGAGTTTGGAAAAAAAATCAGAGAAGAGCAACTAAGATGATCAAAGGCCTGGAGACTAAAACATACAAACAACGGCTGCAGGACTTGGGTTTGGCTAGTCTAAAGAAAAGAAAAAATAGGGGAGACATGATAGCAGTGTTCTACTATCTGAGGGGCTGCCACAAGGCAGAGGGGGACAGGTTGTTCACCAGAGCACCAGAGGGAAGGATGAGAAACGATGGTTGGAAACTGATCAAAGAGAGAAGCAACCTAGAATTAAGGAGAAACTTCCTGACAGTGAGGACAATCAACCAGTGGAACAGCTTGCCTCCAGAAATCATGGGCGCTCCATCACTGGAGATTTTTAAGAAGAGGCTAGACCAGGGGTAGGCAACCTTGGCTCTTTCTATGCTGGCTCAGGAATTCTGGGAGTTGAAGTCCACGAGTCATAAAAGAGCCAAGGTTGCCTACTCCTGGGCTAGACAGTCACTTGTCTGAGATGGTATAAGTTCTCTTGCTTAAGTGGGAGGCTGGACTAGAAGACCTCTAAGGACCCTTCCAACTCCTATTCTATTCTATTCTATTCTATTCTATTCTATTCTATTCTATTCTATTCTATTCTATTCTATTCTATTCTATTCTATTCTATTCTACTCTACTCTACTCTACTCTGTCTACTCTACTCTACTCTACTCTACTCTACTCTACTCTACTCTACTCTAAAATAGAGCTATTACTGCACGTGTGGATGAATACTTTTATCTCCTAAAATTTCCACCATTCGTCTTTAATGAATGACTCCAAATTCCAACATTATAGAAAAGGAATAAAAATTTCCTTGATCACTTTCATGATTAGATATGACTTATCCAGCTTACTGTATGGGAACACTTTTGAGAGCAAGCAACAAAATTTCATTTTTAATGTGTGCCACTAAAAGATGACAATAAAGGTTATCTATCTATCTGTTTCCCTAATTCTACATTCCTTTTTCAGGTCAACCATGAAATGGTGGAACTGCCCCATATCCTGTTGCTTACGGGCTCCATTTCCAAGATAAAAAATAAGGTGATAATAAAATTGGCAGCAAATGTAGAAATCCATTATAATGACCAACACACTCTGTTCATCAAAGTGGGACCAGAGTATCAGGGGAAGCTGTGTGGAATGTGCGGGGATTTTAATGGTATTCCAGAGGATGATAAAGTGTTGCCTGATGGAAGCAGAGCCCACAATGATTTGCACTTTGGCAATGCCTGGAAAACAGAGACCAGCCCAGCAGGGTAAGGAAAGATTCAAAGATGACATATTAAGTCTCACTGCTCCACTGTGAGTCCAATGAAATCAAATTCAATTTGCATTCCAAAATAGATGGAAATATTGCACATTTGTGTGTGAAAGAAAAGCTGCCACAGCTTGATGTATTACTAGATTGTGATATTCACTTTTTTTGTCTTTTTATCTAGCTAGGAATACATTTTATGCTATTGCTAATAATGCACCACCAAGGAAGGCATCTGATCATTAAGGATCAACAACATGTTTGATAAAACATTCTTGCTTCATTTGCATTTGCCGGAGTTCTGTTTCTCAACTTTGGCAACTTGAACATGTGTGGACTTCAGCTTCCCCTGGCTGAGGAATTCTGGGAGTTGAAGTCCACACTTCTTCAGGCTGCCAAAGTTGAGAAAGGAAGAAACAGGGGTGACATGATAGCAGCATTCCAGTATTTGAGGGGCTGACAGAGGGCAGGACAAGAAACAATGGTTGGAAACTAATTAAAGAGAGAAGCAACCTGGAATTAAGGAGAAACTTCCTAACAGTGAGGACAATTAACCAGTGGAACAGAAGTTGCCTTCAGAAATTGTGGGTGCTCCATCACTGGAGGTTTTTAAGAAGAGGCCAGACAGTCACTTGTCTGAGATGGTATAAGTTCTCCTGCTTGAGCAGGGGGCTGGACTAGAAGACCTCCAAGGTCCCTTCCAGATTCTATTCTATTCTATTCTATTCTATTCTATTCTATTCTATTCTATTCTATTCTATTCTATTCTATTCTATTCTATTCTATTCTATTCTATTCTATTCTATTCTATTCTATTCTATTCTATTCTATTCTATTCTACTCTACCCTACCCTACCCTACCCTACCCCTACCCTACCCCTACCCCTACCCTACCCTATCCTATCCTATCCTATCCTATTAAAAAATACGAATGCTCCATTAAATTTGTTTAAATTTTGCTGCGAAGCTTCTAACAAAACCAAGGCCTCTTGCTTTGCTGTTATCATTATTTTATTAAGGTGTATGGATGACAATTCCACCCTGGAGCCCTGTGAAAATCTGCAGGAATACGAAGAGCTCTGTGGGATTTTGGTCAGCCAGATGGGACCGTTTGCCAGGTGCTACTGGCATGTGGATCCCTCCCCGTTTTATTTGGCCTGCCTGTATGATTTATGCCACTACGGGAGGAATCACAACATGCTGTGCATCAGCCTTGCAGCGTATGAGCAAATGTGCCTCCTTGAGGGGATTCAGACCCCAGACTGGAGGGCTTCCGTTCAGTGCCGTGAGTATCTATGTTTTTATTGTCCAACAAATTTTGGAGGGTCTCTTTTTAATATATATATATATATATATATATATTATTTTGGAGGATCTCTTATATACCGGTATATATATGTGTGTGTGTGTGTGTATGTATATATGTATATATACTTCTATTTCTTTTACTTCCTTGCTCTATAGTAGAGTTTGTGTGTGTGTGTACATACACACACACACATATACATACATACATACATACACATACATACATATATACACAGATACATACATACATATACATACATACATACATACATACATTCATACATACATATGACAGCCATGACCTAGATGACTGGAAATCTCTACAGACAAGACATAGAAGAGAAAGCTAAAAGAAGGGGGGAAGGGGGGGGGGAACACTAAGCACAAAGAGAAACAAGATATGTTTAGGGCAGGCAATGATTCAGTGTCCACTCTGTAAATCCACTTCCAGTCTCCCCCACTCCCTCACCCCAGATATCTTCAACACAAGAGGCCACGTCTTTATTGGCTGCTGCTTTAGGCTGACAAATCTGATTCCTACTGAAACTTCTGCAGATCCGTAACGAATAACCTTGAGATTGCCGAGATGCTCTGAATCACGTC
The DNA here is from genome assembly GCF_947247035.1 of Vipera ursinii. Taxonomy (NCBI): domain Eukaryota; kingdom Metazoa; phylum Chordata; class Lepidosauria; order Squamata; family Viperidae; genus Vipera; species Vipera ursinii. Next base: position 18,070,865 of record NC_139523.1, on the reverse strand, counting down.
TTGCCCGTCATTGCTTAATCAAAGAAAGGGCAGAGGAATATCACCAGGACCAAGCCGGTTGCTAGTAAACCTCTTGGGGTTGTGGTTTTTTTTTGGTGTTGATTTTTTTTTTTTGCAGCCGCCGCTGACCCCTGCCTTGACTTGGCTTGTGGAGAAGATGAGTGGTGTGGGGAACGGGGAGGAAAATGGGGCTGCTTCTGCCACAAATCTTATAGCCCCACCAAAAGGGCCGACTATGGTAAGCCAAAGCCTGTGTGCTGATTTCAGTCCCCCAACCCACCCACCCCCTTGTACTGTTTGCCTTTGAATACAAAGTTGGTCCGTGTTCAGAATCGCTGCCGCAGAAGAGTCTGCAGGGGCCAATGTACAAAAGTCAAGATGGCCCTGATGGTGTTACCTAGTTTGGTAATGAGACGTCTGCAAGGAAACAAGCAAGCTCAGAGAGCAGCAAGGACCCCTCGTTTCAACCCTGAGCTACAAATATTCTCGTTTATTGGTAACTGTGACCAGGGGATGGAAGTCCCGCCCTGTTTTTTACAAGCTTCACGGGTGGAAAAGGGGAAGGGCTTTGATCCTCTGATTGCAGCTGCATGAAGACTTTTTTAAAAAAATAAAAAAATAAAACCTTAATCCAGACTTCTGTTTTCAGCGTCCACATGACAACCCTCGAGTTGTTCTTCCTTGCAATTGGCATCCAGTGAGGAAAAATGTATTTATGCATGAACCGACTCGCAGCCTTCCATTGCCGGCCTCTCTGCTCTTTAATCTCACTCTATCTGGGTTCATAGGCTCCAGCTGAGCCTTTCATTCAAGGTCACAACTCTGTTCCATGGTTTCCTGAAAAGTCCACTCCCTCCCTTCCTCCCTCCCAGCTTCTGCTTCTCTATCTCATTCTTCATTGTTGCACTATGGCCAAGATTTCCACTGCAATCGTGTTTCCGTAACACACAGTAAGTATCTCCATCGCTCCGGAGTCTGCCTGCTCCTTCCTGCTTCCTGAAGAATTCCTTTGTGATGGCTTCACTTGGGGATCCAGGTGGTCCTCGACTTACGACTGTAATTGAGCCCAGAATTATGGTCGTAAGCTGTGGTCATTAAGCAGGTGACAATAGGCCGTGCCCAATTTTATGACTTTTTTTTTGCCTTGGTCGTTAGGCAAACCTACTGGTCATTAAATGAATCCAAACTGGCCCAAACTGCCAAAGATTGTGGCCACTTGATTGTGGGATGTTAAAAACATTCATAAATGCAAGCTGGTTGCCAATGTGCAAAGTGCAATCATGTGACCGGGGAGGGGAAGGGCTGTGACCATTGGAACTCTGGAGCCTGGTTGTAAAGTACCTTGGGGGGGGGATTGTAATTTTGAACCGTCGCTAAGAGTCTGATCATTAAACAAGGACTATCTATACTCAGAAACAAGAGAAGCCATCTTGAAAGGATTATTGCAATATCGCATCTACCCTTTTGTTATCTCAGAACCAAACAGCAAGATCCCCACCTCCTATTCTTGGGCATTTTCTTTTGAAAATAAAAATTAAACAAAAGGACAATTCTTCTCCACCCCATGGGAGAAAACGGGTTTTAAAATGCAGAAGAATTGTCAACAGAATGTCAGATTTTATTTTATTTTTTTTAGATCAAGAGATTTTCAAGGGGCATATAAATCATCCTGATCCATTTTCAACAGTGTCCCGTTTCATTCCAAGCATCAAAACATTTCCCTCTGAAATGCAAAATTCATTGTTCTATTTGGGCAAGTTCAGTTCAACCTATTGGTTCGATTTAGGAAAAGAAATCAACCTGATCCTGTTTGTCACCATTTAGTTCAACGAGGTGACTCATCATCGGTAAGCGGAATCTCTGACTGAAGAACGGTTGAAGGAATTGGGTATGTCTAGTATAGGGATAGGCAACCTTGGCTCTTTTATGACTCGTGGACTTCAACTCCCAGAATTCCTGAGCCAGTGTGGGGGAACTATGGCTCCTTCATGACTCGTGGACTTCAACTCCCAGAATTCCTGAGCCAGCATAGCTCAGCTTGGAAACCTCTCCCTTTCCCCTCAGCATGGCTGGCTCAGGAATTCTGGGAGTTGAAGTCCACCAGTCATAAAAGAGCCAAGGTTGCCTACCCCTGGTCTAGTCTAATGAAGAGAAGGACAAGTGGGGACACGATAGCAGTGTTCCAATATCTCAGGGGCTGCCACAAAGAAGAGGCAGTCAAGCTATCCTCCAAAGCACCTGAAGGCAGGACAAGAAAGTAAAGGATAGAAACTAACCAAAGGGAGAATCAACTTAGGAGAAATTTCCTGACAGTGAAAACAATCAGTGGAGCAACTCGCCTCCAGAAGTTGTGAGTGCTCCAACACTGGAAGTTTTTTTAAGAAGAGACTGGACAACCACTTGTCTGAAATGGTATAGGGACTCTTGCTTGAGCTGGGGGTTAAGACTAGAAGACCTCCAAGGTCCCTTCCAACTCTGTCATTCCGTTAAGCCAAATATCACTTACGGGTGATCTTCCTTTTTTTTTTCAGATTACCAGCTGCTCTGCACGAGCAGCAAAAGTACAGTCTCTCTCTCCCGTTGCCTCCTTTTCACCGATGGATTCTCTGCGGAAAGACTCCACCTGGCTGACCCCAGTTGCACAGGCTCCTTAGTTGGGGACAGACTCGTCTTCTACTTTGACATGACGCAGAAAACCTGTGGGACCCAAATGGAGGTAGGCAGAAGCAAGAAGCACCTGAGATGAGCCAACATAGTCATTCCTTTAGTTGGAAGACCTGCTGTCAAAAGAATCAGGTGAAGGGTATTTAAGGGGACTTCTAGACAAGCCTTTCCCAAAACTGAAACCAGATTAATAAGAAACAGGTAGTCCTCAGTTTAGGGCCATTTGTTTAATGTTCAAAGTTACAATGGTGCTAAAGAAAGTGACTTATGACTTAACCTTGCATTCACAAGCACTATCACAAAGGTAAATAATAATAATAATAATAATAATAATAATAATAATAATAATAATAATAATAATAATAATAATAATAATTTTTATTGTTTTTTTATTACATTTATATCCCGCCCTTCTCCGAAGACTCAGGGTGGCTTACAAGCTTAGCAGTAGCCTTCATTCTATGTCTATGCCTGCTTATTAGGGCTTTCACACACACACCCCAAGCGGCATTATTACAAAGTCAGCTTATTGCCCCCAACAATCTGGGTCCGCATTTTACCTACCTCGGAAGGATGGAAGGCTGAGTCAACCTTGAGCCTGGTGGGACTCGAACCTGCACTAATTGCAGGCAGCTGGTGCTACTTAAGGAGGCATTAGCCCACTGCTCCACCAAGGCTCAATAATAATTGGAGAACAGCTTGACTCCCTCTTCCTTGTGGCAGCCCCTTTTTCAAGAGGCAACTGGACTTTCTTGTTTTTCTTTGAAGACGTTTCGCTTCTTCATCCAAGAAGCTTCTACAGCTCTGACTGGATGGTGTGGAATGGAAGGATTTATATTTACTGTATTTGTATTTATATTCCTTGAAGACAGCTGGTCATTTGCATTCTTTTAGTGGCTTCAACGACTCTCTAAAAGAAGCAAATGACCGGCTGTCTGCAAGGAATATAAATCCTTCCCTTCTCCACCAGCCAGTCAGAACTGAAGAAGCTTCTTGGATGAGAAGCAAAACATTTTCAAAGAAAAACAAAGTCCAGTTGCCTCCTGAAAAAGCACCTTTGGGACAACCATGACTGAGAATCTCCATGGACATCCACAAGCAATGCAGCCTCTCCACAGTCATGGAATTAGAATTTGGGTGCTCGGCAACTTGCATGAATTTTATGACAGTTGCACTGTCCGAGGGTCATGGGATCACCATTAATGATCTTCTAAAGCAGGGGTCTTCAAACTTGGCCCTTTTATGACTTGTGGACTTCAACTCCCAGAATTCACCAGCCAGTGTACCTGGCTGAGGGAGTTGAAGGCTACAAGTCATAAAAGGGCCAGGTTTGAAGACCCCTGTTCTAAGGGGACATCTGACAAGCAAGACCAATGGGGGAAGCCAGATTTGCTTAACAGCCATGACAAAAAAGGGTAGTAAAATCAGGCACAACAACAAAATGACTTAGCAATAGAGGTTCCAGTCCTAATTGGAGGTCCGTTGAGGACTGCCTTTAAATCAGTTGTGTATTCCTTGATTAACCTATTCCTAGATAACAATGTTGCGAGAAGAAGAAATTGTCCTCTTCTTCCATATCTGCGTTTTTTTCCCCTCCCACTCTTTCTAGGCAAATACAACCCATGCTATCTACACCAACGTAGTGCAGGGTCATCTGGAGAACACCTACGGTGGGATGATCAGCCGAGATCGGTTTCTTTTCCTGCGCTTCTCCTGCGCTTTCCCACTAAACATCAACCTCTCCGTAGCATCCGTCATCTACCCCATTCATGAGTGAGTTCAGCTGGGCAAATTTCCCAGGGCGGCCATTATGCTTGCATTCTTCCCCCTTATTCAAATCCCGCACGTTAGCACGCTGTTTACGTTTGTGTCCTTTTGTTCAATTTTCCTGCTCTCTTCCACGTGTCAAGGCTTCGCTGCTTCCTTATTTGCTGTTTCTCCTCTCCTTTTCCCCTTTATACGCACCTCACTCTCTAAAACCTTGAGTGGTACGTGGACGGCATGTTCCTGTCTGGTTTTTATTCTGTAGCACCCTGCTTCAGATCGCTGAACTGGCGGGGGGGGGGGGGGGCAAAAAAGGACAGCAGTGAGATCACTAGGGAACGAGCCAACATGTGAATCAGTGGTGGGATTCAAATAGGTAAACAACCGGTTCTCTGTGTGGATGCCTCTTCTGGCCTGGGCAACAAAAAATTAGCTACCAGTTCGGCCGAAGTGGTGCGAACTGGCTGAATCCCGCCACTGATGTGAATGTTGAGAAGATAACATCTTTGGATCAGTCCATAATGTGGTTAGAATTTCCTTCTCTACCACTGGGTGGCATTGCTTCCTCAAAAATCCTAAATAGCCCAGTCCTTTCTTTTTGAAATCTGGGTTTCAAAAATAGACCACTCATTACTTAGAATTATTTACTATATTGATATACTGCCCCTGAGGCATTGCATCTCCAGGTGGTACATTGGATTAGAAACCGTTGCACTGTGATGCCGTGTCTTATAATGCATTACCATGATGTAAAAATACATTACTGGAGTTCACGGATCCTGCTCTCTTGGTTACTACTTGGGGTTTACTCAACAGATTGAATCATAATCTAATCAAACCATCTGAGTTACACTGAACCACAAGAAGTTGAACCCAGAGCTTCTCAACCTTGACAACTTTAAGATGTGTGGGCTTGGACTGGTTGAGGAATTCTAGGAGCTGAGGGCCACACATTTTAAAGTTGCCAAGTTGAGTAACACTGCTCTAACCCCAGTGAAGCCTTAGTGCAGACATGTCAAACACAAGGCCCAGGGGCCAGATGTGGCCCGCAAAGTGGTTTCATGTGGCCCGCGAAGCCATCCTGGAAACAGTGAGGGAACGGCCCCCATTGCCTTGGCCCTGGCCCAGAGACCCTCCTTCTGCCAGAGACCCTCGGATCTGTCCGACTCCTGCCCAGGCCCCCATAGGCACCCTTGATGCCAACGATGTAGAGCTGGCCACGCCCACACAGTAGGCCATATGCACTCCAGCCACGCCCACCCAGTAGGCCACACCCACCCTGGCCATACCCACCTGGCCCCCTGAGGGCAACCGCAATGCTGATTCGGCCCTCAATGAAATTGAGTTTGACACCCCTGCCTTAGTGTGTTATGCAAATGCACCTACGATGTTTATAACTGACCTGGCTAAGATTGTTGTTTGGAGTGTCTGTTTCACTACGACCATAAATTGTTCAGTGTACTCTGGTATTTTCAGCATACTCCTGGTGTGTAACAAACACAGGCCATGCTTTCTTTTTAGAGGGAAGGATTTGTCCCTTACCAAAGTTGCTTAATTTAAGCAAAGTTAGTGTTTTGAAACCCTGCCCAGACATTTAGCTTAGCCGTACTGTAAGCATATATTAAAGAAGACTCAGAATTTGATCCAGGATCTCCTTATTCCTATATAACAACTTAATTTATATGTGGAAAGATTTCTTTAGAATGCTTACATAGTTGTTAAACCAACCCTACAGAATCTTCTAAATAAAGGTGAGACAGAGTCTCACCAAGGCTTCCATTCTGCTGTTTCTTAACTATTTTCTTCTTATCTCTCTCCCATCACCCCCATTCCTACAACACAATTATCTCTGAGAACTTGTGACGTTTCCTTCACACTTCCTCCATAATTTTGACAAAAAACATGATAACTCTCTTCTCTTGTATTCCTTTGATAGCATCATTAACATGACCATCTCCTCTGGCCAAGGGAACTACCAGGCTATCATGACCTTGTACCAAGATCCCGAGTACAGCAAACCGTTTGCCCAGAGCCCTATTTTTCTCACGGTCAACCACAAGGCCTACGTGGGCATCAAGATTTTGGGAGCTGACCCCAGCCGCTTTGTGGTCACCTTGTCTTCGTGCTGGGCCACGCCAGATAGAGATCCTTCCTCCAGCATTCGGTGGGATCTCATCACCAACCAGTAAGCTGTTTGTAGGAAAGGAAAGGAAACAAGAGTCTAGGTACTTTGGGGTGGAGAGGACTTCTTGTCCCCATTAGCAACTCCAGTAGTGAGGGAAGTGCGGTCAGTTAGGAACCTCTGAAGTTTGTTGAAAATTACATTTAACACAGTGCAGTAACTGAGCAATATGACTCGGCTGAGATCGGCATATGTGAGACTGATTGGAGTAGACTGTAGGGGGGATAGTGAAAGATAATTTTATCATACTTTGTCTACATCTTAAATTGCTGTATTTGATTCTAATTTCATTTTAAAAAATGCATTTTATCCCAATTTCATTTTAAATTGTATTTTATTTCTATTTTATCCTGAATTATGTTTTAACTAATTCCATTCTAAATTGTTTTTACTGCATTTTAGTATAACATGTGTTTGGAATTCTGCATCTTGATATGGCCCACGGGCTAATCAATAAAGATTATTATAAAACTTTTATTCATTAAACATGAAACTCAGTCAACTGAATACTCAAACTGACTGGCACTAATGGTTGACACAGGTTGCTGCCAGCATCCTAGGTATCAACCAGGTATCTCCTTAAAATGTAAGATGTTCTGAGTAGTGCAGTTTTTGTAGCATTATTATTATTATTATTATCATCATCTTCATCATCATTATCATCATTATCATTGTTATTATTATTATCTGAAAGAGCAGGTGTTTCTCATCTGTCTTCTTAGTGGGATCTGCCATTCAAAGTCACCCCAAAGTGTTAGATCTTGGGGGAAGAGGAAATACAGAGAATTGAGGAGCTACAGCATTGGTCACCTTTGAGATAGTAATAATAAGATTCCTAATGGCTGGCATCAGAACCTAATTGGCAAGCAAAGTTGCAGTACTAAGAATAAGCTGCTTTTAGCCTGATTTGTGTGTGTGTGTGTATGTATGTAGGGACGCGGTGGCTCAGTGGGTTAGGACGCTGAGCTTGTTGATCAGAAGGTCGGCAGTTTGGCGGGTCAAATCCCGAGTGCCACATAACAGAGTGAGCGCCTGTTACTTGCCCCAGCTTCTGCCATCCTAGCAGTTCGAAAGCACATAAAAATGCAAGTAGAAAAATAGGGACCACTACGGTGAGAAGGTAACAGCGTTCCGTGCGCCTTTGGCATCTAGTCATGCCGGCCACATGACCACGGAGACGTCCTCGGACAAATGCTGGCTCTTCGGCTTTGAAATGGAGATGAGCACCCAATGTCTATTGCTAAGCAAAACACTTGTTAAGTGAGTTTTGCCTCACTGCATGACCTTTCTTGCAAGAGTTGTTACTTGCTTAACATCTGCAGCGATTCGCTTAATAATTGCGGCAAGCGAGGTCACAAAATGGGGCAAAACTCACTTAACTAATGTCTCACTTAACCACAGAAATTTGGAGCTCAACTAGGGTCACAAGCTGAGGGCTACCTGTATAAATGATAAGTGAGTGACAGGTACATGTGAAGTGATCTTTGACCTCATCATCCCTTCTAACATCTGTCACTCCTCTCTCTGATCTTACCTTTCCCTCTGCAGGTGTCCCAGTCCTCAAGACAGCACAGTGCAAGTTGAGGAGGACGGAGTATCTCTGTTGGGGCGCTTCTCCTTCAGTGTTTTCACATTCATCGCAGATTCTGAAGAAGTGTATCTACACTGTCGCATCCGCCTCTGCAACTTCTGGGTGGCCAAATGCACAGTGGTGAGAGAGGGAGGAGAAACTGTAGATCAGGTCTTCTCTTTGACATTGCAGAAGAAAGTCTGTAACAGCAAAAATAAGAAGGACTCTAATACAGGATCTAATCTTGGTCGGTCACCAGGACCAGAGATTTTGTCTTCCGAGCTTTTGGACTTGTGCTGGAGACCATCCTCAGGGAACTTCTCTCTAGCAGAGTGCGTGCTTTTCTATGTGTGGTATTTATGCATTGTAACAAATGCTTAGAGTTGGGAGATACTCCCAATGTAATCTACTGGATTACATTGCATGGATTGCCCCTGTGACTACGTAGAACAGATGGGAAGGAAGCTAACCACCGGATTGCAAGAACACATGTGGTCAGATGAGGAGATCTGAACTCATTGGTAGCCTCACACTGCCACGAACAAGGACACAGATTCAGTTTTGCAACTACCAATATTGTTGGACGAGCAGATACAAAAACAGCTGGGAAAATGATTGAAGCCTGGGAAATGGGCCCTTTCTCAGTTAACAGGAGTGATTTATCAAGTAGTTAGAAGGCCAGGGCTGGGCAGCACCAGAAAAAGGCAGCTAATGACTTAAAAGACAGCCATCAACACACCTCAATCAACATCTAAAAAGCCACTTACAACAGATACTATAAATACCACACACACAACAGCATACTAGAGATATGTTTCCTGAGGATGGGCTCCAGCATGAGTCTAAAAGCTCAGAAGACTAAACCTCTGGTCCCAGTGACCGACCCAGGTTGGATCCTGCAACATTATGCTGGGACATGTATATTTGCCTTCTTTCGTGAATCTAGTACAGATAGTCCTTGACATATGACTATTTCTTTGGTGATCATTCAGAGTTTTGACAGCACAGAAAAAGTGGCTTACAGCCAGTCCATTTATGACCACTGAAACATCCCCATGATTGCTTGGCAATTGGCAAGTATTTACGTTATTTGCAGTGTCCCAGCACCATGCACCATTTGCAAAACCTTCCCAGTCAGCTTCTGGCAAGCAAAGTCAATGCAGGAAGATGGGTTCACTTAACAACTGCTTGATTCATTTAACAGGTGCAGTGATTCACTTAACAACCATGATGAAAAGTTGTAAAATCGAGCGTAATATTGCCTTGTTAATATCACAGATCTCAGCTGTGGTAATACATTGAGGACTGCCTGTAATATATTTTATTAAAATACTTATTTTATTAAAAGGCGTCAGCTTTCATCAGAGGCCTAGATGATTAGGCCGAGGGAGGGGAGGATAAGTTTGGTTGTGCAGATTACATTAAAAAAAATCTATTGTGTTTATTGAGACCTTCTGAGATTGCCCTAGAGCAGGGGTAGGCAACCTCGGCTCTTTTATGACTCATGGACTTCAACTCCCAGAATTCCTGAGCCAGTATGGCTGGCTCAGGAATTCTGGGAGTTGAAGTCCATGAGTCATAAAAGAGCCGAGGTTGCCTATCCCTGCCCTAGAGATTGTATTTGAGTTCAGCAATTTCTTCCTTGTTGCAACTGTTAAAAGTCTTGCTTCTTCAAAACAGTCAGTTTGAGGTCTGCCATAGAGTCACTTTGGGTTTTGGGGTGTCTTTGTCTTTCCAAACCAGAGATTTTGAGGTCTCCCAGGAAACCAATTTGAGAAAATAGCTTAGCCAAGCTCCTTCTTGGTTTACATGACCATAAAGTGCAAGATTCAGTTACAATAAAAAAATATGGTATTCCTGACCTACATAACACTGGTTTCTTAGTCTGGCCTGTTGGGCTGACAATTCTCTTGAACCAGATAACGACATTTTATTTTCCCCGTTTCAGAACTGCCATTCACCAGGCTCTGTGATTATGGGAAGGAAACCTCCATCAGCCATCATCTCAGCTGGCCCTTTCCTGAAATACGGTAGCAATTTGCTAGATCACGGTAGGTTGCTCTCTGCCTCAGTGCTCGTTCTCTTCAAAATGCCCCCAATCGCTGGCTCTATAAATTCTCTTTTTTCTTCTTGAGATCTTTAAGAAGCCCCCGTCCAGCCCATCTCCCCCTCCCCCTCCCCCGTCTCCCAGGAAGCCCACTTGAAACCAGCTCCCTGCAACAACGGATCAGCCGTTTGCAAGTAAGGTTACAGGGAAAAGGGGCTTTTCATTCAACCTCACTGGGAGTGACTGGCATGAATGGGATTTGCCCACGTTTCTGTATGAGTGGTGGGAATAAATCCCAGCTACCCACTCCCAATCCAACCGTCACTTTGTAAACTTCAAATAATGATAATAAAAAAAGTTACCCAAGTCTGCATGAGATGAATTCCAAATACAATCTATTTCCTGGTGAGGGCCATTTCAAACCATCCGCAGGCTTTCGTGGGGGAATCTGATGCTTCCATGTCTTTTTCTGCAGTGGGGACAGTAGAAATTGTACCTTTCATCTTCCCATTTCTGTTCCTCAGCACTTTAGTGTCCCGATGGACTCCCTGCTAACCTCTTTTCCTGGGAACATGGATGGATGGATGGATGGATGGACATGGCAGACAATGAGGCTTATCATTCACACAGAGATTTTCAGGCTGATACAGTCTTTGGTTGAATCAATGATGGACAGAGAACATTGTAACTCAGGATGTGAAGGAAAAAAACAAAACTCTGGGTCATGCCAGGAGTCACAGTTAGACACAGTCTTGATTGTTCAACGGCTGAATGTGTGTACAATTAAAGTTGTGAAGTACACAAATTTTTATTCCCTCTGTCCTTCAATACCTTTCCATGCTTTTCACAAGTTTTAATGTGATAAAATTGCTGTTGTGTTGGAGCAAAAATGCAGTAGCTTGAACTGCAGTCTACCAGCCACGAATAGTTGCTCACTTTAAGCTCAGGACCATGGTAGCTACAAGAATAAAACCCAATTTGCTTCTGCCAGCTAGTCTCAAGTAGGTTTTCCTTAAAAAAGCCATTTGGAGAAAGAAAAGGATAATCCTTAAAACGAGGAAGAAAACTTTTGTTTGCTGGGTGATCATTTTGAACTGTGAATTTGGGCCTTCAAATAGCCAGGATACAAATTTGGCTAAGCCGCTGGTAATAATAATAAAAAAGTAATCTGGTTGAATGTGGTTTGGGTAAAGCCTCTTTTGCGTCAAGTAGGTCTACTGGTGGCTTTATAGACAAGTCCATGGGTTCTAATAGCCATATAGAAGTGGCTTGCCAGTGTGTTTCTTCAAGAGGTTTTTCTGGCTAGGGAATTCGGGGAGTTGAAGTCCACACCTGTTAAAATTACCAGGTTTGAGGAGCTTTTTCAAAAAAGATAGCTATGAATGAGTCCTGGCTGGGGAAATTCTGAGATTTGAAGCCCATACACCTAAAAATGGTCACTGTTGAAAAACTGAAGTAAAAGAAATCTCTACGGAGAGTCTCAATCATCCAAGTCATGGTTGTCCCAAAGGTGCTTTTCCAAAAGGTAACTGGACTTTCTTTTTTCCTTGAAAAAAGTTTCGCTTCTCATCCAAGAAGCTTCTTCAGTTCTAAATAACAACAAACAAATCAATAGACCACATTAAGCAAATATTTTCCTTTATTGGTCACTATAAAAATAGTAGAAAAATAGGGACCACTACGGTGGGACGGTAACAGCGTTCCGTGCGCCTTTGGCGTCTAGTCATGCCGGCCACATGACCACGGAGACGTCCTCGGACAAGCGCTGGCTCTTTGGCTTTGAAACGGAGATGAGCACCAGCCCCTAAAGTCGGAAATGACTAGCACGCACATGCGGGGGGTGCCGCCGGTCAAAGAATGCCGGCGGATGACACCCAGGGGGAGGGCCTTCTCTGTGGGGGCGCCTGCCCTCTGGAACCAGCTGCCCGCGGAGCTTAGGACTGCCCCCAACCTTCGATCATTCCACCGAGACCTGAAGACCTGGCTCTTAGAGCTTTCTGGCTCAGGCTGAGTTTTAATTGGGGTTTTAACTGGGGTTTTACATGTTGCAGGGACTTAGTTTAATCTTTTTTAAATTGGTCTTAATTTTTGTATTAATGTTTTAAAAATTATACCCTGTAAACCGCCCTGAGTCCTTCAGGAAAGGGCGGTATATAAATTCAATAAAATTAAATAAAATTAAATTAAATCTTACCTTTACCTTTACCTTATAAAACTGCCAAAACGCGGCGACCGCTAGATGGCAGCAAGGAGCCCGTTTTCTGTATCTGTAGCGAAGAGGGGTGCTGGCTGCGCTAGTCCCGAGCATCACTTGGGGTCTCTCCGGGGGCGCAGCGCTGCCGCAATCAAGTGGCGGCGGGGAGTGAGTTTGCGTGTGTTAAATTTTAAGACCGAAGGCGGACAACCGAGCCTCCTGGGTCTATAGAGCCCGCGATGGAGCCGGAGTCTGCGGGTTTGTGTCGCGCTGCGCTGCGCTGCGCTGCGCTGCGCTCGGCATCCGCGAAAAGGTACCCGAAGGATTCTTCAGCCAGCTTTGCGCACCGAGCCATGCAGCCGCGATCCGCTAGAGGGCAGCGCGCCGCCGCCGATGCCTTCTTGGCTGCCTGATCCGCGGCCAGCGGGGACTTCCACGCACAATGGTTGGCGCTGGGTTTTCTCAGCCGGGAGAAGCCGGGGCCAGCCCACGCGAGATTCCTCTCCCGCGAGAGAAGGTGTCTTAATTCGTGGCGACAGGCCCGAGGCCCCGAGTGGGGTGCGGGGGAACGAGGAGGCGACGGCCTCCTGCGCGTTCCTGGTGCCAAAAGCTTGGAAAGCCTTTTCTTTTTCTTCCTAAGACGGGAGCGGGAAAGAAGCCAGATCGTGGTCTTGGGGGCACGTGTGAAGGGGGCTTGTTTAGTCTGCTCTGCTGGCCTTTCCTAATACAGGTAGTTCTCGACTTACAGCAGTTTGCTTAGTGACCGTCCAAAGTTGCAACGGCGCCGGAAAAAGGGGACTCTTTTTCACGCTTATGACACTCGCAGCATCCCCGTGGCCGGGTGATTTACATTGGGATGCTTGAGAACCGGTTCATATTTGTGACGGCTACAGTGCCCGCCCCCCGCCCCCCAGGGTCACGCAATCTGAGTCCTTAGGGAGAAGGGCGGTATACAAATCAAATAAATAAATAAATAAATAAAATCTCCTGACAAGCAGAGTCGGTGGGGGAGCCAGGCTGACTTAACAACCGTGCTCCTAACTTCACTTGCAGGGATTCGCTGAACCAAGGTGGCAAGAAAAGCTGTAAAATGGGTCAAAACTCACTGAACTTAGCAACATAAAGTTTGGGCTCAATCGTGGTCGTAAGACAAGGACTGCCTTTACTGGATGCTGCAAGGTGCTTCTCTCCTGGCGTGTTCTGGGGAGATCTTAAGGACACAAGCCTTGCCCGGCTGGATCAGACGCCCGGCCCATCTAGTCCAGCAGCCTGCGGCCGACTAACTGCACAAGGAGGCCCAGGAATGTCTCCACTGATGGCCTTCAGAGCTAAGAGCTCTTCTAGCCGTTAAGGCTAAGAGCTCTTGATCTCCAGGACTTCAAAGGAAGGGATCAAAGGAAGGGACTCCATCCGTCCATCAGCTTGTCCAGGCAGAGGGTTTCACGTGGCTTCTCAGATCCCCTGGATGATTTCAGGATTGACTGTATTTTTAGATCAGCTGTTGCTCACTGTTTGGGCAAAGAGAGGGTGTAGGCAACCTGCTAGTTGGTGCCCTCTGAAAGAGGGACTGAGCACACTTCCCACTTGCATGCCTTGCAGGAGATCGTCTGGAGTGGCTTCCCCCCCAAAAGAGGAATCTGGTATGGTCTGACATTAATCCCTTCGTGGTGCAAGAGGGGGTGCAAGATGAAAGCAGTGAAAAAGAGAAGTCTGAGATGGGGGAAAAAAAACACACAACTGTTTCATTTTATTTGTTATACTTCGCATACGGCCAACTATTGACATATTTTAACCGTTGCAGCATAAGAGCCAAAATTAGATGTAGGGATGTTACAGATTTCAGAGCAACAATGATTAGAAGCCTCTCAGCAGGGAAGCTCTGGAAAGAATGAACGGGCAGGGCTGGAGAAAGACTTGGCTTCCAATCCCCAGAAGTTAAACCGGGAGCAAACGTAGGTGAATCACCACAAATGAACTCGAGACGTTGGGGCAGGGATGCTCATGTGGAGAGAAAAGTTCTCTGTAATCATTTGTAAGTCATAGACAGCTGGCAGGATGATAAACAGCACTTGGTATTTCACTGGAAACAAATTGACAATCAGAGAAACATTAGATGACCTACATGGACGTGTCCATGGAGTTCTCTGGACTATAGTACAGAAGTATCAGCTGTTGGTTTAGGGCAGGGGTAGGCAACCTTGGCTCTTTTATGACTCGTGGACTTCAACTCCCAGAATTCCTGAGCCAGCATGGCTCAGTTTGGAAACCTCTCCCTTCCCCCCCCCAGCATGGTTGGCTCAGGAATTCTGGGAGTTGAAGTCCACGAGTCATAAAGCGGCCTAGGCCTAGGGCAATGTTTCTTAACCTTGGCAACTTTACGATGTGTGGGCAATTCTCAGCCAACATTTTAAAGTTGCTAATGTTGAGAAATGCTTGCTTCCTTCCTTCCTTTCTCCCTCCCTCCCTTCTTTCCTTCCTTCCGCAGTCCACCTTACAGTTTAGGGTCTCCTGGTGATCTCCCACTCAAGAACCAACCAGCTCCCACCCGGCTGTTTTTAGCAGAAATGCAACATGACCTTTGAGTTCTTTCAAAGACCAAACAGATTGCTTTGTTCCTTCCTCACTCCGTTCATCCCACTGAGCCAGCGAAGGAGGCACTGGCAGATTTTTCTCTCTTTCTAGTTCCCCCCCACACACACACACACTTTTCTGCCTTCTCCTTGTCTCTTTTCTCAGTTCTGAGCCTTAGGAAATAGAGTTTGCTTCCTGGAGCGTGTCACCCTGTTGACCTCTCCCTGACATCTCCGCAGAGGCGCCTCTTTTGGCTTGGCTGGTGGCCAGGGGTGCCCTCAGAGCCCTTTCTGCTTTTGCTCACCCGGCTACAGCTGCAGTCGCTTCAGAAAAGGCAGCGTGAATCATCCTATTCTCCAGGGCTGGCCTTCACAAAACCATAAAATGAAATGCTCTCTTACTCCCAATCCTGCAGGGCTGCCAAGCTACCATGGCTCCCGCTGTCTTGTCTCTTAAGTTAGGAGGAGCAGGCCTCACATCAGGGGGAAAAAAAATAAAATCTTTCTCTCTCTGGGCCCCCATTGGGTCTATGGATCTCTCTCTGTCTCTCTGCCCCCCGCCCCCACCCCTTTTTTCTCTCTCACTTCGGTGCCACCTAGACAAAGTGGCTCTCGATGGCATCCCCAAGCCAAAACACACCCAAGCGAGGTGGGAAGAAGTACCCTAGGAAGACTTAGTGCCGCCCCCATGTTGTTTCTGGATTTTGTCATTGGCTCTTGGTGCCTCTTCGGGAGCTGGAACAAAAGGCCAAGCCTCTCGCCCGCCTTGCGATGCTGATGCCGCTGTTCTCACACCGCTCAAAGGATCCCTTGTTTGTCATCCAGCTCGCCAAACAATGCCCCGTCTGTCCTACGACGGCCCTGCAAGAGCCCTGGGTGTTTTCAAAAGTGGAGAGGTCACGGGTGGATTTTAAGGCAGCGGAAATGACTGAGGAAATGGAAGCTTCTGGGGGTAATTAAGGAGACAAGACACACACACACACACACACACACACACACACCAATATCCTAGGTTGATGCATTGCCCCGGGCCCACACAACCTGAAGCTTGTTGGAAAAGATTGGTGGAAATAGCTCTTCCTTCTTGGTGTATTCAAGCTCCTCCAAGCTATAATTCGAGCTGACTCTTCTCTGGGGTTGATACTATACCCAAGCACAGCCGGACAATTTGCCTGCTCTCTAGGGCCATGCTAGTTGCTGTCACGGAAGCCACATGTATAATCTATGTGCTCCTATTCGTATTCCTATTCGTGGTGGCTCAGTGGGTTAGGACGCTGAGCTTGTGGTTGATCAGAAGGTTGGCAGTTTGGTTGTGCGGTTGGCATGTGCGGGGGAACCTTTACCTTTACCTTAATCGGGCACCATCCCATCCCATCCCATGGCATAGTATGACTTGTGCACCACTCTAGCTTTTTTCACTCTTGAACGTCTGCAACGACCCCGACGGATTAACGGATAACTCTGGCTTCTAATATTGGGAGGACACTTCCTCCCCTTCCCTCTCCCTCCTGCTTTCTCCAAGGTGGTGAAGAAGAAAAGCAAGAAAGAGGAGTTGTAATTGTCCATCAGCTTGGTCTTTTCCTTCTGGTTGGGTTAGACAGAGGTAAGGCTCCCCCCCCCAAAAAAAAAGGCTTGCAAAGGAATGTGGAGATAACCCTGCTGAAGGAATGAATGCAGGATAGGCAAAAAGGGGGGGGGAAATGGTGGTCCTGGGAAAAGGGAAAGCAATAGGAAGAAACTCAAAGTAACCCCACCTAGGTTCTGTTTGGTATACAATAGAGTAGAAGAGTAGTGAGAAACTCTGGCCAGCTTTCGGGATTCTGTTATCATACCCTCTAAAAACAAAGGAGAATTTCTATCATCTCTGTCTGCTTCATGACTTGGCCTATCCTAGAGCCTAGGGCCTGGAAGGCACCTTAGCAGATCCCTACAGTGACATAAGAGACGCGGTAGCTCAGTGGGTTAGGATGCTGAGCTTGTCGATCAGATGGTCGGCAGTTTGGCGGGTCGAATCCTGAGTGCCGCATAGCAGAGTGAGTGCCTGTTACTCGTCCCAGCTCCTGCCAACCTAGCAGTTCCAAAGCACGTAAAAATGCAAGTAGAAAAATAGGGACCACTACGGTGGGAAGATAACAGCGTTCCGTGCGCCTTTGGCGTCTAGTCATGCCAGCCACATGACCACGGAGACGTCCTCGGACAAGCGCTGGCTCTTCGGCTTTGAAACGGAGATGAGCACCGGCCCCTAGAGTCGGAAACGACTAGCACGCATGTGCGGGGGAACCTTTACTTTTACCTTTTTACAGTGACATATTGCATCTTCTTCAAAGGAGAAGTTAGATTCCATTTGTTTAGGCCGGAAATATTATCAGCTTTCAGCTTTGAGGATGATGCAGCATTGGTAGCTACACTGTCTCCAGAGGGTTCTGAGTTGGGTGGGCTGTAGCAGGAAGACCAGTCCCTCTGCTACTACTAAGAGAAAGCAGCCTTTTAAGCCAGTGTACCTAGAGGGCATGCATTAGGTAACTGGGGCTCTCCCAGCCCTGGGACGTGTGGAAAGATCGGGCTTGTTTTTGGGCCACGCAACCAGCAAACACCACCGATCCTTTCCTGCAGATCCCCAGGGATCTGAGAGCTGCTGCTTCTAAGCATTTATTCTCTCCACCCACGCAGCCCTGGGGTTTCATTTGTATGCATATCAGTGCAGCATATTCTGGGCTTCCTCCAGTGGCGTAGCGTGGGTTGTCAGCACCCGGGGCAAGGCAAGTAATTTGCGCCCCCTAACCCGTGGATTTTAGCACTCGAGTCTCTTCCACTAGATTAGTTAAAGAAACCCTTACCCCCTAAGCACATGTATTGTTTGTTATGAAAATACTGATGTAATTAAAGTAAAATGCATCTAATGCGCCCCCCCAGATGTTGCGCCCGGTGCGGCCGGCACCCCCTGCACCCCCCACGCTACGCCACTGGCTTCCTCCATCGTTGCTCCTAAAATGCTGACTTATGAGCACAACAGAGAGTCATAAGAAGGTGCTGCAAAAAAAAAAAGAAGCCATTCCTCAGAAAAGAAGATGGGGACCAAGACGTTACTGCAGCGTTTGCTTTGCAAAAAGGAGCCGTGCAACCACTCTGCAACTGAGGAATGTGGTTTGCATCCAGTTGATGCCTGCTTCTGGTCCATTTATTCATCTCCCACGGTTCTGTATTGACGAGAGTTCTGGATGCTTACAGACAGAAACTCGTGATGAAAAAAACAGGTGGCTTTTTCGGGCAGACCTGGTGCCTTCAAGTCGGTGTTGACGCCTGGTGGCTGCCTGGGAAAGTCCACGCAGTTTTATTGGCAAGGTTACTCAGAGGAGGTTGGCCATTGCTTCGTCCTTCCTAGCGGGACTGACCGAAAGCGATCCTCATATCTGCTTTGTGTTCTACATCACAAGGGGCCTCCAAGGTCCCTTCCAACTCTATAATTTTTTTATTTATTTTTTATTTTAATCCCATTTATATCCCGCCCTTCTCCGAAGACTCAGGGCGGCTTACAAGCTTAGCAGTAGCCTTCATTCTATGTATATGCCTGCTTGTTAGGGCTTTCACACACACCCCAGCGGCATTATTACAAAGTCAGCTTAATTGCCCCCAACAATCTGGGTCCTCATTTTACCTACCTCGGAAAGATGGAAGGCTGAGTCAACCTTGACTCAGCCTTCCATCCTTCCCAGGTAGGTAAAATGAGGACCCAGATTGTTGGGGGCAATAAGCTGACTTTGAGCCTGGTGGGATGCGAACCTGCACTAATTGCAGGCAGCTGGTGTTACTTAAGTATTCTTTTTTAAAAAAATAAATAATAATCAGATATTATCATAAAAAATAAAAATACAAAACAGTAAAACAAACAGAATGAAACAAAACAAAAGTATCCACTGAACCTTAACAACAACAATAAAAAGAAAAACAATAAAGTGCAAAGAGAGAGGGAAAAGTGATCCATTAAATCCAACATTTAACATGTAGGATCCACCCTGGCTGGGTGCTGAAAGAAAAGAAAAAGTAGTAAATTCTCATACATACATACATACACACACACAGACACACGCACACACACACAGACAGACACACAGACACACATACATATATATATATATACACATGCATACACACACAGACACACATAATATGCACACATACACACACACACACAAATATATATAAAAGAAGAAAAAGGCAGTTGAGCTAAACGTTACACTAATCTTCAAATCCCTGTGTTAACCATCTGTAGAAAGTCCACAAATGTTTCCCAGTCTTTTATAAAGCTGTCTAGTAGTTCATTATGTCCAATCAAAGCAGTTAATTTCGTCGTCTCTGCTAATTCAGTCAATTTCAAAATCCATTCCTCAACCGTCGGCATCCTTTTTTCTTTCCAGTGTTTGGCAAGTACAATCTGCGCAGCTGTCACCCTCTGAAGGAATAGCGCCCCAAATTGTTTTTCCGATTGGCTTGTCCGTCACACCTAAAAGAAAAACTTCAGGTTTCATTAATATTTGCATCTTAAATATTTTTGCATTGTCGTTCGTTACGTTTATCCAGCATCTCTTCACATATTTGGAAGACCACCACCTATGATAAAATGAACCTGGATTTTTGACCACATTTCCAGCATGTATTAAAAATCCCTTTATACATTTTCACTAGTCTATCTGGGGTCAAGTACCAATGATACATCATTTTATAAAAAAAACTCTTACTGTTTTCAGCACTGAAGATATATTCTGAGAATTCTCTTTCTCTGAACCAAACTATCAAGTTTCCCTGTCTCTTTGCCCTCTTGGAATGCACCCCCTCCCTCCTGGGAATTCAGGCTACATTCCATCACAGTTACTGTGTTATCTATTAGTTGGGTTGTAAACGGTCATTGCTTTTCTAATGGATGCAATTAAGCTTTATTCTGAACTTTCCCCAGAGTGGTCCTTTCCTAACTATATGCCTATATCTTTAATTGCAGCATTCATGCTGTTATTTTCAGTGGGAATAACAATGGCAAAACTAGCATGTATTTTCCATCAAGGCTGAACTCAAATTAATTTGCACTTAGTTATTTTTTTACTGGAATTATCATATATATATATATATATATATATATATATATATATATATATATATATATATATATATATATATATATATATATATATATATATATATGCTATTGTCATTTGACTCGACTTTTACACTTTTGAAAATTCAAGAAAATCTATGCATATATAACTATATGCATGACATGAAAAGGTTGTTATATCCCCCCAAAAAAACTCTACACTCTTTAAGGTACCATGACTTTCTGGCTGAATTTACACGATAGGCTCCCTAGATGAAAATTGGTTCAGGAGGTTAGTAGTTCAATGTGTTGTGAGAATCCAACCATTATCTGGGGGCGGGGGTGTTGTGTGAACTAGTCATCTGTTAAGCTGTGGTTTCTCTTTTGGGGCACAGCATGTGATGGAAACACAAACATTGCATTTTCTTGACCTGCATAAAATGTTCCATCTATTGCAAGAATCCATTGTACACTTAATTTTGTTGGAAAAGATTTGAGTCCTCCACCCTTCTAACAAGTTTGGAATATCTTTGGATATTCTCTTCCTTTCCTCTGTTTTCTGGCAGGTGAAACTCACCTATGCAAAACTAGGGCTCCAAGATCACGTTGGCATATGAACCGGTGTTCTGCACTGGCCATTCCTGAAGCTTTGCAAAGTGGCTTCAACCACATCCAATCATTGCTAAGATCAGGAGTGGTTTGTTAAATAAATCACAGTTGGCTCTGGTTTGCACAAGATACCAATCTTGGCAGCAGTCAAGAAAAATATGGCTTAGTGGGATGTATGATTGCAGCCCAGTTGCTACTTCTTGCACCGATGGATGCCAGAGCTGAGAATCGTCATCAGAGCCTTGTTGCCTTTTCTTGTTTCTTCCAAGATAATTGCATTTGGAAATATCCATTATATGCAGTGAACTGTACTCTCGCTGGAAGCTACGTTTCAACCCGGCATAGCCACATGCAAACTGCCTTGTGCTGGCAGAGATTGCACCACCCTAGTTCCTTTTTTAAAACAATTTCAGGCATCCCTCGAACAAGTCCTCTCCAGCCTGGTCTGGATTTTTGAAAGGACAGAACACTCCTCAATTACCTCTTTGGTAATCACTGAGAACAGCCTGTAACAGAATCTGGTTTCCACTTGGGAATGTTTTATGACTTGAAGCAGCCAAAATGCCCGACTCTCCATAGACAGGCCATATTCTAATTACAGAAGGCACAACTTTCATCTGTTTTTTTTTGCAGAGGTTATCAGCTGCTAGGTATTCAAATCATATGATCTGCCTATACCAGAGGTAGGCAACCTCGGCTCTTTTATGACTCATGGACTTCAACTCCCAGAATTCCTGAGTCAGCTGACTCAGGAATTCTGGGAGTTGAAGTCCATGAGTCATAAAAGAGCCGAGGTTGCCTACCCCTGGCCTATACCTACAAAGATCAGAGGAATGCAAGCAGTGGTATTCCCTGTGATCTTTATAGAAGCAAAAGTTGGACGGTGAAGGAACAGGAGGAAAAAAATATTGATGCTTTTGAAAATTTGGTCTTGGGAGAAGATTCCTGAGAATATCATGGATAGCCAAAGAAACAAACCAATGGATCATTGATATTATCTTAGCTGCTACACCTTGGGAAGTAAAAGCCATTTTTTCCCTTGTAGTATGCATTTCAATCATACCATCTTAGCAACCATAACCCCCCTTCTTTGCACATTCATCTTATCCTAAGCCCACATCTGAATCATCTAATACAAGTCCATTTCCCCCCCCCTCTTTAATTAGGCAAAGAGCCAAGGTGTGCAACTTTCATCAAGTTCCCACCCCTTTGCTTACATCACAAGGCCACTCTCGGTCAGAAGACTTTATCCTAGATGGGTGGACAAAATACTACATGCTTTTGACTATTGATCAGCAAATCAGGGTCCTTCAAATTTTATCCATCCCTTCCCCTCCCTCTCCCTTCTTGGGGGGGTGGGGGTGGAAATTTATCATCTCTTTGGAGTTTGATAAACTTCACTGGGGGTATATATCTGGACTGCAAAACCCCAGAAGACTATAATATGGCAGTGTCCATAAAATAACTCTGCTCCCCATCTCTGTTAGTGGTCCTGAATTTTTGCAGTTCAGAAATGAGAATCCTATTGGGATTAAAAATCCCTTTATGGCACTCCAGCAAGATCCGTGCGACTCTAAAGACCACTAGAGAGCAAAGACGTACGAGGGGAAAAAAATTAATCTGGATTAGTACATCACAATAATCCATAAAGTAATTGTTTACAGTAAGCCACCGTGTTGTTCGTAAAGGAGTTATTTGTGAAAGGGGCTTGAAATGTTGCACCAGAGCCCAGCCACGATCATCTGCAAAGAACGGGTCCTGCTTTTTTTTGGGGGGGGGGGCTGCCGGAGAAGCTGCACCATTGCTCCTTAACCCATGAGGTCAACATTCTCAACAGCGAAAACAAAACTGGAGAGTTTTGTAAAACAACCCATTCAGCTCATCCCATCTTGGGGTGGGGGGTGGGAAACCATAGGGCCCACCCTGCCATCCTTTAACAACTGGGACCTCTGCCTCTCCCATAGTCCCCAACCTCCACGGCCAGTCTGCCTGTGAATGATGGGAACTGTCCTCTACGGCCGTTCTGAGAGTGAATGATGGGGGAAGGGGGCAAATTTTTTTGAAGGTGGGGACCTCTGTGCAACGTCCTCCCTTCTTTCTCCCGGGGCTAAAGAAGCAGGCACCCCCTTATTTTATTTTTATTTTTTATTTATTTTAATTCCATTTATATCCCGCCCTTCTCCGAAGACTCAGGGCGGCTTACAAGCTTAGCAGTAGCCTTCCTTCTATGTCTATGCCTGCTTATTAGGGCTTTCACACACACACACCCCCAAGCGGCATTATTACAAAGTCAGCTTAATTGCCCCCCAACAATCTGGCTCCTCATTTTACCTACCCGGGAAGGATGGAAGGTTCGAGTCCCACCTTGAGCCTGGTGGGACTCGAACCTGCGCTAATTGCAGGCAGCTGGTGTTACTTTAAGGCAGCGTTTCCCAACCTTAGGAACTTGAAGATGCGTGGACTTCAACTCCCAGAATTCCCCAGCCAGCATAGCTGGCTGGGGAATTCTGGGAGTTGAAGTCCACGCATCTTCAAGTTCCTAAGGTTGGGAAACGCTGCTTTAAGGAGGCATTAGCCCACTGCTCCACCAAGGCTCTTCCTCACCCCTTCCCTAAAGCAGGGAGGCCCGGCCCGCCTTGGCGCCCCCACCCCCACCCAGGCAGCGAAACCTGTTCCTCCGTACCTGCCCGCGCAGGTTTGGGTGCGGTCTGCCCTACTAGGTTCGACTTAGCCAGGCCGACAGGAGGGGCGCCCCCGTCCGCCGCTGGGTTTCCGGGTCGTTTGGACTTATCGCCTTGCTCGTCCCGAGTTCTCCCGGCTGGGGTAAGTGTCAGGGGTCGACAGGGGGCTGGATCGGGGCGTTTTTCCTGGAGAGGGGGGGGGTCCCTCGGCTCTTTTCTGGGCCAGCGAACGTGGGGTGTGTGTGTGTGTGTGTGTGTGTGTGGGGTGGGGGGAAAGAGCTCGTTTCCCTGCGGGCTGGCCTGGTTCTCGGCTGGAAGAGGCGTCCTGAAAGCCCCCCGGACTTGGCTTTGCCCTCCTTAGTTGCGCTTTGCTTTCGAAGCAGGCTGGAAAGGGGCAGCGCGTCTGGCCGGCGATGCCTTTCTTTGGCTGCCGGGGAGGGCCGGGCGAAGCGGGGCTTCCCAGTGGGCTGATCTGGGCCTCTCTCCCACCCGAGGGGGAAAAACACACACACACACACACACAAAAACGCGCACTTTCTTCGCAACTCCTGTAATTTCCCGAGGGCAGCGGACGCGGCTTGAATCGTGATTCCCACTTTCCCGCCCCCCCTCCACACACACACACACACACACACACACACACACACACACACACACACACAAGACACGGCCAGCTTGCAACACAAAAGAAGCAAACACAAACTAGACGCACCCACCCGGGTGGCACTTCGAGAATCACGGCGGGCACTTAAAAACCAGCAAAACACGCACACGCATCCTTGCTGGCGGTCGTGTGGGCTCTCCCAACTTGCGCGTATCTGGCTTTGTTGAATCGGGAAACCCTAACCCCCCCCCCACCCCAACACGCACACAGTTCTGGGTGTTTGCCCTTTCTTCAGAAAGGATCGGGCAGAAAATGGGTTTGACTTCTTTAGAGGCCCGGCGTAGAAGTGCGAGCTTTCCCCGGTTCAGATTTTAGAGGGGTGCATAGTTTTGCGTTTTTATGGGTGAAAGGGTGGACTTGCGGGGAGGAGGTGGGGGGACGCTTCCTGGGGAACTTCCCATCCCGGATTCAGTCCCATGAGGTCATATTGTGGCTTGTTTATGCTTAGTGTATAGGGCATGGGATGAGCCCATAGTGATGTGTTCAATTAAAAATGCCTTGAACAAGCCACGTCTTTGTGGGATGTTTCGAGGTCAATTGCCAATGCCAACTTCAAGGGACCAAACTATGCGACACTTAGGGCTGTTTGATTTGTTTTCACAGAATAATCGATGCCTTTCAGATATATTTTTCTTGTTGTTGTTAGTTGCGAAGTCGTGTCCGACCCATTGCGACCCCATGGACAACGTTCCTCCAGGCCTTCCTGTCCTCTACCATCTTCTGGAGTCCCTTTAGGCTCACTCCTACTGCTTCAGGGACTCCATCCAGCCACCTCATTCTCTGTCGTCCCCTTCTTCTCTTGCCCTCAACCTTTCCCAGCATTAGGCTCTTCTCCAGTGAGTCCTTCCTTCTCATTAGGTGGCCAAAGTATTTGAGTTTCCTCAGATACATTACATTTCTCAATTCCTGTTGTGTGTGCTGTGAACTGTAGACCAACTTATTTAGAGGTCAACAAGGAAACCATTACTGTCCAAAAAAATGAAATGTGGAAGTGCAGGATGGATGGTCTGAAGTAAGCTTGATATTAATGGTTAACTTTTAGATTTCGATCCCCCTTTTCCAGCAGCAGTTCAAAGCAACATTCTCAACACTTCCTCTAGCCATGGATTATTTGTGGAGGGGTACCAAACCTTTTTGCAGGAAGAAATATTTTGGGCCTGAAGGATAACCTGGATGATGTGAGGGTGTTGCTTTGGAGAGATAGGCGAGATCCGTATTCATATGACATTTGAAGAGACACCATCAAATTCAACTGAGGGGTGTGTGTGTGTCAAGCTATCCTCCAAAGCATCTGAGAGCAGGACAAGAAGTCATAGATGGAAATTTATCAAGGAAAGAAGCAAAACTAGAACTAAGGAGAAATTTCCTGACAGTGAGAATTAGTGGAATGGCTTGCCTTCAGAAGTTGTGGGTGTTCCATCGCTGGAGGGTTTAAGAAAAGATTGGACAGCCATTTGTCTGGAATGGTCAAGGCCAGGGGTAGGCAACCTCGGCTCTTTTATGACTCATGGACTTTAACTCCCGGACTTCAACTCCCAGAATTCCTGAGTCAGGAATTCTGGGAGTTGAAGTCCATGAGTCATAAAAGAGCCGAGGTTGCCTACCCCTGGTCTAGGCGGTCTCCTGCTTGAGCAGGGGGCTGGACTAGATGATCTCCAAGGTCCCTTCCAACCCTAGTATTCTGTTTTGGTGACTTGGAAAACAAGGCGGAGTCTCCTGTTTTGCATGCATATCAGAAAACCCGGAACCTTTTGTCAAACAATTGCATCACCTCTAGCTATTGTTGGTGGAGTTGGAGGAAATTTTTCAGTCTCACCTGAGCAGGGAAAGAAAAAATATTGAGTAACTCTCGGGCAGGATTAAATACAAAGGTGTTCTCTGCCAGCAGATTTAATTGCCTTCAGGTAATAAAAAGGATTGTTCTTCCCTTGCTGGTATTCAGAGATTAAGTCTGCCATTCTGCTGAAGGGAAGCTGGACTTTTGTCCTGGACAAAGTTTTATCTAACGATAGGATTGTGTGCCTTCCTCCATCTTTCTCTTGCTGGGAGACATTGTTTCCTTTGTGCGGGGGGGGGGGGGGAGGGGGGGCAGGGGAAAAGAAAATCAGCAAAGGAACCAGATCAGAAGACCAGTTTCTGGACAGAGGTTTACACAGGGGGGGGGAAGAAAAGGGCTTTTAAGAACATGGTTAAAGAGAATCAGATCTCTAGGTGTTCATTGTTTTTCAATTCTTATAGTGCCGTGTTACTTAAGAAGATAAGCCTTGGCAAGACTTTTAAGATATGTGGACTTCAACTCCCAGAGTTCCCTAGCCTGCATACTTTGCCACCATATGTATGCAAATTATGTACCTTCTGATCTTTTGTTCTGTAAAATTTGAAAGAAATTTCCTTTGGGCAACATTTCTTTCTCAGGAGTGGAAAAAGCTGTTTCAATGGCTGTTGCGCAAAAGCTACAGGGAGATAATATCTTGATTGGGTTCTGCCCAAAGCGGTGGTGCAAAAGTGATCAATTTGTTTTCACATTTTCCAGCATTTTGAACGGTTAAATCAAGCTGGAAGGAAGAGAGCAGGCAAGAAGTAGAGACATTTATTTCAAAAAAAAAAAAAAAAAACACCAAAAGGAACCAAAAGCCTTTTTTTTTCTCTCTCTCTCTCTCTCTGCTTTCCTTTTTCTCTTCCTTTCTACTTCGGTATTCTAATCCTTGTTAAAATTTGCTTTGTCCTTTTTTTAAAAAAAAATAACATGCACAAACCATATTAAGTCACAGCAGAAGGGAGACCTTAATATTAAGTAAAATATTAAGACTGAAACTTTTAGGTAAAGGTAAAGGTTCCCCCGCACACGCGTGCTAGTCGTTTCCGACTCTAGGGGCTGGTGCTCATCTCCGTTTCAAAGCCGAAGAGCCAGCGCTTGTCCGAGGATGTCTCTGTGGTCATGTGGCCGGCATGACTAGACGCCAAAGGCGCACGGAACGCTGTTACCTTCCCACCGGAGTGGTCCCTATTTTTCTACTTGCATTTTTACGTGCTTTCGAACTGCTAGGTTGGCAGAAGCTGGGATAAGTAACAGGCGCTCACTCTGTTACGCGGCACTCGGGATTCGACCCACCAAACTGCCGTCCTTCTGATCGACAAGCTCAGCGTCCTAACCCACTGAGCCACCGCGTCCCTACAACTTTTATTGGACTGCAATTACTTTGACGCAACCTGGAGTGGCTTTTAATGATATATTTAATTCTGGGTGAAAGAGCTGAATAAACTTACACTCTTTAATATTTTACAGCTTAAGTGATAATTGAGATCAAGAAATCCATCACCAAGCAATGAAGTTATAAACAATGTAGAGCATGATTTCACCTGACCATGACACTTAGTGATAGCAATTTCAGCCATCCCTTTTGCATCAGTTGCTGTGGTCAAACAAGGACCTCACATGAATGTGACTTTTGATTTCCTGTCAGCTTCCCCAGTGACTTTGCTTGTGGGAAGCCAGCAGGAAATCTCAAAAACTGTGATCATGTGAGCGCAAGGATCTGTGAGAGCCATAACCACAGGGACTCACTGTGAATACTTTTTGTTCAATGAGATTGCAGCTTTGAACATCGCTGACCAAACAGTTGTAACCTGAGGACTCCCTATAAATCATATTAGTACTGATATAATATTTTCTTTCCTCTTTTTCTCTTCAATGAATTTCAGCGTTCATTAATAACCTTAGTTAATACCGTACAAAGACCACTGTATTAAGGAAACGCAATATGTAAGTTTTGCAAAAAAATATAATGAAAATTATTACTATTTTAAAAACCCCTCTAAATTGCTTTGTTGTTGCCAATGGTGCTGCTTGACACATTTTAATCAGCGGAAATCTTTTGAAAAGATTTTGAAGGGACGTTTTTAAAAGAAGGGGCATACGCAAAGTTCCCTGGGATGTAAAGTAGCTGGGTGTTACAGGTAGTCCTCGAAGCACAACCACAACTGAGCCCAAAATTTATGTTGCTAAGTGAGACATTTGATAAGTGAGTTTTGCCCCCTTCTACAACTTTTCTTATCGCATTTGTTAACTGAATCCCTGCAGTTGTTAAATTAGTAACACGGCTGTTAAATGAATCTGGTTTCCCCCTTGACTTTGCTTGTCAGAAGGTCGCAAAAGGGGATCACGTGACCCTGGGACACTTGCAACCGTCATAAACCTGGGTTGTCAGGCATACAAATAGAAATTACGTGACCCTGGGGATGCTGCAATGGTGTAAAAAATGGTCAAAAGTCACTTTTTTCAGGGCTGTTGTAACTTTGAACAGTCACTGCATGAGTTGTTATAATTCGAGGATGACCTGTCCTGATTTTAGAAATAATCACCATTGTTCTGAGATAGGAGGCTTCTAGCTACGGAGCAATGTGAAACTTCTAGGAAACAATCCCTTAGAATAAAAACAGTTGCTTTCTCACAGTGATCCAGCCTCATGTTGATACAATGCCTAAGGATGTGGATAAATAATATAATAACTTCCCTATTCTGTTGATACTTTTCAAGAATTCTCATTAGAGCAGGCCATTCAAAGCTATTTTTATTCCCTACGAGTGTATACATTTATCGAAGTGGAAACCTGCTTTTACATTATTTTATTTCCTGGTGTGAGCTTTGCTACAGGGCGGGTAATAGACACAGCTGAGAAGCTGATCATGCATTTTGCCTGCAGCAACTTGAAAATATCGTCCGCAATTCCCCCGGCTAGATTGGAGGGGAGGCTGTAAATTAGAGTTCTACGCAACAGGGATAATCAGCCTGTGCTTTCTGTACAGATAGTCCTCGACCTACGACCAGAAATGAGACTATAAAAGTGGTCGTTAAGAGGTGGGGTTGTTAAGTGAGGCATCCCACAACCACACCCAATTTTATCACCTTTTTGCATCAGTCATGAAGGGAGACATTACATGAGTGCGACTTGTCACCTTTCCCACAGGCTTCCCCAATAACTCTGCTTATCAGAAGCTGAGAAAGCCACTAATGGGGATTGTGTGACTGCAGGATGCGGCAACTGTCATAAGCGCGAGCCAGTTGCCCACCCTCTAGATTGTGATCATCTGTTGGGATGCTGTGACGGTTGTAAGTGCGAGGACTGGTCATAAGTTGCTTTTTTCAGCACTCTTGCAACTTCGAACAGTCGCTAAACCAATGGTTGTAAACCGAGGACTACCTGGATGTTTGGACTACAAGACTCATAGCTGTTGATAGTTGTATTAGTTATGACTCATGGACCTTTGGAACACGTCAGGTTATGTACTTACTGCTCTAGAAAATACTGATCCACATCTGGCCAGTGGTTTCACTTTCTGGAAGGAACTTTCCTCAATTCCTTCATTACAAATCAAGACTATATGGTGGAAGGGTGAGCTTCAGATGCTGCGGGCAATTGTCTGGCTAAATCATAGTTTGTAGTAACTATTTTGCTTGACAAGTCATTATAAAGTCATTTCACTGTGCGATAATATGTGTTGGTTTTTTTAAAAATTTGGTATGTAATGGATATCTACTGATTGTAGATCACAGTTTTTGACTTGGAGTGTTTTTCAAATGTAGCCAATCCTGCTTTTGTCAACAAACCATGCTTTAAACAAACCATACTTAGATATAATCCTCAGACCAGTTAGAATATGCAAGGGATTACTGGCAGAGAATTGAACCTGTGTTTCTCAGAAGCGATTTATGAAAGAAAAGCTAATTACTTTCCTACTTGTACAGACATGCATGCGCGCGCGCGCGCGCACACACACACACACACACACACACACACACACACACTGTATTCACTGTTGTAAATCCTTCCACTTTATTCTAAAATCCATGGTTGACTTGTCCTGGTTTTGTCTTTTTTTAAAAAAAAACCCTGTCTGAAATGATAATTATTGTCATAAGTTATAATACAGTTTCATAACACAACTTTTTGGCACTTCCAGAATCTCTTTTTAAACTTGGCACTTGTGAATACCGGGCCCCCTCTTCATTTGCAGAAAAAAATTAAAAATGCTTAAATGATTAAAGCTGCTATAATCAGAGCTGGCTTAGAACCAAAGAAGCTTCCTGGGCTTGTTGTAACTTGTTTCTCTTTCACAATAACGCTGTCATAATGAGCTAGAAACTGGAGTTTTCCAAGGAGATCATTGTTCTCTGTTTTGCCAATCAGATTATTGCCTTGGCACCCGGTGCCTTTGGACACAAAACCCGTAACAGTTTCCAACATTCTTTGCAGCACTGCTCTCTATCCCAAATCTTGCATGCAGGCACTATCCAGTTTTCCGTGCTGATTATAATACCGGTAGTCTTCAACTTACCGCCACAATGGAGCCCAAAATTTATGTTGCTAAGTGAGACACGTTTAAGTGAGTTTTGCCCCATTTTACGACCTTTCTGGCCACAGTTGTCAAGTTTAATCACCGCAGTTGTTAAGTTAGTAACCTGGTTGTTAAATGAATCTGGCTTCCCCACTGACTTTGCTTGTCAGAAGGTTGCAAAAGGGGATCACATGACCCCGGGAGGCTGCAACCGTCATAAAAACGAGTCAGTTGCCAAGCGTCTGAAATTTGATCACATGACCATGGAGTGCTCCTACGGTTGTGTGAAAAATGGTCACAAGTCCCTATTTTCACTGGTGTTGTAACTTTGAGCAGTCAGTCAATGAACTGTTGTAAGTTGAGGACTACCTGTAATGTTTCCACCCACCCATCAACCCTACTACTTCACAGGCCACTATCTAGCCCCGAGATCCCCAATGTTTTGGGTACCAGGGACCGGTTACGTGGAGAGAGGTTTTTCCACGGATTGGAGAGCGAGTGGTTTTGCGTGGGGCTTTGCTTGTTTGCCTGGCCCGGTTGCTGGCATGCCACGGACGGGGGTGGGTGGGTGGGTTGGGGACCCCTGATCTAGCTTACTTGGTTCTTCTCTCTTCCTTCAGGAAGGGGTCCTCTCCCACCTGGGAGTTAAGTTCTCTTCTACTTCCTGAAGTGGATCCTGATCTCCAAAAGCAGGGCTTTTCAAGCTGGGCAACTTGGTGTGTATGTCAAGTTTCCGACGTATGGGCTTTTCAGGTGACTCTGAGGCATTGTTTACCTTAAAAGTCCTTTATTAGCCTAATACACCGGCAAATGCTTGCTCGAAGGAAGCTGGAATCTGAAATCTCCGCCCCTTGCACAATGTATTAAAACACAATTCTCCACCTTTCTAATTTTGACAGTGTAGGCTTCAACACAGGTAGTCGACTTACGACGTTTCGTTTAGTGACCATTCAAAGTTACAGCAGCCCTGAAAAATGTGACTTACGTCTGTTTTTCACAGTTACGACCTGTGCGGCACCCCCCCCCAACACGGTCATGTGATCAAAATCCAGATGTTGGGCGACTGGTTCATATTTATGACCGTTGCTGTGTACCTGTGAGATCCCCTTTTGAGACCTTCTGACAGGCAAAGTAAAACAGGGAAGCCAGGTCCACTTAACAACCGGGTTACTAACTTAACAGATGCAATGGTTCAAGGACTACTTGTATCCAGAATTACGGTTGGGGAATTGAGGGAGTTGAAGGCTGCTCCGCCAGCTTTCTTCCCCCAGCGTGAGACTTCCATCTGTGAATTACGTTCTGATTTCTGATGTGGAAGCAGGGTGTTTTCATCTGGGGCTGGCTGGAGAACCTCTGGCTTGCTGGGGAATTCAGGGATTTGAAATCCACTCATCTTCAAGTTTCCCAGGTTGAGAAACACGGCTCTAGAAAATGATCCGAGGGCGTAAAGAGGAAGGGCCCGTGTCACTGACGTTTGCCTGGGCAGGTTTTCCTCTTTCTATGGATTTTCCTTCTTGTGTTTAAGCAGCCTGAAGCCCATCTTAGCCTTTGTATTTGGAGAAGAATCTACAAAGGGCTGCCAATCTGGGCTGTAGAAAAGCAGATGATCACTAGGTATGTAAGCAGAGAGGTGCAGAAATTTCTTAGTTTTATCGGCATCTAGCGGGCATCCGGGTTTTTGCAGCAGATGTGGTAGCTTGTCTCAGGGATCACCAAAAGGAGTTGCCTTCTGTTGTCTTCTGCACCTCCAGCTTTTGACCCAGTATTGCTCTGAGATTTTAAGGGCCAAGAACTTTTCTCTGGAACTGACTTGTAGCCTTGCTTTCGACACTGGTAAACTATATTACCTTTCAACATGTTGTGACTGCTCCTTTAACTGCAGGGAGTAGATTACACGCTTGGGTCTTATGCAACCTACTGTGCTTAATATTAGCAAAAAAAGAATCCACTACACAAAAGCTGGTTCTTACCGATTGCATTTGGCGGTTTGTCTCACGTTTGCCTTTATGGATTCTCAACAATTCCTGCCTGCTCTTCTTCTTTTTTCTATGATTTAGCTTTGAT